>NW_028301042.1:2516250-2882500 GCF_049000335.1 Polistes dominula
CTCTGGCACTTGAATACGCTATCTGGTGGCTAAATTCAAAATTAGAGTAGATAGGTCGAATTGCTACATCACGTGGGATCTCTAGTACTTGAGTATATGCTATCTTGTGGCTAAATTCAAAATTAGATTAGATAGGTCGAATTGCTACTGCCACGCCCCTGCCAGAGATCCCAATATTTCTTTAAAAAAAAAAAAAAAAAAAAAAATGTCTAACTTTCAAAATTCAAGCGTATAATGCATGTTGAAGAACCTTTAATCGAAGAAATTAGTCTAAAAGTCTGTAACTATAATTATTTTTATTTTTTGTATTATTATTATTAAATATTATTCGAGTTAATTCATTGAACAAAATTGTGCAAGATACATTTTTTTCTTTTTTATTTTATTTATTTATATATATATATATATATATATATATATATATATATATATATATATATATATATATGTAATCCATCTTCTTATTTTTTCCAAAGCTATGTGTTACCTGCTGTTACCTTTACTCTTTCACGGTTGAATAAAATTAGTCGATAAAATGATTAAAAGCTTTCTCCTTCTCTTTCTTTCTCTTTTCAAGCTTCTTTGATTCTCTTCAGCTATCCTATTCACATACACACACATAATACACATGTACACGTATTATAAAAGAGAGAAAAAACGATTATCTCGGAAAATAACTCTCTCCTTATTGGCCTGCGCGCGCGCACGAGCGCATTTTTACCTTTTCTTTAACAGCAACATCAGCAGCAACAGCAACAACAACAGCAATAGCAACAAAAGCTTGGTCATTTGCTTGTTTCTCTCTTTCACATGTCAGTGAAAGAAAATGTATATGTGTGTGTGTATGTGTGTTAGGTACGCATGAGAACACACGGGTGTGTGCGTCGTACTTACGTGTATGTGTGAGTGAATGAGTGAGTAAGTTGGGTACGCGTGAGAATACACGTGCATGTTTGTACGCGCGCGTGCATGCGTGTGTGTAGATATATGTATGTGTGTTTAGAACGCATAGGAATAAACTCTGTGTGTCTGTTGTGTGTGTGTGTGTTACGTTGAGTAAGTTGAAACACGTGAAAACACACGTTTGTGTGTACATACTTCGTGTGAGTGAGTGAGACACGTGAGAACATACGTTGTGTGGTACGTACGTACGTGTGAGTGAGTTGGGACACGTGAGAACACACGTGCGTGTTAGTGCGTATGTGTGCGTGCGCGCGCGCGCGCGTTTTTCATCCCGTTCAATATCGATCTCTCTCTCTAACGGTTAGTTCACGCAAGCAAGTACGCCGGTTATGCACCTCGTACGAACCCCAGGTAGGAACGTATCTTTCATCTCTGGTACCCTCTGCTATATCTTATTTTTATTTTTTATTTTTTATTTGTAATTTTTTTTTTATTTCTTTTTATTTTTTTCTCGATCAGTTTACCATTCATAATTGTTGTTTACTACGCGATCTTTCTCCCATGCGTTTTATGTATATTTGTTTGTGGTTTGTTTATATGTGTGTTATACATATGTGTATGTGTGCGCGCGTTGACACAAACGAAAGTCTCTTGAAAGAAAAAAAAAAAAGAAAAAAATAGATGCTTCCTGTCTTCTCTCAGAAAAAAGATATTTTTACATATATAAAAAAGCACTTAACCTCAACTTTTTTTTCTTTTTCTTTTTCTTTCCATTTATCTTTATCTCATGATTTTTATTATACGTTTGCTTCAAAGAATTCAAACGAAAATGACTTCTATTATCGAACATCTTTCCGTCGTCCTTTGCTCTTCCCCCCCTCCTTTACCACCCCCACCCTTCTTCACCGTCGCAATATCTTATTTTTCTTTTTGTTTTTGTCTTTTTTTTTTATAATTATATATCTATCCTCACTAAAAAAAGATACATATATCGAATCTTGTCTGAAACTTAATCGAACAATTATCGATTTTTGTATCGAACTATATTTTATGACCTTTACTGACCTTCATCGACTGTTACCGGTGTTGTTCCTTATCGATTTTCATTATCGACTATTTTTTTTTTTTTCATCGAATCTCCTCGACGATTTATTTCGATCAATTAATTTAGTTTTAAAAATATCTTCTTTTGGGAGGGAAAGCATATTTAAAATCTAAAAATGATTTTAATAAAATTTTCATAAATCATCGTTGCGCGCGCGCGCGCGCGCAATTTGAAACGATAACGTTAGTAGGTAGAGCTAAGAATTCTAATTGAAGTTTTTTTTTTTTTTTAAATAACAATACAAAATTGAAAAAAAAAAAACTCGTCCCCCGTGAAGTTAGTAAATGTACTATGTCGACGGAGGGTTAATTGCAAACTTTAGGTTGCAAAATAACAGTACATATACAAAAGAAAACTCGTTCCCCGTGAAGTTAGTAAATCCACTACTTTGACGGAGGGTTAATTGCAAACTTTTGGTTGCAATTAAAGCAATAACGTTTGTAAAACTGAAGATACTAATGCATTTTTTTTAAATAACAATACAAAATTGAAAAAAAAAAAACTTGTCCACCGTGAAGCTAGTAAATCCACTACTTTGACGGATGGTTAAAACATAGGAATAGGATATTGAAAGCTTTTGGCTGCAACTATAAGTGATAACGTTCTTAGAGTAAAACTAGCTGGCTCAACAAAATAAAAGATTAAGATGATGAAGAAAAAGAAGAAGAAGAAGAAGAAGAAAATGAAAGAAGATGAAAAAAAATTATTCTACTACATATGTTTCTTGATGTATTAAATACACGTAGTAATAGTAGTAGTTGTATATGTTAGAGGAGAGATAAAGAAGCAAACACATTCGTCCGTAACAGCAACTATCCCGGCGAATGAACGCCACGCCCTCGATCAAAAGAAATAAATAGAAAATTCTTATTACATTTGCTTCTATAAAATAGATGAAAAGAGAAGATAAAATAAGATAAGAGTGTAAAATAAAATCAAAAAATAATATAATGCAATTTCTCATTCTATCATTTATACCGTTATACACGTGAAAAATAATCATCAATTTATCATATACATAATTAATGATATTTATGATAACTTTTACACTATAAATTTAACAATTTTTATTCAAATCAAAATTCTACATACATTTGCAAATTTATTATTTAATTATTATCATCATCATCATCATCATCATCATCATCATCATTTATATCTTCTTGTAATGTATAAAATATTAGAAACAAAAAAAGAAGAAAATTGTGTATATGTAAAACCATCAATAAACATATATGTTACATAAATTATATATTGTATAGAGCAACCCCAATATACCGGGTGGTCGGATGAATAAAGGAAAGAAAGTAGAAAGGAATAGAAATAGAGAAAGAAAGAGACAAAAGTATATAATGCACACGTTCACGTTTCACTTCCGTTACTTTTACACGCGATTTCTTCTATGTGGGCGTATATATATATATATATAGAAAATGAAAAAAACCAAAGGAGGAGAGGAGGAGAAGAAGAAGAAGAAGAAGAAGAGTTTTGTCCGGAAATCCCATCGTCGAAAATAACTGCTCTTTGGCTTTTCTCTACCACCAACGACTGCTTGCTTTCTGGCTAACGCGTTTTCTTTCTAACGAAACTCTCTTTTATCCTTTATGATACTTTTTCTCAAAACATTCTATAGATTTTCTCGTAATTCTAATATTATACATATGTTATAGGTATAATATTAATAATATAATATTAATGTGTATAGGTATATTATATAATATATAAATATTTTATATAAATTTTATATTTAAATTTTTAAATATTAAAATTTATCAATATTTATATAAATAATATGATATAATCTAAATAACCTATAATATAACCAATATAACCTATATAAATTAAAATAACAAATTATTATTATAATATTATATTAAATTATATATATTATGTAAATTATGATATATATATATATATATATATATATATATATATAAAAGAAAACAAAAAGATAGATCAATTAGAAAAGTTATATTTGATAAAATAGAAATTTGATAAGAAATTAAAGTTATCTTTTAATATATTATATTTTATATTATTATAGGTTATATTATCAGATATTTTCTATTACTATATTTTAATAATAATATATTATTAAAATATATTGTATTTACATTAAGTTCTAATGTCATATTTATTATTAATCAGTTACTATTATCATTGAGAAAAATCATTAATAGTATTCATGAGAAATAATGAAAGAAAATTAACTTACAAAAATAAGGGAGTGGGTTCATTACCAAATGTATCATTCTGAAAATAAGACAAAGATATATATATAATTAAATATATATTAAATATTATAAATATATTATTATTATTATATTAAAAATATCATTTATATAATATATATAATATTTATATAATAATAATAATAATAATTTATAATGTTATTTTAATTTATAAAGGTTACATTGGTTATATTATAGATTATATAGGTTATATAGGTTATATTGGTTATATTATAGATTATATAGGTTATATATATATATATATATTGCAAATATGTATATTGCATTATATTATTATACTATTGCAATATATATATATTATATATATCAATTAGAAAAATTATTAATAATAATATAAATTTTGCAAAAAAAAAAGACTAAAGTTCTCTTTATTCGTAGATTATGTAAAAAAATCATTGATACAGATGATATCAAAAATGATATAACGCTAATCTTAATATAAAAATAAAAAAAAATTATCAAAAGATATTAATCACAAAAAAAAGATACAAGCAAACAAACATTATTGATAAGAGACAAAGAATAATAATCACTAATACTATTAATGAGAAATAATGAAACAAATTTAATTCACAATGAGACAAGGGGGGAAGGGATTGGTGGTAGAGAAAACAAAAATAAAGTAAAAATAATAAATGTATTATTTCAAAAATAAGAAAGGAAAGAGAAAGAGAGAGAAGAGAAGAGAAAGTGTCAGAAATATTATAAAAAATTATCAAAATTATTCTTAAGGATAATAACATTAATCTTTAATATCAAGTGTAAATAATATTATATCAAAAAATATTATACTAAACTATTACATATTATATATTAGGTCATTAAATATGAAATGTCTGATTTCGAGATAAAAATAATCCGAGTAATCAGACATTTCATAATTAATAACCTAAATATATATATATATATATATATATATATATATATATTATATTATATATTATATATTACAAATTATTTAATATTAATAAAATAAAATATCACAAAATAAGATAAGATACAGCAAACAGATATTATTGATAAAACAAAAATAGTCACTAATTTGACTATTTTTCATCTATTGAAATAAGAAATAATGAAACAAATTTAATTCATAAAGACAAGAGAGAGAGAGAGGGAGGTGGGTGGTAAAGAATAAGAAAAGAATTAAGTAAAAAAAGTAAATGTGTATCATTTCAAGAATAAGGAAGAGATATATATATATATATATAGAGAGAGAGAGAGAGAGAGAGAGAACAGAGAACACAGGTTTGACTTGCACACTAGTCGGTCAGAGTCACAGTCATGGTCACGCTTCAAGGGTTGAACACTCTGCATATATATATATATATATATAATACATATATATAAAACACTGTTGGTATTATAGTATACGGTGAGAGAAGAGAGTTCACCGGCGCGTAGAGAGGATACAACACCCAAACCCAGAGAGTGCTGCTGCTGGTGCTGCTTCGAGTACGAGTTTAGTGTGTGGTGTGTGTTTGTATGTATATATATATATATATGTGTGTGTGTGTGTGTGTGTGTGTGTGTGTGTGTGTGTGTGTGTGTGTGCGTCCCATCCATTGATTCCCCTACTCTCTTTCATATTTCTTTCTCTCTTTATCTTGATCGTTTTTTTTTAAATTTTTATTTTCTTTCTTTCTCTTTCTCTCTTTCTGTTCACTCACTCGTTCACTCCCTCACTCACTCACTCACTCACTCGTTCGTTTGTTCATTTTTCATCTCTCTTTCTCTCTCTCTCTCTCTCTCTCTCTCTTACACTAACTCATACTCTCTAACACTATCTCACACTCTAGTGAATTATTTTTCTGTATAATACGGGACGACGAGTTCATACAAGGCCCTACTACTCGTCCCTCGTCTAACCAAACTCGTGTCAGTCAGTGTAACACCATCTTGCCGAGCTGGTGCACGCACGTATCACACATCGTGTGTTTCTTACCAAATTATTTCATTCATTGATTATTTATTATTACTTTCTTTTATTTGTTTACAATATTGAAAGAGATAGATAGATAGATAGATAGATAGATAGATATAACAGATAATATAATTCATTCAATTTATTTATTACATCTATATGTGTGTTGTTTAGGTGTATATTTATACAGTTTATATATATATATATATATATACATATATATATGTATACCTGGGATGGATATGTGAAGAAGGAAGGATAAATAAGTGGTGTGTGAAATTTAACATTTATCAAGATAATTTGATCCAATTTATAATAGTGAGGGAAAAAAAGAAGATAATATATTAAGTTTATTTATATTCAACATCAACACATACATAACCAACAAACGTGTTATCAAGTTTTACATATCGCATAGTTTATATATATATATATATATATGTATGTATGTATGTATGTGTGTCTACAAACGAATAGGACAGGAGGAACGATGATACTCCTTTGATCTGAGATTATATATTTATTGATAAAAATCAAAATTATATAACAACCAACAAGAGATAATAATAATAATAATAATAATAATAATAATAATAATAATAATAATAATAATAATAATAATAATCATAGTGAAAAATTTGAAGAACCATGAAGAAAGATTATAAATGTCATTCAACAATAACAATACAACAACAACAACAACATTGATAGTGTGGCTTACGAGATATATTTTATAAACAATAATTTAAACATTACAACACTGTTAACTGCTGTTTATTTACAACAATTAACTGACCATTGACTTGAGTAGTCAACAACGAATTGCATAATAATAATAATATAATAATAATAAATACTTATAAAGTACTTTTATTTATTTTTTTATTTTTTCACGATAAATAAGGTTTGTTATTTTCAAATATACAGCAAAAAAAGAAGAAGAAAAATAAAAAAATATCATCATCATCATCATCCAACATGGTCGCGAAGTTTAACAGAGGAACCCAGAAAAAGAATGAAAAACAGATGAAAAAAAGAGAAAGAAAGAAAGAAAAAAAAAGGAAAGAAAAAAAGGGAGATAAAAAATCTTTCTTTTTTATCCAAGAGGAAGCTGCAAGAGACGAAGAAGAAGAAGAAGAGGGTGCTCTTTCGAGAATATAGGAACCGGTGTGCGCAGTGTAATACTGCCGCTGCTGCTGCTTTTTGGAGAGGGGGAAACAGTGACCAATGAGAAAGAGAGAGACAGATAATGAGTGGGGGAAACAGAGACCAATGAGAAAGAGAGAGACATATAAAGAGTGGGGGGGACAGAGATTAATGAAAAAGAGTGAGAGAGAGAGAGAGCTCGCTAACGGAATGAAGTGGGGGTGGTGGTGGGGGGTATATGGAAGAGAAGAAGAAAGAGGGGGGAAGGCTGGTGGTTGCCTGGCGACGAGCCATCTAGTTCGATCCCAGCATCCCGAACAACCACCCTCCTCTCCCCTCAGCCCTCGGCAACCCTTGCAACTGCTCTGCCTCTTGCCTCTTCCCTCCCTCCCCCCATTTATTCCTCTCTCATCCGCCTCCGCCTCCGCCTCCGCCTTTGCCCACTATATTTCTCTCTCTCTCTCTCTCTGTCTCTGTTTCTGTCTCTCTTTTTCTCTCTTTCTCTCTCTGCCTTCTGCCTACAATTCTGATTCGAACTGCTGACTCTCTTGCTGCTCCCAGGATCCCAAGGAGTATCTTGGACTATCTCGTCTCGTTGTTGCTTTCCTTTCGATTATTATAATTATTATTATTATTATTATTATAATTGTTGTTTGTTGTTGTTATTGTTGTTAACGTTACACTACTGTTGCTGCTAACTGCTGTTAACTACTGTTATTACTGTTACTACTGTTGTTGTTGTTAAATCATTATTTTCTTCATCGACAATATCGTTACATTGATTATTTATTTAATTATTATTATTGTTATTGTTATATTTTCTGATCGGGGTGGTTATATTAATTATATTAATATTAGAATCACGTCGGATATAATAACAGTGTTTTAAATAATAATAATAATATTATATATATTATATATATATAATATTATATATATATATATATTATAAATATAATATTATTATTATTATTAGTATTAATATTAATATTAGTATTATATTTTCTAATAGGGGTGGTTTTGAATATTAGAATTACGTCGGATATAAAAACAGTGTTTCAAATAATTTTTTAGCTAGTTCAGCTATTTATTTATTTATTTATTTATTTTTACTTCTATATATCTATCTATATTTATCTATCTTTTCCTTTTCTTATACAAGAATCAAGAAGGTGTGTGTATCTTATTGTTGATGGATATGGATCTTCATGGATGCTGGATAATATTATCTAAAGAAGAAAAATCTTAAGAGAAGAGGACAATCTATATATATATATATTACTACCACTTAATTTATTCAAGGATTATCTCATCATTATCCTTTGGAATTTGAGCATAAGAAACTTTTTCTATCACATAAAACAATTATATAATATCTACATATATACATATGTATATGTATGTGTAACAAAATGTATAATTGTTCAACATTTTGGGAAGATCGTCATTGTTGTTTCATCGAACATCGAGCAAGATTTTACAACAAAATGTGAAAGTTACGTGTGATTTATATTTATTGATAGCTTTTTGAGCTATCAATCATCTTCATCATCATCTTCTTCTTCTTCATCTTCATCATCATCATCTTCTTCTGATTTTTCTATCTTTCATTATTTCCTATTTTATTATTATTTTTTGTTTTTATTAATGTGCAAATAATTTACTCTTCTATATGGAAGAAATGATAAAATTGGTGTTATTGTGAAAAGTGCAACAATTAATAATATGCAATAAATAATTAACGAAGAAGAGAGAGATCACCATTTTCTTTTCTCTACCAATACAACGAGAACAAAACGAAAGAAGAATTGGAAAATAAAAGGAACGAAAGCTTGAAATCGTTTTGAAGAACAAATTCACACAAATTACAAAAAAAAAAAAATAAAATAATATTCCATATATATATCTTCTCTTTCTCTACAAAAAAAAAAAAAAACCATCCAACATGTTCCAGTGCATCATACAACAAAGGAACGGATGGATTCATCCTTACAGTCCAGACACCAAGGATGTTTTCCCAGGTATATTAAAATATATACTATCCAGAGGAACATTTTATATTATTATTATTATTATTATTTGTTTGTTTGTTTGTTTGTTTGTTATTTTAATCTAACGGTTAAAAAAATAATTGGGATGAAAGCAACAATTGTTTTTGATTTCTTTTTGATTTTTAGAAATGGGGTGGGAGTAACGCTGGTGGTAGTAGTGGTGGGGGGGGGAGGAACCAATGATTCATTTTCTTATCTTATTGTGTAAAATTAAAGAGAAAAAAAATACTTAATTAAAAGTAATGACGACTACTGAGACGACAAATTGATTGAAAATTTGAAAATCATCCAAAATTCATTTTGGCTTACACCACCATTCACACATTTATACAGAATGAATTTATTTATATATCAAAAAAAGAAAAACGTATGATGAAGTAGCTTTTCACATACACACACACACACATATACACGTATATAAAAATACAACACACATTTTTATATGTCCATTAATGTCAAATACAAACAAAGTTTATGAATGAATGAAATTATTCTTTTCCCTTTTTTTCATTCATTTTTTTACTTCACTCTGTTTTACCGACCGATATCAAGAAAAAAAATAACCTGTGGTGTAGTTTTAACTTGTTCGTATACGACGCAATGCACACATACATACACACGAGAGAGAGAGAGAGAGAGAGAGAGAATGTGCAATTGAAACGGGACAGGAAGTCTCTTTCAATAATTTCGTCCCGAGGTCTCTTTTTGCGTGGGTGAGATTAATAATGCGAAATGATAGGTGTTAGATTTCTCTCTCTCATGTCGAGGTCATGAAAAGATAGATAGACAGACAGACAGACAGATAGACAGGTTTAGAGAGAATCAAATGATCTACTTGCGTTGGAATTTATACGCATAATTACTACTGTTATACTATTGCAAAACTACTTTTCTCTTTTCTAACCTAAAACTAAGATCTACTAAAGTTACTCTAGCAAATTCATTACGTTTAAATATATATATATATATATTTATATGATGCATGCATGCATGTATGAATATATGAATGTATGAATGTATGAATCTTTATATAATTACTACTGTTATACTATTACAAATCTACTTTTCTCTTTTCTAACCTAAAACTAAGATCTACTAAAATTACTCTAGCAAATTCATTACGTTTAAATATATATATATATATATTTTTTTTGTATGCATGTATGCATGTATGAATGATTGAATCTTTATATATAAAAATTCAGTGTCACAATATGTTCGTCCATTAATAATTTTGAAACTACTTAACCTAACTTAATGAAATTTTTGTTGATTTTGTGTGATTTTGTCCAACTTAGAATATAGGATAGTTTTTATCGAAATTATTTTGTATTTTTGATTGTTAATTTGAAGATTTATTATTTAAAGGTTGTCTAAGTCTTTAGGTACTGTAAATTTTCAATAGATGGCACTTTATTGCAATCTCAATTATTTTAGATTTACATATGACATAACCTAACCTTGCTTTTTATATTTTTTTTCGTGTATTTTTATTCCATTCTATTTGTTATATATAATTTACTAAATAGTTTAGAATTATATATTAAATCAACATTTTATAACAAAACAAAATGTATGTATGAATGTATGTATAATGTGTGTGTGTGTGTGCGCATGTATATATATGTGTGTATGTGCTATTAATAGTTTTCACGAATGTCACGTCTCTCTGACGTAACACAATGTTGAGAACTATAATCAACTCTCTGCCTAATCTAAGTTCATTCTAATCGACCCAATCAGAAAATGAGGATGAATTATGTTAAAGTTTAAAATACGATTTATGACGAATTTTCTTCAATTCTTTTTTTTTTTTTCTACAGGGTGAATCAAATAATTCTCTATTTTTCTCTTGAGAGACCTCGAAGTCTTTTAGAAATTTAATCTAACGTGTCTTAACCCTGAAAATGGTATCCCCTTTTCTTCAACTTATTTTTATACGTATGAAACAATACGTATAACAACAATAAGTGTATACAACAGATGAAAAAAAAAAAATAATACAATAAACATAAAATAATAAAATTGCATTTTTCTTTGTTCTAAAATACAGTATTTTAAATACTGTACGTAAAAAAAAAAAAAAAAAAAATAAAAATTCAAAAATTATTTTACTAATTAAATTAAAAATAATTTACTTTAACACAAGATATATACCACCATTTTCAGTTTACCTATTTTTACCACACTAGTCAAAATGACTAGTGTATACAAAAAAAAAAAATGCTTTTTGAAGCTTCCAGTTTTTATTTACTCTTAAAAAATAACAAAAAATATTTCACAATAACAATTTTTAAATAACAAAACGTTTAATTATTTACAGAAATCAAATGTTACATAAAGTAGAAATTTTGAATTAAAATGGCGTCAACCAGTCAACATGACTGGGTCTGGTGTATATTTAGTGTTAATTTAAAAAAAAAATTACTAAATTAATATTCACAATTAATTATTTTAGTAATTAAAAATTAAAAATTACTTAACTAAGAAAGAAAAGAAGAAAAAAAATCAAAATAAAATAAAATAAAAATTCAAAAATTATTTCACTAATTAAGTTAAAAATAATTATTTACTATAATTTAAAAACAAAAAATTACTAAATTAATATTAACAATTAATTACTTTAATAATTAAAAAGCAAAAAAATTACTGTATTAATAAAAAATTTGTAAAAATAATAAAATAATAATTCAAAAATTATTTTACTAATAAAATTACAAATTGATAACTTTAATAATTAAAAATTATGAAAATATCCGTATATATCTAGTGTTAAAATATACCCAACTAAAAGTGTTGTGTGGTATGTATGTGTTTGTGTGTTAGTAAAATACTCTTTTTCCCTTCGATTCGCGCAGGAAGGAAGTCGATAGAGAAACAACATACGGTGTGTCGTGTGGTGTTGCATATCAATTGAACGAGGTAGATCGTCAAGGTATGCTTTTTAACAATCAACGTAGGATAATTTTTTAACAACCCGGTATATGATATTAATTATGGCGTACGCCATTAGAAAAATCATTTCAAGAGAATTCAATGCGTGTTAAGGAATGGTTTTTTTTTCTTTCATTGTTTTCTTTTTTTTTCTTTTATAAAATGCACCTTCGAAAGAGAATTTATTTATTATTAAATTATATTTAATAATTATACTCATATTATTATTAATATAGTTGCATATTTTTTTTATATATTAACACTATGACGTCCGGTGGCTCCATGTTGGTGCCATGCCAAAATTATCGGATAAGTTCCGGTGGCTTCACGTTGGTGCCATTCGGAAATTATTTAGATTAGATGTGCGGACGGCATAGTATTATTATTATTATTATTATTATTTATTATTTTTTAAATTTACTAAACATTTGTTATATTTAAAAAACAAACAAACAAACAAACAATCATCAATAAGTAACGTGAGAAAAATATACTTTACATTATTCATGTAATTTGTTTAACGAAACGATAACTCATCATATTACATTAGCATAAATGTTATTCAATGATTTTCCATTGACGATAAGTTAGATCAAGCAGTGGTGCTCAACCTAGTTTTCTTAGTTAGGTTTTCATAAAAATCACACCAACCAAAACAAACAAAAATACAATAATATGCATATTTTAATGCCTTGAAATATAAATTGTCTTCACAAAAAAGGGTAGGGGTAGTAGGGGGGAGGGGAGGGGAATGCTACGAAGTGAGGAACAAGCGACAACTCCATTTTTTAGTTAATTAAAAAATAAAAAATAAAATAAATTTATGACTGGTGGGAACGGTGGGGTGGGGTGGGGGGAAGTATCTGATGATGAGCCGCATGCGATTCGTGGGGGGCCCACAAAGTTGATTACAACAGCTGCTGACTGCTACGTCAGATTGTGCAATGAGTTCTCTCATGCACAGTTTGTTGCTTTTTATTTATTAATAACAAAATTAAAAAAAAAAAAAAATAAATAAAGAAAATAACGCCTTATGAACTTATTGAACAATCTGATATATAAAAGAGAGATAGAACAAAAATAGAAATAAGTGCATCAAGTTGAATACTATTACGAGTTATGTCAAGTTAGTTCAATAAGTTAATGCAATTCTATTCTTATTTTAAAAAAAGAACATTGTATGAACTTGTTAGACAATGTAATAGATAAAATAGAGAGAAAAAGAGATAGAACGAAAATAGAAATAAGTTTGTTCAGTATTCTTTTACAAGTAAACACAGCTTCTCTCCCTTTTTGATGTCAGATAGGAAACCCGAGGAACGTTGATGGCATCACTATCGGTCTTTTGCATGCATATACCTAAAGGGAGTGGGTGGGGTGGTGTATACATAGAAGATGTTGATGGTGATGGTGATACCAATGGTTGATGGTGATATAGTTGATGGTGATGGTGATGATGATGGTGGCGCAGTCGAGCTAACATAAACCTCCTAGCTTGTGCTTGCTTGCTTACTTGGTTGGTTGGTTGGTTGGTTGGGTTGGTTACTTACTATAGTTAGGCGTACGACGCGCCAGTAATTGTGGTTAATTTAACGACGGTCAAAGCAACGCACAGAGAGAGAGAGAGTCAGCCAGCAAGCAAGCAACCAGCAAGCCAAACGCAACGCGACACTAAAAACTCACATTTGCTCGTGTGTTGGTCCCCCTGCTCGTGTATTCGTGTACATTCGGTGTGTCCTGCTCATCTCTGTGTTCGTTCGTGTATATTCGGTGTCCTACTCGTGTGTGTTCGTATACATTCGGTGTATCCTGCTCATCTCTGTATTCGTTCGTGTATATTCGGTATCTTGTTCGTGTGTATATTCGTGTACATTCGGTGTGTCCTGCTCGTGTGTATTCGTATACATTCGGTATCCTGTTCGTGTGTTCGTTCGTGTACATTCGGTGTCCTGCTCGTGTCCTACTCGTGTGTGCTCGTGTGTGTTCGTATGTGCTCCTCGTGTGTTTCGCCAATTTGTTCTCCAAACTCTCCCATCTCTTTCTATCTTTTTATCTTACAATCTTTCTATCTTGTCGTTATCGAAAAACATCTTTCTTTCTTACTTTCTTTCTCTCTTTCTTTCTTTTTATCCACCTAGTTCTATTTTATTCTCTAGATTTTCCCTTTCTAGTTTCTTCTTATCAAATCATCATTTTCTTTCTTTCATTTATTTATATTATTTCTTTGATCTTTCTCTTCTTTCTCTCTCTTTTTTTTTTTAAATAATTTTTATAAAAAACAATCTTTAAAATGTGTCACTCCCTTTACGTTATTTGTTATTAGTGATGGTTGTGTTGTGTTTAAGCATATCTCATAATTTCATTTATTTGTATAACATCTGTGTGTATATTATATTACTTTAAACAATCCTTCCTAATCAATACTAATCTAATCATTGTTCTATATATTATCTATATTAACTGGTTGAAAATAAAAAAAAAAACAACAACTTTGTTGGTTGTGTTGTGTTGTGTGTGTTTGCGCGTACGCGTATATATATATATGTAGTTTTTCCTTTCTCTTAACAAGTGTTGTTCTAAAAACCATTCTAATCTAATCATTGTTCTAAACATTGTCCTATATAAAGCATGCAAATCATTTATTTAGCGATATAACGTTATTTCTTGTTTTTTTTTTGTTAATAATTATTATTATTTACTTCTTCATATTTTTATTTCTTTCTTTCGATTATTATTTCAATCAATTGTAATCTTTGAAAATCGATTATTATCGATTTAATAATATCGTTCGGTTCGTTCGTTCGTTCGTTTACTTCAGTGTTGACAACTTATCACAGTTTTCCTTGCACACATTCATATATTATTATATATGTATATAATGTGTCGCACACACACACATATATATATATACACGTATGAGAAATGTGAGTCATCGTCTCTTAACGCGGTATAATTTACATACTCGCAAATAAATAGTGATTTATATTTTAATTAGGTTAATTATAGTATATATATATATATATATAACCTAAACGTTAAATTAATTAAGCAAAAAATAACCAAAAAAAATGTACAAACGAAACAAGAATGTTTGTTAAATTTGTATCTTATATTTTTATGGAACAAATTATTGACATTGTTTGATACTTTACATATATATATGTATACATACATTGTAAATATATACATAACACAAGTATGACTTCCTTTTCCGGTTTGAAGCTACTGTATGATGGTTTATATCTGCAGTCGGTGTGTCGTTTATACTTGTAGTACAGTTTTAATCGTTAAAACGTTTACATAATACCGAGTGTCCCGTAAAAATAAGATCAAACTTAAAACTTTAATAAAGACGATAACTACTACGATAGTTTTACAGTGACGTGTTTCAAAGATCAAAGTTTCTTTTATACAAAAGAACAAGAACAAAAAACAAAAACAGAACAAGAAATAATTGAAAGAAAGCATTTATATAAATATATATATGTGTGTGTGTGTGTGAATATTTACTTTTTTATTTATTTATATATTTATTTCTTTATGTATTCATTACGGTATACATTAGGGATAATATGTTTATTTTACAGTTGTTCGATTAAATAAAATTCCTTTGTTTTTGTTTTTTTTTCCTTAAAAAGTTAATAAAAATTATTATTATTATTTTTTGTGTTACTTTTTGCATCGACGATACGTGATAAAGGAGTGGAGTGGGGTGTGGTGTGGTGGGGAGGGGAAGTGCATTGATATTTTTGACAAACAAACAAACATTTTATACACACACACACACGCATATATACGCGCGATATAGAAAAAAATGTTCCTTCAAATTTGGTGAATGTTATCCTAGAAAATATTATAAATAACTTAATTTGCAAAAAAAAAATATATATATATAATACAAAAGAAAAATTAATTAGAAAATTTAAATTTAGTGGGGGAATGGTGGGTGGTGTTGTTGTGCCTGTCAATGATTGGTTGATTTGATTTAATGGTCGATTAAACGAAAAACTTAAGAAAAAAAATGTTCAAACTAAGTGGACGACAGGAATGGGAGGTCTGGACAAAAGGTAAATCATTTATTATTACACCGTTTTTCATCTTACATTTATCATTCATTAGAAAATTAATCTTTCTTATCTAATGTAAATATAATTTTTATTCAAAAACATACATTAAAAAGAAAAATTTGTTTACCTATGCAAAAGTATAACCACCATTAACAACCCCTATAATAACTCGCATCCTCCTTTAAAAAAAAAAAAGGGAAGAACATTAAACAATATTATTGTTTGTTTAAACAAACGATTAATCTTATCATTAAGATCATATCATAAAAAAACCCACAATTAAAATCTTTATTGAAAGACCTGTACGAATGGGTGGGGAATTTTACAAGAAAAGTAACTAGAAATCAATTATTAACTAAAAGGGCGGTTTATAAAAAAAAGAAAAAAATGAAAGAAAAGAGGAACGATATTATATCTGGGTTATTAATAATTAAAAATTGAAACATCCCTTGAAGGGACGTTGAAGACGGTGGTGGTGAAGAAGAAGAAGAAGGAAAATCATTGAAGTGAGAACAAAAAAGAAAATGGAAGATCGGGTTAATCGAGTGAATGTGTGGGACAGAGGGATGAAGGGGGTGGTTAGTGGTATAAGGGAAGAAAGGGGAGAATGAAGTTGAAAACACAATTGTGGGGTGGGGTGGGGGGTATTTGTAACAGCAACGACATTACGCATCACCATGAACGAGAACAACCACCAAGCAAGCACACACCACCCCTTGTGTTATTTTCTTCTTTTTTTTTCTTTTTTCTTTCTTCTCGTTCACTCTAATTATTCTTTTCTCTTTGCTAGGATGGAAGATTTAACATACAACGTTCGTTGACACGAGAAAATCGTTCAAAGTTACCCTACAACGCCCCCCTCCCCCTTCCCCGCCCCGCCCCCTGGTCGGGGTCTCTCGGCCTCCTTTCGGATCAACGTGCATCATCGGATGCCGTGCTCCGTGAAACTGGAAACTTTCCCCCACCCCACCTCCACCCTCCATCACCTCTTCCTCCTTCTTCTCTTCTTTCTCTCTTTCTCTTTCTTTTTTATGTATATGGCAAATAGAGAGAAAGAGAGAGAGAGACTTCCTCAGCCATGAATAATCATTTCCTATTATAAGACTTCGAGGATTCATTGATGATAATAATATTGCACTCTTATTATTTTGTTGTTGTTGTTGTTGTTGTGGTTGATTATGATGGTGGTGGTATTATTGTTGTTATAACCCTTTGCACTCAAAGTTTTGTTTTGCAAGGGGTTAATTTATACTCGATTATAACGAGACACGTGTAAATCTGTGTATTATTAATTATATTGTTTTTTTTTTGAGGTTATGTTTAATTAACCTTATTCGAGACCACGACTTTATTCGAACACGATTATTCCCCAGGAACAATTCCTTTTTTATTATTATTATTATTATTATTATTATTATAGTGTTAATTTTACAATGCTATAACATTTGTTTTATACAAAAAAAAAAAAACGTTTTATCTCGATGACTACTTTAGTCAAAATAACTGATAATAGTTCAGTATTATTGCACAAACGGTGTGCAAATGGTTCTCGCGAATGGGTTAATTAAATAATTTATATAACATTATGATTGTTAATTGTATGAATGAATTATAGTATTAACACTAGATATACCGCCATTTTTAGTTTACCTTTTTCTACCACACTAGTCAAAATGACTGGTGTATAAAAAAAAAAATGCTATTTGAGGCTTCCAGTCTTTATTTACTCTTAAAAAATAACAAAAAATGTTTAACAATAATAATTTTAATCGATATTTTTAAATAACAAAACGTTTAATTATTTACAGAATGCAAATGTTACATGTGTGAAGTAGAAATTTTGAATTACAATGGCGTCAAAACCAGTCAAAAAAACTGGTCTGGTATATCTAGTGTTAAAAAGATTTCTATTATTTTTTATCTTTTTTCTTTTTTCTTGTATTATTGGACTACAAGATAAAAGTCTCTGTGTGAATGTATGTATATATGTGTGTATGTATGTATGTATGTCTATGAAGTATATGGAAATCTTTAAAACATAATCTATAGTTGGTTGTCAAGGTTGCGTCAGTCAGGGTTTCGTTTCACCCTTAAAAAGTAATTGAAGAAGATAAGTAAAGAAAAAAAAAAAAGGAAAAGAAAAAACTAAAGGGGGTGGTATTTTTTTTCTTCTTCTTTCTTCTTCTTCTTTCTTCTTCTTCTTCTTCCTCATCGATCGGATTATATTTCCGGGCGTGATTCATTCTAAGGGGCACACCAACAGACTATGGCGAGATCTTTGACCTTTGTCCCTCCCTCACGCGGCCAAAAACACGACGGTATATAATACTTTATACTTATATATACATGTATATATATGTATATGTATATATATACGTATAAAGTACCGGATAGGTGACGGGGAGATACACGAAATAAGGGTAAATGAATTGTACCATATATGTATGTGTGAGTGTGTATGTATATGTGTATATAATGCCGGTGATATGGTACCCCTATCGGGTTGGTTAGTCATCCATTTATTTTGCTGATTCGAATGATCATCATATATTTAATTTTATATTATTAATACAATTAATATAATATAATATAATATAACAAATAAATCATTTATTTATTTATATGATTATTTTGTTATCTTTTTTTTTTAATTATTATAAAAATGGATCTATAACGAAAATTTTTGTTGTTGTTTTAACAAAAATTGTAAGAACATAAAAGTATCGAGAGTTTTAGGTGGTTTATTTGTTAAATAATATATCAAATATATTAAAAATAATATATTAAAATAATATATCAAATATATCGTTATAAATATATATATATATATATATCTAAGATTGGAATATAAAAGGATGACAAAACTAAGGGTGGATGTTAGAATGAATCCTCGGGGTGAAAAGAGAGAGTGTTTGTAGCCATCTTGGAATAAACGTTTGTTCCTGCTACTACTCGGTTTCATGGCCATTATTATACTCTATCTTTTCTCTCTTTCCTGTTCATTCGTTCGTTCGTTCATTCATTCATTCATTCATCCATCCTCGTCAGTCTTCATCCCTTTTTCTCTTTTTCACATCAACAAAAAGCAACATCATTGTACCAGGCGACGTTTCACCGATAAAACTTGAACAATGTTTTCTCTCTCTCTCTCTCTTTCTCTTTCTTTCTTTGAATTTTCTAAACTATCTAGATTTTGAAAGAAGAACTCTTAATAATACCTTCCAGTTTTTTCTCTCTGAATAATTTCCCCCCTTCCATTACTTTTCCACCCACGAATAATACATTGAAATGTATTTTCAATAGAAAAATGTCTAGAGATATTTTCTTGTAACAATTTTACTAGATAATAGAGAAAGAATATTTATAAAAAAGATTGTAATAACAATATGATTATTCTTTAATTGAAATATGAACGTCACATTGAACGTCCATGCCCCATGTCGTACCACACACATTTTGTGGTAAACTTCAAGAATTAACTTATCAGTTCATTAAAACACTGTTACATTTAATTTTGATTTTTCTTCTTACAGATATACGATTGCAATTAAACGAACAATTGAGATGTCTCGACGTAAGGATGGAGGCACAAGTTGCCCTTGTTGCCGAATTGCAAGATTTCTTTCGCAGAAGGGCAGAATTAGAATTAGATTACAGCAAATCACTTGACAAAATGGCTAGGAGTATACAATTGAGGCATAAGGAGCAAAAACAAAAGTAAGGAATAAGCGAATTACAATATATTTGTTTGATATAAAAGGAAGAAAGTGATACAATTTTGATGTTCTCGTTTACTTATAATATATTTCTTATATCGATTTAACAGTACTTAGAGTCGTCTTTGTACTAATTCTTTTTATGTGGTTTTTATTATTAATATTTTGTGTTCTTTTTTTCAGACGTGAACAGTGGCCCCTTTTCTCCAGCTACGCTTGCTGGCAACAGCTTGTAAATGAGACCAAATCTTTAAGTAGAGATCATGCTGCCCTTTCCGAAGTATATAGCACACATCTTGTCGGTAGGCTCAATCAAGTTATGGAAGATGTTCAAAGGATATACAAAAGAGTAAGCATATTTATGTTTATTCATTTATTTAATCAATTATTGAATATTTTCTCTCTAATCGTATATAAATATTGAAGTGTCGTGAGATTGGTTATGAAACACACGAAGAAATACTACGAGTTCTTCACGAATTGCATACAACGATGAAAACTTATCAAGCTTACCAAGCCGAGTCAAGACAAGCGGAAACAAAGTTACGCGTAGCCGAACAACAGCGTAGTAAGTTGGAAGTTGCCAATGCCCCACCGGAAAAATTAGCTAGGAGCAAAAAGTATAAGCTCATCGAGAAAGAGGTGAACAAGGTAACTACAACAAGTTCTCATCCAGACTTTCATTCCCTCCTTCTCCTCTACTTGGTCTATATTTTCAATGAGTTTTGAAGAACGATTCGAGTGTACTCCAAAAACCTCTCTCCTAACCCTTTAGAAGTCTCTCGTTATCGATGAAAATATTCTATCAATTAATCATTCTTCATCGTCATTCGTTGTCAACCTTTAATCTTTTCATGATGAAAGATATTCGTCGAAGAATATATATTTTTTAGCTTTCAATTAAAAATCTCTTTCTTTTACTATTAACCCGTTTGCACTTGAGGCCTTTTTGTTGCTTGCGCATAACCAACAACAAATTAGGGAAACATTTTACATGTACTTTAAAGTCATTTATAAACAAACAAACGTATACAAATAATCAAATTACACCAATTTATTTATTTTTATATCAAAAAACAAGACAATTTGAAAAATATTATACTCTGTAATTAATTTTTCTACGATATTTCGTAAAACAATACCCAAAAGATGAATCCTAGGTGTTTATCAGGACACGTATCACAATAATATGTTACTTTCGGCCTACCTCCAGGTGTATTACGATCAGAATAAACCTTACAGTCCCTTTAAGTATTATCTTTAAGTATATCTTAAAAGAAATACCTTATCACACATCGATGGAGTAACAAAAGACTTCAAATCAGTCGTGGCGCCGTATCAGAGCGCCGCTCGAGTTGTCATTTAAATCTGCCGGGTAATCTGCTAATTCGACGAAGCTCGAGTGCAAAGGGTTAATTATAAATCATATAATAAAAAAAGATAAAAAAGAAGAAAAAAACGATTCCAAATGTTCTTTCTCTTTACTGAATTATAAATCATGAATTTGTTATGGCAGACATATTGAATTGTGAAAAGAAGAATTGAAAATGTAAAAGCTGGAAGAAGAACAGCCACGTTTTTCATTTGATCTCTCTCTCTCTTTTTTTCTATCATCTTTCATTCTCTTTCTGTTGATCTGTGTTAGCAGATGTTCGAAGATTTAAAACGAACGACTTGTGTCTACCCGTCTCTCTTCTTGTAGCAAACGCATGCTGCAAGCTGCCAGTTAGAAAAATAAATGAGAGAGAGAGAGAGAAAGAGGAGGATTCCTCCCCTCTTTCTTCTTTCTTAATGTGACCATGACGATAAGACAGATGGTTTCTAACGGTTTGGAAAGAGCGCAGGAATAGTGAAAGGAAGAAAAAGAGAAAAGAAAAACAAGGATTTACCAGAGCCATGTGTGTTGGGGGGGTTCTCTTCCCACCTTCTCTTTTCCCCACCTTTTCTATTCATCTATGTTTATACCATATGTAATTCTATCGTAGTAGAAACGATATATATATATATATATATAGTCTAATCAAAAAAAAAAAAGAATGTAAATAATATTTCAGAGGCCATAAAAATTGTTATCACATTTCATGGATATATTTATTACAAGCACGTTTATTTGGATTCTAGTTAGTATTTATAAATCATTGATTAAAAACGTTTCAGAGAAAGATCAAGTATCAAGAAGCCAAATTGAAAGCTTTGAAGGCAAGAAACGAATATATATTATGCTTGGAAGCTTCAAATACAACGATTACCAAATATTTCGTTGATGATCTGTCGGATCTCATAGATGTGAGTGTTTTTACATAATGATGAATGATTTGTGTATATATGTATGTATGTATGTATGTATGTGTGTTATGTTAGTAATAGTATATTGATGATGAATGATTGAAATTCTTAATAATGAAGTTGCGAAATCTTTTGTCCACACAGTGTATGGACTTTGGCTTCCACAATTGCATCGCTCGTGCATTGTTAATGCATTGCAGTGCGGAAGAGGGTAGGCAACGTTCGTTACAAACCGGTGCAGAACAATTGGCTGCATGCGTGGGCGCATTGGATTCGAGAGCAGACAAGCAAAGGTTCTTGGAATCTCACAATACTGCTTTTATGATTCCTAAAAAGTTTGAATTTCAAGGCCAACGTGGAGACGAGGTATATAAAACTCTATCTATTCCCCTTTCCCTTCATTTTATTTCCTTTTTTTTTATACAAACCTTTTATAAAAGATATAATTCCAGTTGTGAATTCACATTTTTCTCTTTTTTTTTTTCTTTTTATAATTACATTTAACAACGCTCGTCGCATGCGCAGACTCCAGAACCAGAATTACAAAAGGTGCTACACTTGGAAATGGAACAGCGATTAACTCAATTGCAACAAAGGGTTACCTCTCTTAGAACAGAGTCTGAGGAAGTATGGAAGACTTTAGAAACGGCTGAGGCGAGTCTCCTTGAAATGTTAACCGCCAAAGATTACGACTGTTCAAGATATTTCGGTGAAAATGCAGTACCTACGTCTAGACCACCGGAAACTTTACAAATTAAATTGAGAGCAGATAGACAAGAGACTGAAGAATTTTATCTTACCGTAAGTTTGTTCATATATCTGTTGCTATAATAATAATAATTATTATTATTATTTGTTTGTTTGTTTTTCTTTTCTTTTTTTTTCTTTTATAGACATAAAATAGACAAAGTCTGTCTCTCTCTCTCTCTCTTTCTCTATGGAAATCATTTATGATTTGTGTATGTGTATATACTTACAGAAATTCAGAGAGTACCTTCTCGGAACATCGAGAATAGCCAGATTGGATTCAAAACAGGAATATATACGTCACAGTCTATTGGACGGTTCTACGGCCAGTCCTAATCCATCCATATCTACTACCAAACAAAAACAAGCACGTAGAAAACGTATTGGACGTTTACAGATGAACGGCCAACCTAAATTATTCGGTGGTTCATTGGAGGAATATTTGGAAAGCACGAATCAAGAAATACCATTGATCATGAAGAGTTGTATAAGGGTTATCAACCTTTACGGTTTACATCATCAAGGAATATTTCGTGTATCCGGTTCTCAGGTGGAAATAAATAACTTCAGGGAATGGTTTGAAAGAGGGGAAGATCCTTTGGCCGATGTAACAGATGCTTCAGATATTAATAGCGTTGCTGGTGTATTGAAACTTTATTTAAGAGAATTAAGAGAACCCTTGTTTCCTATAATATATTTCGAACATCTCATGGAATTGGCACAATTGGAATCCAAACAAGAATTTGTTAACAAGATGAAGGAATTAATAGCCAGTTTACCAAGACCTGTGGTTATAGTAATGCGTTATCTTTTTGCATTTCTCAATCAGTAAGTATAAACAACATTCTCCAATTCAAATAATTTATCCTACATTTCTATATTCTATTTTGTGTAAATCTTATATTTTGCGTGTTAAATCAGTCTTTCAGAATTCTCGGATGAAAATATGATGGATCCTTATAACTTAGCTATCTGTTTTGGTCCAACATTGGTACCGGTCCCCGAGGACAAGGATCAAGTTCAATATCAAAATCAGGTTAACGAACTGATCAAAAATATTATTACATTCTGCGAGGAAATATTTCCAGAAGACATTGGTGGTACCCAATACGAAAAATATATCAGCAGAGAACCGGACGACGTGTTAGTAGTATGCCGTTATACAAATCCATAAATATATATTATATCATAATATTAATTTGATAATACAAATTTTTTAGAGATGTTGGTGATTCACCGACGGATCAAGTTCAAGAAGATATGGATTCCGAAGTATATCCATCGGAAGATGGTCAGTATATGAATGAATGAATTAATTTAACACGTTCACGCCGACGTGTACCACCGGTGGGGCTCACATATGATTGTAAAAAGTTGCCTATATAATTGAAAATGAAAATAATGAAAAATACATATTTTTTAATAACAATTGTAATATATTTAATATCATATTTTAAACATAACTTTAATTTAATATTAATTAATCGGTCTGCGTCCACAATAGAGTGAAAAGTTTGAAGCATAGCCATCTAGTGATGAGAAACATGAATTACAACGCCGGCGTGAACATGTTAAATATATCAAACAAATTTGTATGAAAAAAAAAAAAAACAAAAACTGTTTCTCTAAACACAGAATCAGAAAATTTGGAAGCTACTGCACAATTTGACTTCAATGCAAGATCTGAGAGAGAACTCAGCTTTAAAAAGGGCGATACTTTAACATTATTTACACAAGTCAGCAATGACTGGTGGCGAGGTTCATTAGCCGGCAGGGAAGGATTAATACCGGACAAATATATCATGTTGAAAATAAAGTAAGAAGTTTCTCTATCATATATTTCAATCTCCATATAATATGTTAAATAAATCAATAAATAAATATAATAATAATACAAAAAAAAAAACATACAGAGATGAAGAACGAGAGAAAGAATTATTGAAATCGTCCAGTGAAGAATCAATGAGACGAAGAGCTTCCAGTTCGGCAGACAGCGTTCTACCAAACAACAATTCACCGTTGATGATGAGTTCAACTGGTACGTCGAACGCATGGTCTTCGACTCCAGTATCAGATATTTCTCTTACAACGAATACGATGTCAGGGGAAAATAATAGTACTAGCAGTGGTGGTATCGTACCGGCAACTGTTGTTACACACGTGCCCTGCATCTCTTCTGCTCAACCAATCATCAGTCGAGAGGTATTAGAAACAACCGTTTAGCTAGCTACCCAATACACGCCAATTAGCTCTAATTTAGTTTCTTTGTACGTTTATCTGGTTTCTCTGCTTTTGTCATTTATTATTTGTCTGTTGTGTTGTCTCTCTCTTATTTTTTTTTTTTTAGTTTCTGTTTTATTATCTTTATTTTTTATTATTCTTATTTTTTGTTTATTTCTACGTGCGCAACAAAAATGTGTTTTGCACAACACACGCATAAAAAAAAAGAAAAAAAAGAAATAGTAAATATATTTACAAACAAAAAACAAAAATGGATCCGTCAAGCTCTCTCTAGGCACAAGTGCATGGCTATCGTGCTAGTAAAAAATCATTTTTGTTATTATCCTAATTATTATTACTATTTTTTTTTTTCTAATGTATATTCTGTTTGTTCTTATTTTGTTCTTCATTTGTTTCACTTCAAACATTCTTTTTCTCTTTCTCTCCTACGAGTGCATATTTCATCTATCATATATTTATTTCTTTTCTATTTTTTTTTTTGTTTTTTTAATATATATATACAAAATTCTTTGGTTTCTTTAGAATGCACATATTATATCGTATGATTCGTAAAAACACTATAGCCTATCGCAGCCTATGCGCACAAGCATTTAATATTATCCATGAAAAACACGCATATTTTATTGCTTCGTTTTTTTTAATCGAAAATAATCGAGAACGAAAAGAAAAGCAAAATAATAATAATAATAATAATAATAATAATAATTTATACTTCATTTAATTCTCCCATCAATTGATTGATTGATTGATTCGTTGATCAAACCTAACCTACAATTCATTATCGTGGTATATATATATATTTTATTGATTTCTTTTATTATTATTTTCTTTCTTCTTTTTCTTCTTTCATTTATTTTATTAATTTTTTTTTTCTCAAACTCATCGAAAAAAAAACAAACATATTTATTAACCACCATTTGGGTCCTTAGGGGGTCAGTGCTAACGTGCTACTTGCTGGGACTCAAATGGTTAAAAAGAACAATGGAATTTAATATGGAAAGACAGACAAAAAACTTGATAAAAGTTATTATCGATAGACATATATATATATAAATAAAATAAGTATTAATTTATCAGAAATTTATATTAATAATAATAATAATAATAATAATAATAATAATAATAATAAAAATTAAATATGATCTATTATAATAATACATCATTTGTATGATACACAACACACATATACACAACACATAAGCATAGATATATATATATATATATAAAGAGAGAGAGAGAGAGAGAGAAAGAGAGATAAAAAGAAAAAGAGAAAAAAAATATATATATATATTTTGTAAATATATATAAAATAGAAAATATATACACCATATTCGTCGCTGCATGTGCCTTCGTCTCTGTCTTCTTCTTTTGTGCCGCCTGTGCCCTTTTTGTTATTTTCTCGTGCATCGTATGCATACATTTTTACATACATAAATACATATAATATACATAGAAAGAGAGAGAGAGAGAAAGAGAGAAAACGTGTGCATCGTGCATCTTAAGAAAAGAAAAAGAAAAATTAAAGTTATAAACAAAATAAAGAAAAAAGAAAAATAAAATAAGAGTGCATCGTGCAACGTTAATTTATTTAACACGTTGACCACCATGTCAGATACAATATGGCCGACAGTGCTAATATTCTGAACAGGCCCAATCAGCCATATTTGACTGTAAATTAGTCAATATTTCGAAAGATATTTCACAATATATGAGAGTACTGAATTGTTATACAAGTTTTTTCTTTTTTTTTTTATAAAAATTTAGAATTATTATTAAAAATGATTTACAATGAAATGATTTTTAAAACAGTTTTATACAAAGTTGGGGTTGATCTGATTCAATTTGGGCAGAACCAAATGTTGTTCTTTTTATAATTTATTCGTTCTTTCGATCGATCCTACGAAGTCTTATATTTGAATAACATCATTTGCAAGAACCCTTCTAATTTTTTTAGTCCAAAAGCTTTTCTTTTTTAGATGGCAATATTATGACTACACATTAATCTGAACATGTATTTATATTATCTGGGAGTGTTCTAATAATTTCAAAGCTAATTTATGTTTTTCTTTTGTTGCAATCTTGTAAATGATTGAAGTATTTACAATTGTAATGCCCAAAAGAAGCTGGAAAATCTTTGATATAGTAAAAACTATTCTAATTTAATAATAAGAGTTTCACGTACATATCTTTTGTTATAAAGAAGATAAGAAACAAAAAAAAAAAAAAAGCTTCAATGATCATCCAAAAAAGATTATCCTTTTCATAGGATAAGAATTTCTTTCTAAATGTAATAATGTTTTACTACAAATAAGTAATTATTAACAGAATATTGTTATACACCGCCATTGTTGTGTAGCGCGTGTGAGGCCTGACGGGGATTTTTTTGTTGAAAACAATAATCATGATGGCGGTCAACGTGTTATAATGACATTATAATTTGATTGATTTTTTGTCTCTTGTGTTGTTATTTTTCCGTAAGAACCACACTTTGGAATGTATTTAATATAGTTGGGTTGGTTACTGTTTTTCCAGATATACGTTTAAACCGTCAGCCATCTTTTAAAATTGTTGACGAGACAAAGTTTATAATATAAATCTTGTGCGAATAATATAGGGGTAAAAAAAAATAAATAAATAAAAAAAGTAATAAAATAACAACGCGTGTGTGAGAAAAATACTAAAAAAACAGATAAATATATATATATATTTATATTTATATTTATAAACATATATATATATATATAAAAACTGTTCGATAAAACTGCTGACGATAAAAAACAAAAAAAAATGGAGTGTGTTGTTTTGTTTTTGTGTGGTTTTTTTTACGTTAGTAGTTTCTTTTTTTTTTGTGTTTCTTCTTTCTGTTCGTTCGTTCGTTCGTTCGTTTTGGTTTTGGAAGAAAAGTTTTGATGAATTCGATTGAACTTCGACTGAGAGAAAGAAAGAGAGAGAGAGAGAGTGAGAAAGGAGATCTACCTTAACGAGTGGGATATTCTTAAACAATTAGGTGAGTAAAAACAAAACAAACAAACAAACAAGTGTCTCTCCCCCTTTCAGCTAATTATAACATGTCCTACCACCGCCAACATACACGTCATGGGTGAACAAAAATTATCAAATATATATTAAGGAGAGATTCTCTTCTTAGGTATTTTATCTGTTATTATCATATTCGATGCGCTTTAGAAAAATATTTATAATAGAAGCTTTGTAGTTTTGTGTCGTTGTTTTGATTTAACATAATCTCTCTTCTCATTTTTAGCCTCAACAGTTTTACGAGCAGTTTTTGTTTTGTTTTTTTTTTTTTTTTGGTCTTTTTGATTCAATTCTGTCTTAACACTAGATATACTACCATTTTTTACTACACTAGTCAAAATGACTGGTGTATACAAAAAAAAAACAAAAATGCTTTTTGAGGCTTCCAGTCTTTATTTATTCTTAACAAAAAAAAAAAAAAAATAACAAAAAAATCTTCAACAATAATAATTTTAATAGATAAATATGGATTTATAGATATTTTTCAATAACAAAACGCTTAATTATGTACACAACTTAAATGTTACATGTATGAAGTAAAAATTTTGAATTAAAATGGCGTCAAAACCAGTCAAAATGACTGGTATGGTATATCTAGTGTTAATAAAATCAAATCAAATATTTCATTGCACCACGTAATCAAAAAACAACAAATTCATCATAGGTTATAACAAAAGCACCACACACATACATTTACTACGCTTTCTCTGGATTATACTTTCTTTAAACCGTGCATGCGTAATAAAATGAGATCATTATTTTTCATTTCATATTAAACACTATAATATCGATCATGTTTAATATATATATATTTTATATATTATATATTATATATTATATATTATATATAAAAGAAAAATGTTCCATTAAAATGAATCGTTATAAAATAAATATCAAAGTTAATCTCATTATTATTGCATCCTCCATTTTTCTTCTTCTGCTTCATTAAATATCTTATTTCACTCTCTAACTTGTCAATTAGTTATCGTAATAGTATTACATCGATAGATTAATCGAGATTAGGAAAGATAAAAGGAATAATAAGAGATCAATTGAATTAAGAGAAAAAGAGAAGAAGAAAAAGAAGAAAAAAGAAGTAGAGGAGAGAAAGAGTGAAGGAAAAAAAAAAAGAAAAAAAAAGGAAGATAAAGAAAGTAATATTAAATTAACACAATTAAAATTACTTTTCAGGAATCCCTAACGTCAGGAAAGATGACCAAGGTATCAACTCCTGAAAATGAGAACATTTCAGAGAATCTTCTTCTGGGATCTAACTCGATTGACTTGTCAACTATTGGACAAGAACGAATAGAAGAAACCGAAGATGACGGAGGAACAATTGGAGTACAATGTAACGAAAGTGGAATGAAAAGTCGAGGTGCTGGTAGAAAACAGCATCATTGGAAATCGCAAAGCGTTGGAGAAACAACAGTGACGTCGGGGACAACTGGTTCAGATATTCATAATCAATGTAATTCACAAAATTCGTCAAACAACAACAACGGTTGTACGTTTCCTGGTGGGGGTGGGGGTGTACAATCAGGGGATGACGACATGCAACAAGAACAAACAACATTTTCGGCTAATCGAGAACTCTGGCAAAGAAGAGCAACATCGCAAACCCAATTAAATCCTCCAATATTACCAGGTAACAATACGACAACGACAACCTCATCCAAATCTTATCGAAGTTCTCAAGAATTTCGAGAAATGCGACAAAAACAGACGCCAGATCTCGTTATGGATTTACCATTGTCGGCTCAAGATGCAAGTAAAAAGTCAGCGTCGTCTAATAGTCTAAGTAGTTCCGACGATGAGACTACCATTGTTTTACCTAACAGAACAACAGAGGCAGCTACTTCGCCAACAGGTGGACCAGAATCACCCGACATGAGTACTGCCGCTGAACGTTTTGCTAAACAAAATCAATGTACCTTGAAAAAGAATACTAAAACTAATCCGGAAGGTTCCAAATTGAAACGTCTTGAAACAACGGATCATCTGGACTCGGCTGATATAGAAGGAACTGAAGAAATCGTAAGATCAGCGAGTACCAATCAGATATCTGATTCTTTAACACTTCGTTCACCTTTACCACCTAGATCAACGCCAAAAATAGTCGCCAAATTTGCGGATATGCATTTGACGGGTGGTAGCCAGGTATCTTCGTTTAAACCTCAGGTCAAAATCAAGCCAACGATCCTACGAAAGCCAGTTTTACCTTTTCCGCATCCTCACATGAGTCCAGAACTCGCGAGGAAGATTGAAAAACAAGCTCAGAGTGCCGAACAAGCTAATTGAAGATATACGCAAGTAATAATAATAATAATATGATATATGATACGATATAATATATAATATATGATATAATATAATATAATAATATAATTTAAAAACTTAATAATAATAATAATAATAATAATAATAATAATAATAATATTGATTAACTTGTTCGATTTAGATATAAAATCAGATCTACGATTATCATCGTCATTACTATTATCACCGTTATCATTATCATCGTCATTATCTCTTTCCACATCGACCAGTCACTCCGCCCATCACTTAACCAAGAAATTATGTAATTCCTCTCTGTGAGTTTCTTGAGAGAACAAAGAAATAGGAAAGAAAGAAATCACCTTTAAAAAAAATGATAAAAATACACACAAAAAAAAAAAGAAAGAAGAAGAAAAAGAAGAAAACAAAACAAAAAGATGAAAACGAGGACGAATAATAATAATAATAATAATAATAATAATAATAATAATAATAATAATAAAGAAGAAAAATCGTTCATTGGCCGATAGCATGGTCCGTTTTATCTGAAAGCATATGAAATAAATAATAATACACCCCATTGACATCATCCTTACATTGTTTTATCATTTAAAATGGTTTTAACCTCAAAATGGATATTTTGAATGCAATGAATAAGAAAGACAAAAAAATGAGAAAAAAAATAATATAAAAATCGAAAGAAGAAAAATAATTCTCGTTGCATAAAATAAAAAAAGAAAAAGAAAAAGAAAAAGAAAATGAAAATGAAAATGAAAATGAAAATGAAAATGAAAATGAAAATGAAAATGAAATAAAAAAAAAAAAAAAAGAAGAAGCTTTTTTTGCTTAGGTAGAACGGGCCCGGTTATCGTCCCATGGGCGTGAGTTTATTTTTTCTACTGAGAATCTTTTCCATTTTCGCATAATAATTTTTTTACCAAATATAAAAAACAAAATGAAACAAAACAAAGTGTAACAATTAAAATGAAATTACAAAATACAAAATACAATACAATAATAATAATTAAATAATAATAATAATAATAATAATAATAATAATAATAATAATAATAAAATATGAAACAAACGAGAAGGGAGAAGAAAGACAGCAGACACATTTCTAGTCATCAAAAATGAGAGAGAAAGAGAATTAAAACAAACTAACAAACAAAATAATAATGTAAGGAAATAAAAAGAGAAAAAATAGACAAAGATATTTGACAAAGGATATAAAAGAAAGAAAAAGAAAAAGAAAAACGAAGAAAAAAGTGTAAAGAAAAGAAAAGAAAAGAAAAGAAGAAAATCCTGAATGGGGTAAAGTTAAAGAAAAGAAGAAGAAGAAGAAGAAGTAAAAGATGATGCATCGAATATTAAATAAATTTCACACGTAGAAGAAGATAAAGAAGATGAAATGGGAAAGAAGATAATGAAGAAGAAGAAGAAGAAGAAGAAGAAGTAGTAGAAGATTATTTAATTCATTACATGAAAATAATCTTAGAATTATTATAACGATATGTAATGTAATTTATTTTTAAATAATTAATCAGCATATCCACAAGAAGAAGAAGAAGAAGAAGAAGAAGAAAAAGGAAACTTCTTCTATTAACGATTTAACGATAATGTTTATGATTAAAAATAATTATTATAAACACGTTCGATGTTCCTTTAATGCGCAAACGAATATACGAGTATGAGTTTTTATCCGAAGAAGCTAAGATTTAACGTTGCCAAGCTTCTTGTTTACAAGTATGTTATTATTATAATTAAATAGAAGAAAAACGAACAGGGAGAAAGTGAAAGAGAGAGAGAGAGAGAGAGAGAGAAAGAAAGAAAGAAAGAAAAAGAGTGAGAAAATAAAAATAAGAATAGCAGTTAAAAATATTAAAAGAAGAAGAAGAACGAGTGAGATCTAATAATAATAAGATACTGGAAGTGATTTTCTCTTATACGTGCCAGTATCCTAATAGTTAGTGTAACATATATCATATATGTACAAGTATACGTGTATGTATGAGTGTGTAGTATTTATATATATAATAATATATATACGTATTCATATACATATGTATAAGTATGCATATAAATATATGCATGTATAAATATACACAGAGTTTTTCAATGATAAAAAACATTCCAAATTTTCTTATTCAAAATCAAATATTTCAAAAATAACAACCCTTTTTGAGACAGGCAAACTGAAATCATATGTTTTATTGACAAAATATTAATAAATTGATGTTAATAAAAAATTGTAATTGTTCAATATAAGACACTTTTTATTTTAAAGTATCTTTTATACATTAACTTTCAATTATCATTTAATTTTGTACAATAGTAAAAGGTCATCAATGATCACCGTAGTATCTCAGAAGAAAACATGGCCGGTCATATATATTGAGTTTTAGCACTTTTAATAGGTCGTGTACTATTAACTTTACAAATATGTTACGGAAAGGTTTGGAAAGGTGTTGTTGTCAAGATTTGTCGAACCCATAAATATAAATAATTTCATTATTAATTTTCTCTGTGTATATATATACATATATATACATGTGTGTATTTAACATGGTGTATAGTATACGTTTTAATTATAGGTACTAATTACCGCAGCAATGTTCGATATATTCAAGAAGAAAGAAAGCAAACGAACAAAAAATAAACAAATGAGAAAATGGACAACAAAAGTATCAACAAATATAATAAACAATAAGTGTACAATAATTATGATATTTAACAATGTGTGTGCGTGTGTGCGTGAAAGAAAGAGAGAGAGAGAGAGAGAAAGAAAGATAGAAAGAAAGAAAGAAAGAAAGAAAGAAAGAAAGAAAGACAAACAAACAAACAAACAAACAAACGTATAAGACTCGTATCAACAATTGAAGTATTTAAATTGAATTTGAACTTTGAAGAAACAAAAAAGAGAGAAAGAGAGAAAGATTTCAAGAGAATTCAACGAATGTATAAGAAAAAAAAAACAACAAACATGTGCTCATAATACATATGCCATAATTACACACATGCATAATAATTAACATACATATTGGGATCTCTAGCATTTGAATACGCTATCTGGTGGCTAAATTCAAAATTAGAGTAGATAGGTCGAATTGTTATGCCACGCCCCCTGCCAGAGATCCCAATTACATAATAACATACATGCATAATATACTAATAATGTATAATGCCTCGTCAATTTATTCATGTCGCATTTTTCAGCTAATGTTCGTACACATATTATTGGGGAAAAAAAGATGTATTCGCGAATAAAATATTACACATACATACATACATACATAAATACATACATTACATTACATTAATACGCTTAACTAAATTGATATCCATTTATGTACGTATATAAGGTGTTTGCAATGAAGTAATAATAATATCCCATTAACGAATAAAACAAAATGAATTAAAACAAAACCTATTATTGCAGATACCTTATACATAATATATACATATATTAATAATACATACACTTGTACACTTTTCTTCAATCATTGTCATCATCTTTTAATATTCTCTGAAAGAATCTAATTAGAACTATGAATATTTCTCATTAATAATCTTGAAAACTTTTTGTTATGACATACTTTTACAGACACAAGTATAGTTATATATAAATTAGCTCATACGGTATGAAACCTAAAATGGTAAGACCACATCATATGGGTCGGTAGGTCATTAATAAATATGAGAGTCCATGGGAACACCCATATATATATATATATATATGGGTCATTAGTAACGAAAGGATTAAAAAGATAAATTACTAAAGGTAATGATCAAATAATTGTATAACTTCGTTTACTTTATTATCTTATCATCATCATCATCATCATTATCATCACCATTATCATTATAATATTATTATTATTATTATTATTATTATTAATTAATTATTGATTATTATTATATTACTATTATTATCATTATTATTATTATTATTATTATGATCTAAGGATCTTTATACGATATTGAAATAACGAAGAAACCATCGCAATCATTATTATACCCACCGCAATAAGATAAATGCCAAAGTTTGTGAATACACACACAATCTTCTTCCTCAAGAGACTAAGTCCCCAGAAAGTCTCCCTATTCCTCATCCCCAGAGACTCCCATTTTGTCCCTTTGTGAATTATTCTAAAATTGTGTATAATAATATTGTGCGTTTGTTTTTTAAAACGTCGTCGTTTTTAAACTATACTTTTTAAATCTTCGATGATATTTCTATAATATAGAAGTTTCCCCCTCCCCTCCACTCCACTCCTCTATAAGGCCCCATTCTTCCCTTTCTACCCTACGCCATCTTTAACGATAGAGACTGAAGTATGATTAATTAATAATTTGATGAATTAATTAATCAATCCTCCTACTACCAACCAGCATATATATATATATATATATATATAATAACCCTTTGTACCCTTTTTTCTCCCCCCACCCTTATCACTGTATTCCTCTTTGTGATCTCTTTCTCTTTCTCTCGATTAATTGTAATTGAATACGTAATTTTTAACAAAACACGAAAAAAAGGAAAAAAAGAAAAGAAAAGGAAAAGGAAAAAAAAAAGAAGGGTTATGTCTTTATATCGATGATTTTAAGAAAGTATAAATTGCCTAAATATCTTCGATGATTCTGTGTTATAAGGCTAATGATGATACCATGAATAAAGGAACTTATTATAGGCTCTGTATCGATTCGATCGATTAAAAAACATCCATCATTGCTCGTTTATTTCCTTGTAATCCTTATTATTATTATTATTATTATTTTTTTATTTATTTATTTATTTATTTAATATATAAGATAAGAAATAAATATTTAATTCCTTTGGGAAATAATTTTGTGATACGAATTATTTGATAAGTTTACAGAGAGGTAAATAAAAAGAAAAGAATAGAATGAGATTAATATATAAAAATTTGAAAATTGGCGCGTTCATTTGACAGTCGGTAAGGAAGGGAGGACGGTAAAACGCGCGGGTGGATACGGTCGATAAGTCAGTAGGTCGATCAGCTGATAATAGAAATACCACTAAATGTGAAGAATGACAGATAAATATGCGCTCATGCGCATATATATATATATGTATATTAGTTGTCGATTTTGTTGTTCATTCTCTTTCGGTTAAATCGAATATTATTCGCGCATTTCCGATCATCGTTAGTTTTATACCTATTTGTTTTTTTTTTTTTTTTTTATTACAATAATTATTATGTTTATAGGGGGAAAAAAAAATCAAACAATTTGATGTATGATTATAGAAAATTTGAAGAAAATTCAAGTGATCAAAAAATTATTTGTCAAAACATAGAAGAGAGAGACAGAGAGAGAGAGAGGGAGAGAGGGAGAATATAATAATGGCATGATGTGTCTGTATACAAATCAATTGATTTAAATAAACGTTAAATTTGTCATAGATCTATGAAGGATATAAATTGTTGATGTGGAAAATTACGCTTAAGCAACATGTGTATACCTTATTTTTTTTTTTTTTTGAATGGTATTTAACTTTAACCGAAAATCACAAATCGTTCTTCTATTTAAAAGTGTCACTTTATTATTATTATTATTATTATTATTATTATTAATAATAATTCGTGTGTCACACAGTTAAATGATAATTTGGATTCTTTGACAATTATATCTAAACAAAAAGATATGGAAGCCGAAGTAATATTGCAAAATATTTTTGGTAAATACAATGTTATGGAAATGCGAAAGATCTTACCGCAGACATCAAATACAAATTTTTTGAGGTAATTATAATCAATATAATTATTTAATTTAAAAAACGAATAAATGTTATCATTTACACATAGATTTGTTTAATATAAATGTATATTTTGAATAATTTATGTTTATGTTTATTTTAGTACAACAGATAGTATAGAAATGGTTAAAACTTACTTTCGTTATACATTAATGCAATCAACTTCTCAAGAAAATTTAACAGACAACAGGATAGGCCGTATAGGACAGAAAGAAGTTAAATTTGATATTAATAGTCGTGTCGGTTTGATGATCTCGTCACCCGATAGAAATAGCGTCATTGCTCAAGGAAATTTTTGTACGATAAGAGCTAATACAGGAGTTTATAAGAATAAATGGATGTACGAGGTACAAATCGGTTCCAAAGGTATAATGCAAATTGGTTGGGGAACAATAAATTGTAAATACAGTTTAACGGTTGGAGTTGGTAAGTTAAATTATCATATTTGTTTTTTTTGTATAGTTGATTTATTTCACAAATATATTATTCTTAATAATATGTATTTGATATTTTGACAATCATAGGTGATACTCCTAATTCTTATTCGTACGATGGCAATCGCATTAAAAAATGGAACGTTAATCCTGTCAGATATGGAGAAAAATGGGTACCTGGAGATATCATTGGTTGTACATTAGACATGAATGAAGGAATCATGAGTTTCTATAGAAATGGAAGAAATCTTGGTGTAGCATTTGATGAGATACCTATGGGTCCCGGTATGGCTTATTTTCCAACCATAAGCCTGACATATACCGAAAGTCTCACAGCCATTTTTGGAGATATTCCTTTTAGATATCCTGTAGAGGATTATCAACCCATTGAAATGGTGCCAGAAATAGAAATTGCACATGCTTCGTTTATAATTCATTGGATTAATCAAATCTTAGATTACATGATTCAATTAAATTATAACATCTTATTAGTTGATAATTCAATAACTGTACAAGCATACCTCAATTGTATTTTAGAGGATTTGATGAAAAAACTTAGTCCTTTGCTTAGCATTTCATATGTCGTCGAAGTTGTCTTCATTCCTTTTTTATACGATATTACCGATATCAAATCTCTCGGTGCTAAGGCTTCACTTAGTGCTAACAAAAGTAGAATCAAAATAATGACTTTCTTAGATATTTTATGGACATTTTTGGATGAGACACAAGTTAAACATTTATTAGAAGAAATAATTGGCCTTCTTTATTTGCTGTTCAGACATATTCCATTTCAACCAGAATATTCAAAACAATTCGATATTCTAGCTTTATTAATCAATTTGTGTTTGCATACACAAACTCGACATTATTATTTAAATTATGAATTATTTGATCGTGTCAGATTTTTCAATTTTGTTTATATTAAACCGATGGATCATACGTTTCTTGAACATATCATTAATGAACCTTGGTGGGAAACCAATCCTTTAAATGAAGTTATCAATTCAAGAAAATTTGCGTACTTTAAAGCAATCGAGAACATTAAATTGTTAATAAAAGGTAATCATAACAATGATTTATTTTATAGATAAATCTTAATTTTTTTATTTTATTTTGATTTTATTATTACAGATTTAGAGAAGATACAAGTATTGTTTTTAAAGATTTTACTTGACAATAATGACGGCACTGCCACTAGGGTTTCATCGAGAAATGTTTTTCTGACAAAATTTCAAAATTTCATTTATGATAATTTCGTTCGCGTAAGTTACATGACGTGTTGGTCATATTTATTCTATTACATGGATTACATTTAATTCCAAATATTCAGTCACAGTATTCCTCCAGACAGCAGCGCAAGTACATCATGTTCCTTTGGCACTTAGTCTCTGTAGCTTTTATCGACTTTTAACTGTATTTAGAGAATTATGGACTGAAGAAGTTGGAAATTTTACTGTTTATATACCCTGCAAGTAAGTTTTGTTTTTATTTGCAATTTTATAGAAGAAATTGATTTTTCTTTTTTCTTTTTTTTTCTTTTTCTTTATAGATTCTTCTACGACGAAACGATCAATTATCGTCAGATCGATAGATTAGGTGGAGTGTTAAGTTATTTGAAAAAAACTTATAAATATGAATTGATCAAAAGATTGGGTCCAGATCACAGAGTTATTAAATCTATCGAACAACCACAAAATAATTCATCTCGTTTCACAAGGAGAGGATATTTTCAAACACATTTGCCTCTGTATGATCAGAGAAACATCGAAAATAACTTGCAAATGGAATTTACAGAAAATTATAATCAACAACTACCGACATTAGTATCAAACAAATTATTAATATTATTGGACGCCCTTATATTATTTTATCATGGGACAGTAAAAAGACAAGTGTCCAAACTCAGTGCACTTCAAGATAATATATTTAAATTTTCTACCGCACTTTCAGAAATTAAAAAACGATTGATAGTTGTTGAGAATTATCGTACTAATGTCTTTCAAATGTTACAACAAGAATTAATAAATACGATGGGTGTGTTTGAACAAGAATTATGCAATCTGTCCAGACAAATGGCTTGGATTCGTGCAACGGTATTTTCAGAAGAAAATATGGCACAAATTGGTTGGTTTTTAAATGTGGTATCATTAACATTGCATGTAGCAAGCGAGGAAGGATATATGTTTACTTTTGTACCTGAATTTTATCTCAGTGCTCTTGCGGATTTATGCAACGCTATACGCGTTGAAATTAATTCAATTACGCCACTTCAAGTGATACCGGATCATACACAAATCCTATTACATGTTAGCGAATTCATTTGTAGACATTATTTTAGTCCAATTATTATTAATATTAAATCGAGAGAAACACTATTGTTACTATTCGCTGGATTCGTATCTAATCCGATTACACTTAGAACGTTAGAAAATGTAAACTTGAGTAGTAGACTGAGAGTTATTCGAAATCTGTTAAGACCTGCAGAATATAGATGCTGGGCTCATTCATTGTGGATTCTCATGAGATTTTGGCAGGGACATGGATTCGCATTTCGTTACAAAAACAATCCGCATTATGGTTCAAAATATGGACAAAAATTGATCCAACAGCCAAATCATCCAAGTGTGTTTTATTATATATATATATTCATTTTTATATTTATTTTCAAATATTCATTATTTACTAATTTAATTATACATAATATTATATTCATTTTATTTAATATGTTTCAGAGCCTAGTCCTTCTGTAGTATTTCAACTACACATAAGAGATAGACTGATAGAAAATATTAAATGCACTGAACGATTTTTAAATGGTCTTTTGAATCAAATAAATTGGGCTTTCTCTGAATTCATTGGTATGGTACAAGAAATTTATGATATTTCTTTGAAAAAAGAAAAACTATTCATCGATTCACATGAACTTAAAATTTGTTACACGTGCTTCGAAATAACCGTCACATCATTGAGAGTTTTAGAAATGATTTGTTTTTTGACACCATCTATATTCACCGATGAAACCTCCAATTGTGAAACTTTATTATGTAGATTATTTCAAGTACGTATTAATATAATAAGCTCATATATATATATACGTAGGTTGGAACTTAAATAATGGCAACTATTTATTCACAACCGATACAAAAGAGTTACATGTTTGCACCTGTTACTGTCCTTCAAAGTAGTCACCAGCGTTATGTAGAACCTGTTTCCAGCGATTTGGAAGGCATAGTATACCATTAGCAGAGCTTGTTCTGTTGATGGTGCGAATGGAGCGGTCTACTGCCATGTCTCATCCATTGTTACGATACGGCGTAAGAAAGCCTCTCCTTCGCGCTCATAGCGCTCCAAGTGCGTCTGAGCAGCGACGTAACCCATCCATTTCTGCATTTTCGTCAATTCATGTGAAACCCATCGTGGCATTCGCTTCAGAACTGTTCCAGAGATTCGACAGGCAGTAGACCGCTCCATTCGCACCATCAACAGAACAGGCTCTGCTAACGGTATACTATGCCTTCCAAATCGCTGGCAACGGGTTCTATACAACTCTGGTGACTACTTTGAAGGACAGTAACAGGTGCAACCATGTAACTCTTTTGTATTGGTTGTGAATGCCACACTGCGCTCAGACTTGTACACAGCATCATGGTCAAGTCAGGGCTGGTGAAGGACTGTGTCGACTTGTTGACACGGCTAGGCAGTGTTAACAGAGTAAAGTTGCTCTGGGTGCCAGGTCACTGTGGCGTTCAGGGCAACGAAGGGGCGCACGAGCTTGCCAGATTTGGAGCTTCATGGCACGATCCCGCAAATCGGTGCCATATCAGCGTGTCATGGGAGCTTATGCGAAGGAGGACTAAGAAGTGGGCCACGGATCGCTTCAGGGATCTCTGGGCGCAAGGCCCTGGCATGAGGCGTACGAAGGCTTTGTTCTCCGGGCTCTCGGAGAAGCTAGGTACCGAGTTGATCAACCTAGACCGAGCCCAATTGAGGCTGGTTGTGGGATTGGTCACCGGGCACTGGCACCTTAGAAAGCACCTTACGTGACTGGGCCTAGCACAAGACTCGGTCTGCGGCAAGTGCGGCGAAGGGGAGGATACCCCCCTCCATCTCATGACTCAATGCGTTGGGTTCACGGACGTCAGAAATGATGTCCTTGGGACCACCGTCAACAACACTTTCGACCTAGTGTGCTCAAGGGCGGCCAGACAGCTGCGCTTTGCAAGGGAGTCAGGGCTACCCGCGGGACCGCCACGATCATAGGTTTTTCCCCGCAAGGGGCCCGGGCCCAGTGGTCCAGAGACTGAGCGCCCGGGTTAACAAACCTCAAGAAAAAAAAAGTATCGATTGTGAATAAATAGTTGCCACTATTTAAGTTCTAACCTACGTATATATTAATTTTTTGTCTTTAATGATTAAGAAATAAAATTTGATTTATTAAATCCTTTTTTTTAATTATTTTAGTTACTGTGTCAAATATTGAACAGGATGAGCTCGAAAAACGATATCTTCCAAAAAGTTTTGTCATTGAATATTCCACATTTAGCATTATTAGATCATTTTCCATTATTAACAGCAGTCATTGGAATATTATTGTTAATACTTAAAAATGACATGTCATGTTATATGCGTAAGTATAACACACTTTTATGTAATAAAATGTGTAATGTGTTAATGTAATATTATAAAGAAATTTATTTCATATTTTTATTAATCTAGAAAATCCTCAAATGAAAGTATCTAGAGTTACGGATTTTTTATTAAAAGAACCAAGTTTTGAATTGAGTTCTTTGTATTTCGTATTAGGAGAAGTTAATCCAAAATCTTCAAAAATAACAAATATACTACAATCATGGAAAAATACAAAAAGTCCACAAGTTTGGAAAAAAACAAATAATCCACTATCTTCGAAAAAAGAAACAAATAATTCTACAGAACGATTTTCACTTTTAAAGTGTAAGTATAATTTTTATCAAGAGAAATATATATATTATTTCTTAACGCATTCGCGGCCGCCATATTTTTTCCGTTTCTAATACAAAGTATCGGTCATAATAATGAAATTATGAAACTGGTTGTTGCAAAACTTGTATCATTAAAGTAAGGATAAAAGAAGATCAAATTTGTTTTGAAATATTAATGTTACAATTATGTGTTGTTTAGAATAAAAAGATTTATCCAATTTGTATACTTGTAAACAACAGACCACTTGTGTCAGCTATTGACAGCCATTGGGCTGAATTTATTTAACGTTGTATTACAGTTATTTTGGAAAAGTCGAGTAAAAGGAACATTTCAAATTTCTGATTAGTGTGATAAATCGAAAAGAAAAACAATGATTTTTATATTTATATAAATTTTATATCATTATATATAAAATATATATAAATATAAATTAAAATTATTTAAATTTATATTTAAATAATAAAATATAATTATTTAAATATATTATATTTAATATTATAATAAATATAATATTATATATATTATTATTTAATTATTTTTATTATTAAACTTTTTTTAAATTAATAATTTGTTTTTAATTAATAAAATATAATAATTATATTGATTATTAATATTTAAAATGTAAAATGACTAGAATCACGTCAGCGGCAACCAGGAATAAAATTTGAAAAGATGTAAATTCACGTCAGCGGCGTTCGCGAATGTTATATAATTAATATAATTTGTTATATAAATAATTATTAATAATTATTATACATAGAAAAGTGTTGATCATTCATATGCATTATTATTAATTTAGATAATGAAAATTTGGACGATGATTTTATAAATGACGAAGAAATCCTTAAAATCAGAGTAATGTTGAATTATTTGGAATATTGTGATAGTCGTTTACCAGATTCGAAAAATTTAAGTGACGATGAAAATATTTGTACCATTTGTTACGCTAATCCAAAAGATTCCAAGTTCATTCCTTGCGGTCATATGACTTGTCATTTGTGTATCAATCATCATATTCTTAATAAAAAAGAATGTTTCTTCTGCAAGGCGAAAATAAACCAAGTTGTTAATATTAACGATACTCCTGAGAACTCAATTGAGGATTCAATAAAGCAACAACAAACTGGATTGTGATTTTTTTAATCGCTAAGAATTTTATCTAATAAATAAAAAAAAAAAACCAAAGAAAAAATGTATACAACACTTGTGTTAGCAAACAAACAAAAATATATTACAAAATATTATGAGATTATCTAGTAACAATTTACAATAAAAATTTGAATGAAACCTGGTGATATGTAACAGGTAGATGTATAAAAAAAAAAAAAAAAAGAAAAAAAAAGAAATATTATAATAAAATAATACACTTTTTATTTATCAAATACATCTTTCATTTAAACAAAAAAAAATATATATACTCAAATAATAATATAAACGTGTACAATAATATAAAAAATGATCTTTTAACATAAATAATGTTAAAAGTATGTTTTCGTATAAAGAATTGTTTTATTTTTTTTTTTTGATTTATTTATTGATTGCCATATAATATTGCGGTATAAAAATAAACAAATATATATCTACATCATTATCAGTCTTTATCCGACGTCTTAATTCTCACAATATTGCACTGAATAAAAATTCAATATTAAAATTGAATTTAATTAAGAACACAAACTTTGTCCCAATTGTATTCTAAAACCTGTTACCAAAGGTTCTTCTGCCAATGGTTTTTTCAAATCTTTAAGGGCTTCTATGGATACTATACCACAGACAAAAGCACCTATTGCAGTAATGGTAATTGCTAAGAGAATGAGTAAACGATCCTTATTCAAATATAATTCTGGATCTTTGAAGAGAATACTTTGAAGAAGGCATATTCCTGGTAATATGAAAATAAACGTAGCTGATAAAGCACCTAACAAATTAATAACCGGAGAAATATCTGGTACCGATATGGCTATAATCAATGATGCTATAAACCAAATAACAGTAACAAAACTTCTCGTTTTAACATTCTCATTGACCGTCAATCCAAATGCTGAGAGAATTGCATCTCGACCACAAAATAATACGATTGGATATGTTGTAAAGTTCTTAATGGCTATCGAAACTATTGCTAAGGTGACAATAGTACTTTTATCAGAATATCCTTGAAGTATATCACTAGGTACTTTTCCTATTCCAAATGTTGCATATCCAAGAATACCGACTATTGTATAAGCAATAAAACAAATGATCATACTGACTATGGCACATATCGTAAATTTTCCAAGACGTCGTTCTTTCATACAAGCATACATCGGTATCGCAGTCATGTGGCTCTATTAAAAAGATAATTAATTTAATCAAAGTTTATACACATGTTGATAAATTAAAAACAATTGTGTAACAAACCTGATACGCAAAACATATAATAGGAACAATATGCAATGCCTCGTAGACATTGTCAGGCCATATCTTCACAGAGGTGGGAATTGTTTTTGTAAAACTTTTATAACCGATCAACCAGACTACGTACAATATGGTTAGACAACCTACAGAACTAGCATAACTTAATGCATCCAATCGTTTGAAGAAACACAATGGAAATATGAAGATGCAACTGATGACAGTGGTAACAAATTGTCTGGACATATACCTGAATATATCAATAACAATATTAATTTTATTTTCAATAGATGTTTAAATGTAATTAAACGTTAGCAATAACATTGAAATGTTTACCAAGTATGACAATAATCCATTCCATAATAAGTAGCCAAGACTCTGTCCAATTGATCACCAATGATAATTAAAAATGTTAAACAACATCCAAAACTGTAAACAGCAACACACAGGGCGCATACATAAAGAGATTTAGATCCGCACAAAGTTGCTAAAGTATCTTGTATGGTATTAGAGTTTGTAATGTCGCTACAATTTGCTAATACGATAAGAGCAGCTGTAATGAATATTAAAAATCCTAATTGAGTGGTTATAGAAGTAGCAATACCACCTGCCTTATCGAAGGCTTGTGGAAAATTTAAGAGACCTGCTCCAAGGGTAGCATTTACGATTAGAAATATTGTACCCAACATACTCGAACCTATAATATTATTTATTAATATATTAATATCAAGGAAAAGTGATTTTTGAAAGAATAAACAATAAACTAACCAGTTCTAGTTTCTTGGATACGCAGTTCCATAGGACTTGGAGCAGTTGACAAAAAGATATCGTTATTAATTAAACGTTCGGTTTCACCAGTCAAACAATTCATGTTCGACGCTATTTTAAAGAAGACTTATTTATTCGAACTAACTATTCATTCCTATCGTTCATATCATTAGCGATAGTCAGACAAATAAAAATAAAAAGGAAACCTTTATCTACAAAGCTCGATTTGACATAAAAGGCCATAGGTCAAAATCCATGAAAATTTTAATCAGTTTTTATATATGCGAGAAATAAGGTGCAATGTATTCTTAAATCAATATTTATTACACACTTATCATTGAAATGAAATAATGAATTTCCTTTGTTGAATCTTTCTCACTTCATTCACCATTTTCATATATTTACAAGTGTATATTAAAAAAAAAAAAAAGAAAAACAACCAAAATAACATTCACGTCGATAAAACAGTTTAAAGTATGTGTGTGTTGAAGAATACAGAAGTAGATAAAAACTCATAGGTTAACTTTCACCTAACCTCACTGATCTTAGTTACTAACCTGACAACAAGTGGGCAATAGTAAGTAGTTAAAAAGATAACGATATAAAACTATCAACAAATATAGGATTCTTTGATATGATGTTGCTTTTTAACCTCAAAATTCAAACAAGTTTTTATTATTAATCAATAATTAAATTAAATTAAATTAAATTAAATTAATTAATCCTTTTTTTATTTGATATGCAAATTTTTAATATCGTAACGATAAAAATCATCAATCAGTTTGTTTCTTCATTAAAAATATTAGAAATAATTTGACATGCGTAGGAACGACCATTACTTTTCCTTTCACCTAGTATAATATAGTACAATTATATTATTGTAATAGAATTTCAAATAATTATATTTAAAAATTAATATATATCATAATAAGATAATTCAAAATAAAAATATCATTTTCCTTCTGCTGTCAAATCGTAAGTTTCCTAAGTGTGTCGAATGGCGGCGCTGCTGTCGCGTTATTTGCTATCAGCTGATCTATTACATATGACTTTGAATAAATAATCGATGGATGTGTATGGTATGTACATTAACTGAAGAAATAATTGAATAATACTTTATCTTTATTCAATTATTTTAGTTGTAAAAAATTAATAGATACAAAAGATTATAACAAAAGATAAGTGTATCTTGGATATAAAAAAAGAAACGAGACAGCAAGTATATCATAGCTATGTTCGGTCGTATATTTTCATCAAATTTTCGTAAGATTTCTGTAAGTAATCAATAATGATCAATTAATTAAATATTTAATAAATATATATTTTATTTGTATTGTATAAAAAAAAACCAGAAAACATGTTTGATATTACAAATTATCCAAATCTTTAACAATTATCCTTAATTAGAGACAAATTTAGGTTATCCTTCAATTAATATTTACATGACACCTAAATACCTTCTCCTGTAGTAATGGTTCCAAAAGAAAATGAGGAAGTCCACTAAAACGAAAGTGTTTCAGTTATTGTCACGAGTATGGAATGGACCCAACGGTGCACTTGCTGGCAAACAGGCAGAACAAAAAATGATTTCTTTATTACGGAACAAGTTTCCTAAAGCTCAACTTATAGAAGTAACTGACGTTTCTGGTAAACAAAATATATATCAATCTATTTTAATATAACATGCAAGAAAAAATGAAATTTAACTAACCATGTTTTTTATTTCTTTGAGGTGGTTGCGGTGCCATGTTTGAAATCAATGTTATTGCACCGGAATTCAAAGGTTTAAACACAGTTAAACAACATCGCTTGATAAATGAGGTAAAAACAAAATTTATTATGGTATAATAAATATTAATTGTTTATTTTGAAAGTGGCATCATAAGTCACTTTTTCCAAAATATTTCTTTGCAGGTACTTAAAGAAGAAATCAAAGATATGCATGGTATTAGAATTTATACCAGAATACCAGACACGTAGAAAGGAAGTTAATTGTAATAGGATTTTGATCAAATTTTCAAAACGCAACATATATTTATTGATCTTTTTTCAGTTCGTTCATAAATTTTATAATACCTTTTTGAAAATTTTTTTACACAAATAATGTATTATTAATCGAGATATAAATTATTATCTTTTTTTTTTTTCAAAAAAGAAAAGAAAAGTAAAGAAAAGAAAAACAATATAGTCAACATAATTAAACATTTGTAATTGTTTTATGTTCATAATAGAAAATTTGAGATTAGCCGTGTTAAATTTGAATAAATATTCTTTTTTTAAATTTCCCTCCTCCGTCAGATGGAGCAGTTGACACTCGAACTCGAAATTCAAATGGAAATCGAATAAAAAAGCGCGCTTATTTTATTCGAGTTTACTAACCTTAACAGTTAACCGTTATGATTTGTGTTGTTATTGTTGTTTAAAAGACATTAAAAATGAACGTGTCCGGTAAAATTCTTTACGAAAAAATCGAATATTTAAGACCAGATTTGTCTACTAGTATAACACCCGACATATTTGATAAAATATGCGATATATCAACGGTCCAACCTTTTTTAGAATGGTTTTGCACAAATGTCAGTCGTGCTAATGTATTAACCAAAGAAGAATTATATCTGTAATATACATATATATACATACTTATTATTTATTAATGATCTCGATTTATTTATTTATATTTGAATTATTATTTAAATTTTTTACGAATTATATATCTTATAGAAAAAACAAATTAGAAAATACGGATGAATGGTTAAGTGGAAAAGAATTGGATGAAGCACTCGAAGAATTAACTCGTGATAATCCAGAATTATTAGAATTAATTGATTTCGAAGATGAAAATGTCAACGAAAAGTTTGCCGAATTAGAATCGTTGAAGGATCTTTATAAAATGGACGAAGACTATGAAAAATTATTAAAGAATAATATATTGAATTTAAAGTAAGTACTCTTATGTGTTTGTATATATATACATATATATTGTATATATTGTGTATTTTGTAAACATAACCTATACAAAACTTGATTTAACATAATTTACTTATTTATAGAGAATTAGAATATTCATTGGAAGATAAGATAGAACAAGAAGAGAATAATTATGAAAAAGAACGAATAGAACTATTAAAATCATTCAACGATTGCAATGATATTCTTGAAAAATTTGATGAACAAAATCGCAGTTTTTCTCGAGAAACTGAACAACTTCTCAATGTCTATACAGATGCAATTGAAAGTGTAAATAATTAATTTTTTTTTCATTTTATTTATTATATTAAATTGTATAAAAAGATTTTATGTATTTATTTTATTTTTTGTTTATTATATAGAAAGGATTACCAATATTGTGGATACAAATGCCCATTGATTTATTCATCAAACAAATCAAGCTTTACAACGATTACTTAGATATATTGATTAAGCGAGAATTCAGTGTGGATAATCAAGAGGTAGAACAACAACAACAACAACAACAACAACAAAATAAACAACATGATTCAGATTACGAAACTTTCATAAATGACAGTAAAGAAAGACAAATGTATAAACATACGCAAGAATTAGCAGCATGCAAATTAAAGTATTTTATTTGTATTTGTATAATATTAATATAATATCATTTGAAATGTGTAAACTATACATTTTACACGTTTACAGACTTACTCATTCAAAGTTAAAAGAAGTTTATATGAAAATGCATGAAGCATCTTACAGAACGATGCTGGAACATGCTTGTTTAATATGGAACGATGGAAATTTAAAATTACTCGAACAAACGCATTTTCTGTGAGTTAATAAAATAAATATAAATATAAATATAAATATAAATATAAATATACAAATATCTATTCTAATTGATTTTATTTCATTCAATATTTTAGAGACGAAATTGTGGATTTGAATAGAAGAAGAGATTTTTTGGAAGAGAATATTACTCTTTTAAGAGAACGACAACTTCCAGAAGTTATAGAACAATATGTAGAAACTGCAATAATTCAAGTCTTACAACAAGCCTTGTTAGTCAGATTGAGACGAAGACAAACGCGATTTGATAAGTTAAAATCTTTGTTATCTTTCACTCGTGAACATGGTCATGCTTATTCAGATTTATTATGCATATTAATGGATTCTCAATTTCATTCACTCAAAGAAATATCTGAATTTATTGCCAATGCTCGTCATTATTTAACCACAGAATATTCTCTTTCTTCTTCTCGTTGTGTAAGTTATTTTGTTCTTTTTCTCATTTTATTTTCAACCATCAATCAAGAATTGATCTAGATAAGATATAATCTTAATGAAATTTTATAATTTAATTTAAATATATTTGTTAATAGGAAATTATGCAACAACAGCAGGAAGAATATGCGACAGTTCAGGGTTCCATTATCAATCAAAATATCTTTAACGAATTATTTATATCCATGATGTCGATCAATGATGTTTCTTCCGATGCATTAAATCATGCACTAGTCAAATACAATGATTTAATATCGAGTAATAAAGAAAAGAAACAATTTATACTCGATACATATATAAAAAATGAAATCAATAGGATATTGGAATCGTAAGTAATATTATTAATGTTTTATTATTTTGATAACTCTCTTTAAAACAATTTAATATCAATATATTCTTCACAATCAGGGAAAAAGAAGTATTGAATAATTATGATAAAGAAAGAAATATTGGAATTACTAGAAGCTTTGTACCTCTTCCATACAAATTGAATGTGCAATATCATAAAACATTGGAACTATTTGAAAATGTTAAAACACATTTAACGACAGTGAGAAACGCGTTAAAAGAAAAAATGGTAACAAATATATCAATTATATTAATTATTTTATTAAATTATAATCTTTAGGTACTAATTAATTTAACATCATTTTAAATGCAACGTGTAATCGTTCATAAATTCATTTTTTTTTGTTTGTTATTGTTGACGTTTTCTAACCTAACAAATTTTCAGAGAAACAACAATGATTTGGAAAAAGATAAAGACATTTTGTGGCAAAGATTTTTAACCGATCCTGAAACGTTGAGAAAGCATTACGAAGAGACTAAACGAATGGCAGATCGATCACATTTTGGAAAGGATACTAGTTGAATAAGACTTTCAATAGAATAAGCGTATAAGAACATTTTTAAACCCTTTGACATACAAATTTTATTTTAAAATTTACATTGCTTTATAACATTCAATAAAATTGATAATTAATTAATTAATATACTATAAAATAATAATTTCATAATTTTGTAACATTTGATACTTCATAAAGCAGAAACAGCTGAAAACAAACAGTTGTTGACGTTTTGGAGATGTCAAATGTCTACAATGACAGATAAAATAAATGACGTCAACGAGACGTCATTGTATGTCAAGGGATTAATGCTTTAATCATTTTTATTACAAAAAAAGAAACAATAAGAAAAGAAACAAATAAATATATATTAGGTGGACTGGAAAGTAATGTCGTTTCTACAAATGTCAAATTTTGTATATTTTTATCAAAAACCGATTGATTTTTATCAATTTGATATTAAACATTTGCATACTAGATGAAGAAAGGTTATTGATAACAAGATTGATTATGTTATTGACTAAAAATATAAATTTATTAGAAATTTATTCTTTTGAATTTAAGGTTAGAAAGCGACGTTACTTTATATATATATATATATATATAATATATATAGTTACTAAACAATTGAATAATCGAACATAAAACTAAAGCAATATAATAAAGGATAGGAAATTAAGAAGATCATTCAAATAATAATAATTTACATTCGTGCTATTTCCTTCCTTCTTTATTTTTATATTAAAAAAAAGAAAAAAAAAAATTACGAATTAAATCCTTGAGAACAGAAGAGATGACTAAAATAATATCCTTTCTAATTCTTTCTTTTTTTTCTCTTGCATATAGACACATGAACACACACACACACACATCAAAATGAAACTATTTTACATCATCATCCATAGCTCAAAATGAAATAGTATTTTTATATTTAGAGAGAAAGAGAAAGAGAAAGAGAGACAGAAACAAAAGAGAGAGAGAGAGAGAGGGAGAGTGAGTGAGTGAGTGCAGTTAACGGTGAGACACCAGAATGCTCAACGTTTATTCAGAATGAGTGACTGTAGTGTGGCGAGTTGTTGTGGTGGGCGGGGAAAAGGGGAGGGAGAAGGTTGTGGAAGGGGAATGTTATGAAGGACTAGGTGGGGATGTAAATAGAATGATGAAAGAAAGAAATAAAGAAAGAGAGAGAGAGAGAGAAAAGTTATGTGGAACTGGGACGTGGCTATGAAAGAAAAAGAAGAAATGATGATGGTGGTGGTAATGGTTGTGGTGGTGGTAGTAGTGTAAGGGTATTATCGATTCGCCGGGGCTCGCAAGTTAACGGTTTGTTTACAAGACCGTGGAGGGGAATATATATGCGCGCATGCGCTACGTGGCCAAAACAATAATAACATAGTGTAGTAAAGAAGAAAGGTTCATAGCTGATGGACGAATGTGTATTATTATCGTCCCAGAAGAACTAATCTATATAACAAACTAAAGAACTTGATATTATTCTTCTTTATATTATCTGTGTATTATTTAATATCTCTCATTTCTTTTATCTTATTGTGTATATTCAATTAATTGTATTTTAAATATATAAACAAAGATAAAAGTATTATAATCTATTTTACTGTGAGTTATCTATGTGTGTACATTTTAAAACATATATCAATGAGAAAAATTGTTCCTGTTGAATCGATACAAGTAATATAATAAACGTGACTATAATAATAATAATAATAATCAAGAGAAAGAGAGAGTGTGCGTTAAAGATGATAACGATAGTGAGATGATGAAATATATCAACGTTCTAAATCAAAAGAATAAATTGGGATTTCATTGAGAAAGAGAGAGAGAGAGAACATTTTTTTTAAATAAACAGTGTATCAGAGACTGTACGTTGAGAAATAGAGAAATATTATATAAAAGCTTAATGATATAACATTATATATATATATATGTATATTTATATATACATGAAAACATAGCGTTTCTCTTTTCATAACAAGCTTTGTATTTCATTGATAATTACAAATTGTGGATTTTTTCTGTTTCATTTTACGATAAACATCCCCCACATTAAAGAAAAATAAATAACAAGAAGGAAATGAATAATAATAAAAAAAAAACAACGTATTGAATTTCAATAGAAATTATAATAAAGGAGGAAAAATAAATAAATAATACTACAAAAGAGGATAAAATTAAATATATATATATATATTTGAAGCGTATTTATCGGATGAATCAGACTTTGCGGTGTCCAGCAAACGTGCTTGAAGAAAAATAAATAAAAAAAAGAAGGAGAAGGAGAAGGATAGTCATCCAGGTCGTGGAAGTGGTGGTAATGGATTAGTAGTAGTAGTAGTAGTAGTACTAGAAGAAGTGGATGGTGCTACTAGTCCTATTGCTGATTCTCTCCTAGTATTATTCTGATGGTGGTGGTAATAATTGCGCGCGAGTGTACGAGCGCATGGTCAGATCGAATAATTGACTGTGGTAGTGTGGTAGTGGTGGGTGGTTAAAAGAGTGGTGGCATGGTATGGTGTATATTCCACAATCTCCGGCATAACAGAACAACGTGATCTCACTACCGTCGCGTTTGAACACAACAAATTTCTTACTTGTGTGTGAATATCTCTCCTATATAAACAAATTTATATTTATAATAATAAATAATCAATGTGTCTCTCTCTATACGTGTAACCGTTGTATGTGATATGATGATATGTAATAAACACGTTTGCGAATAAGAATGGTTAATAGAAGAGACCTTGTTCTTATACAATACACGAGGTGAAAAGTAAAGAGAGTACATTGATCGATCCAAGCCACGCAAACAAGAGAAACCTTACGTATGTGTATGTGTTATATCCTTACGTGGTGTTATATACGTGTATGTGCGTGAAAATAGTCAAGGAGGCGGCCGGTTCTGTTGTAAACAAAGAATCGATCCAATCGTTTTGAAAGCATACGTACACACACACACACACATATATATATATATACATATATATTTATAACAGTATATGGACTACCAGTTTCTATTGTAAACATAGTCAAATCCCTTTGAAATTCTTTGAAGTGGATAAAAGGATTCACGTTTAAAAGAGAAATAATCATCATCTTCCAAGATGCCAACCGCTCAAGACACGACTACGTACCTGATCGAAGTAATGCCAGGAGAAACAACTCAGGATTTTCTATCTCACGATGTTGATCTACTCGTATCGCAAATAAAGGAAAATTTACGATTAAACGGATTGAAAGCTAAATCTAGCACAGTTAATAGAAATCGTGCTACACCATATCGAGTACCATCGTCCCGTTCCTCATGGGTCGACTCTAACAGTTGCGATCTTTGTAATGCACAAAATCGAACTGATAAATTAAATGCTGCTCAAGTACAAGAGGGTTTAGATCAACAACAACAACAACAACAACAATTGATTCATTATCAACCTGAATTTTGGCAAATAACACAACAACAACAACAACAACAGCAGCAATGTTGTCATCGATATCATCATCATCATCATCATCATTGTCAACACAGTCATCATCGTCATCGTCATCGTCATCAACGTCAACATCTTCATCATAATTGTTCCAACAACGACAGAGAAGACGACCCTTATGAATTGTTACAAGAACTTTTACGAGGAGGTGGTTTGATCAAGGAAGCTGTCAAACGATTAAAAGCTAATTTCGTTGAATACAAATGTTCAATGGATAATAAACTTCAAGAGGACGACGATGACGTCGACGACGACGATGACGTTGACGATGACGATGATGAAGATGACGAAGTGGAGGATGGTTTAGAAGATGGAATGGTTATTAATGGTGCAAAGGAACGTTCTATGGTGTATCGGAGGAAACCTTATTTCTACGATTCCGAAGATGAACCATTGGTTTACGAATTATGAAAGAGATATAAAAGACAATTTAAAGTGTAAAAGAAAAAGAAGAAAAAGAAGAAGAAGAAGAAGAAGAAGAAAAAAAAATAATTTAATTTAATTTAAATAGAATTCGGATAATCTCGATTTTATATCACACATTCGAATTCTTCATTAATAGAAAGAAAAAAAAAAAGAAAGAAAAAAGAAAACAAAGCGCCAAGGAATAATAATAATTTATCATTTGTCTCTTTTTCGTTTATCGTCCATAATTTATTTTTACTGTAACATTTTGTTTCTTTTTTATTTTTACAAATGAAATTTGTAAAAATTAACATGACGAATTCGTAGAAATTAAAATGAGAGTAACGGATGTTTTTTTCTTTCTTTCTTCTCTTTCGGCGCTTTTCAAATTATGTGTATATGTGTATACGTATGTGTATAATATTTGCAGGCGTGCGCACGCGCGCATACTTTGCTCCGTTCTGCTCTGCTATTGTGTGTGTGCGTGTATGTGTATAATACGTGTGTAAACACGTTTAGAGAGGACAAGCGTATTCCCCACCACAAATGGCCGTGTTTGTAAATATGCTGCCGCCATTATTACGTACACGCAACACGAAACACAACATCGGAAAACGAAGATGATCGGTTCGACAATATTCGGTTAAGTTCGGGTATAGACGCACAGGGGCGTATCGACGAGTCACGAGATCTCTCTTACGTACGAACCATACGTTTTAATGACGATATTTTGTAGGAGTGGGGGAAAAGAGTTCTTGGAAAACCGTTGTATATTTTGTTAAAGAGCAAGAGAGAAACGTAAGGGACTAAACGAAGATAGAAAATAACGAAAAAGAAGAATTCTTTCCAGAGTGTTGTTACTTTTAGCACGACTTTCAAATTTTTAATTATCGAATAATTATGAATCGATTATTTGTCTATCGTATAAACAACAACATATCGTTCGATTTTCTTCAATTAATTTCAATTAAAAGTGCAAATATTATATGAAAAATGAAAAATTTCGATATATTTCGAATATTTCATTTAAAACACAAATCAAACGTGTTGCTTGTTCAACATCGATCGATGATTTATTATCGATCGAAGATAAACAAAAGATTTCTCGTATTTTTTTTTTTTTTTTGTTATCAGTCAAATTATTTTGTTGATAAAAAAAAATATGGCAGATATTGAGAGAATATATTTTATTTTATTTTTTATTTTATTTTCCAATAGAGGAATTTGAACGATACGTGAGAAATCTTTGAATTTAAATACAAAGTTTTCAATGTTCCTTTTCTGATACGTGTACATCGTGTTTACATACGACATATACACACACATATATATATACACATACAAATACATATCACACACGCATATATATGTATGCATAACGAAACACAACAAAGGAATACCAATCATCGTGTGAAAGAATGTGTAAAACGTTATTAAAAAGTATTGAAACACACACACAAGTTTTGCATTTGAAATTCAATTTATTGTGCAAATCAAATGAAACCATTGTTTTTTTTTTTTTTTGGTCAAATTAAATTCACATTATTATTTGAAAATATTTCAAATTACATCATAATACCCCCCCTATGGCTTGTGAATTATTATAAGTTAAATCATGTTTATATATGTACATTACCTTATTAAGTATATTATTTATAAACATTTTGATTATAAATTTTAATTAATAAATTATTACAATAAATAATAAGGTATATAAAAATAAATGTTAATACGATTAGATAGTTTTTTTTTTATTGTTATTGTTCTTTTGTTTTTGTACAAAAATTGAAGAACAAAAGTTTGTGGTATCAAAATTTGATTTGTTAGAAAAGTTGAATTTAAAATGCAAAACTTTTTTTTTTTTTTTTTTTTTCAAATGAATTATAATTTAATAACAACGTGCATCAACAAAATGAGACATACAGTATATATATATATATATATATATATATATATATATATATATATATATATATATTTAAAACAAAGAAAAAAAAACATAAAAAAAAATAATAATAATAAACTAATTAATATTCTCATCGGCTACCTCCAGAGCATTTCAATACACTAAAATAATTAATTAATTAATTAATTGCATCCTTCCTAGTAGAAATAGACATATATATATATATATAGGAAAAAGAACAAGAAAATGAAATAATAAAAATCAATATTAAAATGAAAATGACAAAATCAGAAAAAAAAGAAGAAAGAAAACGAAAATGAAAAAAACAAAAAAAAGATAAATAATATCGAAATAGCACAACACGAAACTTCGGTTTCAAAATGGCCGACTAATTTTTTTTCTTTGTTTGTATGTTTATTATTATTATTATTATTATTATTATTATTATTATTATTATTATTATTATTATTATTATTATAATTCTGTTGTTTTTTTTTTCGAAATTGAAATAATGCAAACCACTTACAAAAGTGAAAGAAGAAAGAACGATCGTGATTTAATCAAATATGCAACCTTTCAAAAAAATAGGATATTTTAAATGATAATATTAATTGTTTTCTTTTATATTTTTTTTTCCTTTCTTTTTGATTTTTATTTCTTTTTTTTTTTTCGATCGTGTTTCTTCAATCACCGAAGACCGTTGTTGCATTTTCTTTTTTAGAGTATTATGTATGATTAAAAAATTCAATTGTGCTGCGTGAGTGTGTGTGTATGCGTGAAAAGATGTTTAGAAAAAAAAAAGATTACATGTAAACAAGTAAATAGATAAATGAATGAATATTAACAAATTAATAAATAATAATAATAATGATAATAATAATAATAATAATAATAATAATAAGAAGAAGAAGAAAAAGAAGAATTAACACTAGATATACCACTATTTTCAATATACCTATTTCTACACCACACTAGTCAAAATGAGACTGGTGTATAAAAAAAAAAATGCTTTTTCAGACTCCCAGTCTTTATTTACTCTTAAAAAATAACAAAAAAATGTTTAACAATAATAATTTTAATAGATAAATGGATTCATAGACATTTTCAAATTATTTACAGAAATTAAATGTTACATGAAGTAGAAATTTTCAATTAAAATGGCGTCAAAATCAGTCAAAATGACTGGTTTGGTATATCTAGTGTTATAAAATACAAAAAAAATATTTTGCTGTGCATGTTTTAGTGCATAGTCATTTACTTCTAGTAATAATTATGTTATATTATTATTATTAATATTATTATTATTACTATTATTATTATTTAGTTTTCTTGCATTCTATTTTTTTTGTTCTGGTTTGTTAAATAGATTAGAAAACACGAGAAGCAATCAATTTGTAATTGGGCAAATCCCATTGTGCCACGGGATGATGATTCATATCTCTGACGTCGAAGGAAATTGTTGAACAGGAAACAGCTCTTGTATGAAAACTGATGCGATTATAATCGATATTTATAGCTGTATCTTTCTCATCAATATGAATATAGAAATGTGTGCTATTGTTTGGATATATTGTATGCATGTATGATATGTGTGTGTGTGTGTGTGTGTGTGTGTGTGTGTATGATGATGTGTATATGGGAATATGTTTGTGTGTGTTATTTAAGGTGCTTGCAAAAGGCACTAATGAAAAGAATACGTACGACTCTTCAGTTTGATGAAATCGCCTTAGTTAGGTTATTAAAAGAAATTAGTATACTAAAAATACATGTATGTAGTTGTTGTGTTGATGATTAAAAAGAAAGAAAGAAAGATAGATAGATAGATAAATAGATAGATAGATAGATAGATAGATAGATAGAAAAAGAACGCGTGCACGTAACGAGCGTTTTATTTAAACTCATAATTAGATAAATGAATTTTTATGTTGTCCTATTATTAATAATTTTCTTTCTTTCTTTCTTTCATACATTCATTCATTCATTCATTCATTCTTCTACCTACTTCTTCTTCTTCTTCTTTTTGTTTTTCAAAACAGTGGTATTTAAGCTCCTATTTTCATTTCTTTTTATTTTTTTTTTTTGCTTTTTATTTCCTTCAAAAATTTCGTCGAATAGAAATGAAAAAAAGAAAATGATAAATCGTGTTGTACGATAGTTGGAGATTTTTTGTCTCCTATTGAAAAAATAAAATAAAATAAAATAAAAAATACATTGAGAGACTAGAGAGAGAGAGAGGGAGAGAGAGAGAGAGAGAGAGGAAAGAAAAAAAAGAAACCGATAAGTTTTGTTTTGACTACCGTATTATGTACATAAATATTTGTATCGTTTCGTTTTGTTTTGTATTTAATATGCAATACCAATTTGAATCATCGATTGATTAGCAACAGTAGTAGTAATCATATATAATAGTATGCATTTACTATTAATCACATTGAAATGTGTGCGTGATATCTGATTAACCTCTATATATATATATATATACATGACACGTCATAATCATCATGTCATCATCTACTACGAAAACTTTCGAAAGCCAAATTTTTAATTTTGATTGCATAGTCCGTTATAAAAATATCACGTGACTATGCTTTATTTGTCATCATTACGTGTGTCGGCTTATTTATTATTATTATTATTATTATCGGAAGGTTTTTTCTTTTTTTTTCTTTCTTTCTTTTTTTTCTTTCTCTTTCTCCTCCTCCTCCTATCATTATCCTTTCTATTTAATTCTAATTTTGATCCTCGCAGTTTGTTTTTGAACGAACTTTTGAAAAAGTTTTGAATATTTTTACATCGGTCAATTTTATATTCCACTTTTTTTTTCTCTCTCTTTATATTTTATCTTTTTTTTTCTTTTTAATTTTTTTTTTCGACTAAAATTTACAAACTTTTGATTTTGTATATCAGTGATGAATTTTGTTTGTTTTTTTTCTTTTTTTTGTAAATAATCGATTAGGGTAACTTTATTTTTTGCTATACGTTCGCAAAGTAAATAAGAGGAATTTTAATGACAAACTTTTGACCTTGGTCGCATATTGACACAGATTTCAACGCGAGATAACGAACATAGATATGTGACCTAGTTGTGTATACGTTATATACGTGTACATCCATACATACGTGTGTACGTGCATACATCGGTTATAAAAATATTACGATCGATAACATTGTAAACAGTAAGAAATAATTATTTCTAAATATGATTCAATGAATCATTGAACTTTGATATCATAAAGAATCATTTTAAGTGGTATTAAATATCATTGATTTAGCATTTATTATTAATGATAACGAAAAGAAATACATATTTCAAGAATTCGATATTTTCTAAGTATCATATTTAATAATATTTTTGTTTAAAAAGATCTGATTACATTTTATCGTTTATTTTAAGTAAAAAAAAAAAAAAAGAGCTGTGAAAGATTAAATATAATATTAGTATTATTTTATTTTTATTTTTGTGTGATAAGAGAGAAAGAGATAAAAAAACCAATAGGTGACGTCGATCGTATGCAGATGTGTTTTGATTGGTTGGTAAAAATAAGTTTAGATAACTCAGCCAATCGGTGTCCTATTTAGTGTAAGGTAAGTTACGATATAAATTTTAATATATTTATAACGATTTATATATATATATATATATATATATATTTAGATTAATATTCTTTTTCATCTCTCATATTTAATTTTTATTGGAAAAAAAAATAATATTTTGATAAATGAGATAAAGTAAAAAATATATTTGACGTGACAAATTCGTCGTCGTGTATTACTGCGCAGAATTCAAGATGGCCGAATCTGTTTCTACGGGCACGTATGTATACGTACCATTGTAACGTTTCTTCATATATTTTTATATCGTTTAATTACATTTATGAAGAGAATACATTTATTTCATAAAATTATTCATTCATTCTTCTTTACGCAAAGAAGGTATCGTCGAATTAATCGATCATAATGGAGGACAACGATATAATCGAACGATCGAATACAACATCGCGATTTAAACGATGTATTTACCAGTGATGAGCAAAACAAATATTATGTCAAAATTTTCAAAAATATATTTTTAATTTATTCATATATACATCAGAGTTGCATTACGATTAATTAGTTTGTATATATAAAAAGTCAACATTGTACGTTATCTTTTTTTTTTTTAAACGTCACAATGTTTATTTTCGACAAAACATTTGCAAATAAGTTCAAGGATCAGTATTATTGCTCATCGCTGTATATAATATGTATATACAGGTTGCATTACAAATATGATAAATAAAATCTAACCTCTATTATAAAATCAAATTAAGTTCACTTTTAGGACAAAAATTGAATTTCAAATGACAATACAATATTTGAGGATCAAGTTAACAATTGTAATAATTAATTTCGTAAATAATTAAAATAATAGTATTAAGTGTTTGTTAATTATATTTATATTGATTATATAATAAATTTATTGATAAATAATTTTAAACCGAGATTATCAACTTCCGTAAATATAAAATATCGAAGTATAATTAATTGAAGTAACGAATGAACGTAATAGCATTGTAAACGTTGTGATGTGGTGGATCTACTTTCTTTTTAGAAAGTATCATTGTAAGAAAATAATATATGTGATATATATATCTCATTCTCACGGTTCGAAACTAATAAGAACACATTTTATTATTAATTTGTTATATTTTCAAATATTTATATATATATATATTATTAAATTATTACTAAATATTACTATATTAAATTACTATACTAAATTACTATACTAAATTACAATTAAATATATATATATATACATATATATTATTACATATATAATACATATAATACATATTAAATACATATATATATATATATATATAGATTTATATATAATATTTTTTTTCTAAATAAAGAATAATATTCAAATATGTTTTCCTTTTAATTCAAGGAAATGTTTTATTTTCTTTTTGTCCAGATTCAACATGGAGTCCTATTATGCACGTGGTGACCATACCCTTAAAGTTCCTATGTCTCTTTTTCGAGAAAATCGTGAAAGACTTATAGCTCGTTTGAAAAGAAATTCCGATGTTTCAGCTGCTAAAACTTTTGTTATTCTTCAAGGTGGGATCGAAGTCCCTTTTAACGATACGGATACCAACTGGCCTTTTAGGCAGGTAGGTAGATATTTGCATTTTTGTTGTTGATCCTTTCTAAACTGACCCTATGACGAAATTAAAATATCTTTCTATTTATATTATAAAACTTTTCACACACACACACACACACATTTATAGTATTCTAATATACTGAATGTTATATAATGAAATTTGAAATTGTACACACACACACACATATATATATATATATATATATATATATATATATATATATATATATACACATGCGCATAAGCAACTATTTTATTTATTTTTTGATTTACATATAATCTTATCTTAAAATAATGCACGTGGTAGAGCATAAGTTTTTAGATTCGTAGTCTTACAATATGGAAATTTAACTTAAAAAGACATTTTGCAAATTACTTGGAAACTTTTGATCCAATCTGTACAACACACTAGTCACAGGTTTTCTGAGAAATATACTTATGATGATACGTACGTGTATGTGTGTATCATCTGTCCCTATTGTATATGTATATATTAAGAGTACATTAACCTCCTATGGTCAATCAGTATGTTTAGATTTTATTGAAAATTTTATTTTGAATTAATAATGAAAGCTAGGAAAAATTTGTTGAGAAATCCGATGACTGTGTTTTTCGTATTTGTATTTCGTTTCATCCTTGATATATTCCAAAGCATCAGATTTTTTTTTGTTAACCGCCATTCACTTTGCTTTCATTCTTCTCTTACATCCCCTACCCTCTTTCATAAAAACATTCGAACACGTTGGGGGAACCTGTTGTGTCTTGCTAGCGTATGCCTGCTATTTCCGTTGGCCAGTCTTCTTTCAAAACAAAGGAACATATATGAACCGTTTATTTTGAAAATAGCATATCACTTTTTAAGACATTAATTAATTATAAGATTTAATTGAATACACATATATATTTATTTTTTAAATATATCTAGTTTCTTTTTCAGAATTTAAATTAATTTAACTTTTTAATTTAGTTTCATATTTAATTTTATAATCAAATGTATTTCACACATATACATTTATAGAGTTATATATATATATATATTTCATTTTCTAATTTGTTTTTTTCTTTTCCATAGGAATCTTTCTTCCAATGGTCTTTTGGTGTCGAAGAACCAGGATGTTATGGAGCTCTTGATTTATCATTAGAAAAATCAATTTTATTTGTACCAAGATTACCTGCAGAATATGCTATATGGGAAGGAAAATTGCATACATTGGAAGATTTTAAAAAACGTTATGGCGTCGATGAGACTTATTATACGGATGAAATAAAAAAGACATTGAAAGACAAAGGTGCATCTCTTTTGTTAACTTTGGTAAGAATTATTTAACGTATAATGATAAATTTGGTAATATTTTATTTATGTGATATTTACTTTTGATCAAAATAAAAAAATATATAAGTATAATTTAAATATTTAATATATATATATATATATATATATATATATATATATATATATATATATATATATATAATAATAATAATTTTTAGTAAAAAATATACTGAAAATTTAGTGAAAGAAAGAAAAAGTGGAATGTGTAAATAGCAGCAGAGAAATAACGAAGATCTTAAAATATCACATGATTATTTTTTTTTTTTTTTGGTTAAGTTATGTAAGACCGCTTTTACTTTTGCAAATATTATATAATCATTTTTTTTTTCATTTCAGCATGGTAAAAATAGCGACAGCGGATTGTACTCTCAAGAAGCTATTTTCGATGGAATAGGAGAGTAAGCGAATTTCATTTATTTATTAACTTATTTATTTATTTATTTATTTATTTAAAAATAATCTAAAGCTTTTTTCATCGATTATATTATTGTTTTATTTAATTCACAGATTTGAGGTTAATAATACTACGTTATATCCGGAAATATGCGAATGGTAAGTTAAATTAATATATTTTTATTATATAATTTATATTTTATCAAGCTTTGAATAGCCCGCCGATTCTCGAATGTATTCGATCGACCAATCACAAACATCCGCTCTGGGAAGAATTACTATTGGTGCTTTCACTTTTCGATATGATGAATATCGAACTCGATATCGAAAGAATGTCAATAAGGCGTCAAATTATTTTGACATATAGTTGTGTTTTGATATTTATCTCTTGTTTTTATTTTTAAATACATATTTTATTCTAAACGATTAGAAATATTAAATTAATTAATTTACTCGGATTAAGATTTATAAAATTATATATTTTTCAAGACAAACGCGTCGTCGTCATTTTTAATGTAACTCGATTTACAATGCATGGTACAATTGCATTACTATGTTTTAGTTAATAACAAAAAAAAATTGATTAAGTTTATTTGTAAAATTAAATGTGTGCATCTATGGTTCGTTTAGATGATAATTACGAGTCAGTTATGTGGAAAATATATATTCCGTTTGTTTTTACATTCAAAAGAATTCGTTTCAAAATTGAGGTTAGAATCCAATAAAAGAGATTATAGGAGTTCATCGAAAGCTATAACTCGGACCAGCATTTTCTTGGAAGAAGGAATGAACATTCAGGAACTACCTTTAATCGTGAAAAAGATTAATGATATTGGACTTTTATGTAATTTTAAAGGTAAGAATAATATGACTCCTTTTTGATTTTCAATACTCTGATACGTTAAAGAAAAATTGGAGTAATGTGCAACTTGGAGTAATATGCAAAAAGGGAATGATGAAGAAGCTGCTGAGAAGATGGACACCGATACTAAAATTTCTAAAAGGAGGATAGATATAGAAACGGAAGAGGGAATCGCAATACTTTTTTCATCGGATTTAGAATGTCTTAAGCGTACAAATGTTGATGAAATTTTAGAAGGATTGAATTCGTCTAATTCAACTAAAAGAATATATTCATTATTAGAGAACAAAATAGCGGATGAAATTAATTGTAGAATTGCCGTTCAAGGTTTAAAAAAGATTTTTGAAATAGAGAATGCACAAAGAAGATACAAAGATAACAGATTGTTAAGACAAGAACAATTTATTATTAATACTATCAATAGAGATGTTGCTTTGAAACAACTCGTTAAGATGATTGTCAAAAGTCAAGATAGTCAAATGATAGTAGAAGGTCTTTATGCATTGAAAAAAGACAAATTTAGTCCTGCTAAAAATGTTTATCGAGATTGTTTGTCAACTGAAGCATTAATTAGAGCATCTGATGGGGACTTTACTTTATCTCAATTAATAGATGTTCTTAAAGCTTTATCTTCTTACAAAGATTCCAGTTACCAAGAACTCATTGATCTATTGTGGATTGGTATTGCTAATAGAAAGGAAGAAATTAATGCAGATTTTTTAGTACCTTTATATAAACTCTTGTATTTATTTGATTTAAGTAAAAACACGGTTAGAACTATATTGGAGAAAAAACTTTCAGAACATTGGTTGAGATTAAAGGGTTCACAGATAGGAGAAATTTTAAATTGTTATCGTCATGATTTATCATTTTTAGGATGTTTAACGAGTGCTAGTAAATGGGCATCGGTTAGTATGAATACCTCGGATGAACAAAATCTAATTGATTTTATTCAAAGTTTACACGCAAAGAAATATATCGATGATAGAATAGAATTAACTTTAGAAGAATATATGAAAACTAAAGGTATTCATATTAAAGATCCTCAATTAATAGCAACTATCATGAATTATTGTTGTACCATGAGAGTCAGGAACGTTCATATTGTTTCTACTTGCGGAGAATATTTTATTAAGTATGGTAATAAATTACCAACGTCTTTATTGGCACCGATTCTAATGCCATTTGGTTTATTAAACGTACAACCACCTCATAGTACATTATTTTGGCAAACGTTAGATGAAATATTATCAGCTAAATTTCTTGATTTCAAACTAAACGAGATTTTAGATATTTTACTTAGTTGTATTTATTTGGAAAGATATCCATTAAGTTTTTGGGAAACAATCGTTAAATCTCATTCTTTGGATAAAATTTCGAAAAAGAAACATTACGTTTTTAACAAAGATTTGTTACGTAAGATAATATTATTCGATACATCGATGTACATCGAATGTGAAGATTATCACAATCGTCGTGTTAATTCAAACGGTATTACAAAATCATTGTTTGTTGATATACGTTTAAGAAGAATAATTAATGAAATTTCTAAACCATTGGAACGTGTTGTTGGTAAAGAAAAGAAATTAAGTAAAAATGTTCTTATTAACAAATTACCGTTCATCAATTATTATATACTCGATATTTTGATACATTCGTCATCAACGTCAACTGCAATATTTCATTTAAATTTACAAACAAATAGAAATTTAAATACCGTCGTTTTAATTCATTTGCCGGAACATTATTGTCGTAATACAATGCATTTAATTGGACCACAATTAATGAGAAAAAGACAAATTAGAAAGTTAGGTTTTCGTACAGTGAGTTTAGATTATTCAACGTTAGAAAAATTACTCGATCAAAATGACAAATTGTCCAATTATTTGATAAAACATTTTGAAGCAGCCGAGGATGCTTTATGAAATTCATTAATGGGGATTCTTTTTTCTTTTTTTTTTTTAAATAAAAATGTATTTTGTACGGATAATAAAATTGATGTGAAAAATATTCAATCATAATTGTTATGTGTGTGTGCATGAATTATATATATATATATATTTGATAATATTTCATTGAACTTTATTTATATTTTATTTTGTTTATTTTTGTATGTACAGTCGAGTAATCAAAACTGCCAAGGAAATCGACGTATTGAGATACGTGGTGAAGATAAGTTCAGAAGCTCACAAAACTGTAATGCGTATGGTGAGACCAGGTTTGGGAGAGTTTCAAGCTGAAGCAGCCTTTTTGAATTACATTTATTCCATTGGAGGTTGTAGACACGTTTCTTATACTTGCATTTGTGGTTCTGGACATAACGCATCCATCTTGCATTATGGACACGCTGGTGCACCTAACAGTAAAATTCTGGAGGATGGGGATATGTGGTAAGAACACATTTCTACAAAACTTATAATATTACTAGGGGTGCCCCGCCACGCGTTGCTGTGGCTCACAATCTGTCCGATACACACGTCTTTAAGTCAACGAATTATCTTATACCGCCATCTGTTAGAATCTTATCGAACTAACAGAGATAATCATGACTCTTTGTTAATAAACAAATAATTCGCAATAAAATAATATTGCGATTATAAATTGAGATATAAACTATCCTATCTTTCAAGTTGGATGAAACTGCACAGAGTGTGCAAAATTTGATTAAAATCAGTTAAGTAGTTTAGAAGTCCATTGCGGACAAACAACGTGACACGTAATTTATATATATTAAGAAGTTTTAAAATACAATATAACAATACATTAATATATATTTATATTATAGTTTATTCGATATGGGTGGAAATTATTGTGGATACGCTGCAGACATAACGTGCAGTTTTCCAGCCAATGGAAAATTCACCGATGATCAAAAGTTCATTTACAATGCCGTATTGAAAGCAAGAGATGCAGTTATGAATGCTGTAAAACCTGGTGTATCTTGGACAGATATGCATCTGTTAGCTAACGAAACAATGTTAACGTCATTGAAAGAAGGTGGATTGTTGATTGGTGATGTTAAAGATATGATGAAATCTGGATTGAACGAAATCTTTCAACCTCATGGTCTTGGACATCTTATGGGTTTGGATGTACACGACGTTGGTGGTTATCTTCCAGGACATCCAGAACGTTCAACATCAGCAGGCATAAGAAAATTAAGAACTGCACGTACTTTACTTGCTGGCATGGTATTAACGATAGAACCTGGTTGTTATTTCATCGATTGTGTAAGTTGTATAAGTTGATCACACTATTTTATTGAAGTTTCAATAAATTTAGTGATCATTTTATTATTTTGAATTATGATAATTCAAATGATAGTTGCTCGACGATGCATTAACCAATCCAAATCAATCACGGTTTATCGTAAGAGAACAATTGACAAGATTTCGTGGTTGGGGTGGTATTAGAATTGAGGATGATGTTTTAATTACTGAGACTGGTGTTGAAAATTTAACACAAGTTCCTAGAACGTGAGTAATATTTCAATTTAAAATTTTGTACATTTTTATTCATATATAGATGATAAATATTATTATTTTTATTTTCTAGAGTCGAGGAGATTGAACATTGGATGGCGGAAGGAAGAAACGAATTGAAGTTACCGCAAGATAAATAAATTCTAAAAGACTTTTTTTAATTTACTACTTTGATACAATCAATATATATATATATGATATATATATACATAAATATATTTTATATATAATTTATGGAGGTTTGAAACAACACTTCCAAATAAACTTAAGACATACGTGAAGAAAATTAAGAACTCTGAGATAATTCAAATGAAAGATTCAATAAGTCTCTAATTGAATTCAACGTCTCAAATTTATTCACGAATATTCTACACATATACCAAAAAAAAATATTTTTCAATAAAAAATAATTATAAATATCTAACAACAACAACAACAAAAAACAATTATATTGCGCCTTGTGTAAAAAAAAAGTACACCCAAATGTGTTTTGTTTGTATATTCACAATAATTTGAATCGAGTAGTCATCAAATCGATTAATATAAAAAAAACAACATTCCACACAACAATATACCAACATAGATTAATAATAATAATAATAATAATAATAATAATGTAAATATTACACACACATATACGCTGTTTAATTTGTTAATATGCATATTACTACGTTACTATATTACTATACTACTATACTACTATACCACGTTACTACGTTACTACGTTATTAGTATTATACTATTACTACATTATTATTATACTATATTATTATAGTACAGTATAGTATAACTACGTTACTATATTAATAATGCATATTAACTTTTATAAATAATCTATTATAAATAAATCAAAGTATTACTTGTTATTAAATGAAGTATTAATGAGTTGCTTTTTATGTGATACTTTTTACACATATATAGATATAAGAACAAAAAGAGACATGTGGACAAACAATTAGAATAATAATAATAATAATAAAAAAAAAAAAAGGAAAACGAAATAACAAAGGATGATAAATGATAGGATTATGATAGATGAAAAGTAGTTAATTGTAGTAGTTAATGTATCGTATAAAGTAGTAGTAGTAGTAGTAGTAGTGTATAGTATATATAGTATATTTGCGGTTTCGCATAGTGTCTATCCTTGTCTCTCTGTCACATTTTCTGTCTCTTTCTATCTCTCTCTCTCTTTTTCAAAGTTAAACGCTTGAGCAGCGCAGTCATTATCGCGCGTGCGAGGTTACCAGTTCGCAGTCGCGTCACAGCGCCGGTGTAGACGCGTCGTCGTCGTCGTTGTCCTCCTCGTCGTCGTCTTCGTCAACGTCGTTGTGTTCTTTCCTGGATAGATTAATTCCAAAAGAGGAAGCTAAAAAAAAAAGAAAGAGGAAGAAGAATCATTTAGAGGAAACGTCAAACGTGTGTGTTTATATTATGTGTGTTTTTATTTTTGTGGCCATTTAATTTTTATTTTTTAATTATATACTATATATATATATATATATATATATATATATATATATATGTATATATATGTATATATGTTACATATTTTTTTTAAATTACATTTTTAATCTCTATTTTAATCACACATATACACTTATATATATATATATATATATATATATATTGTATAAAGGGTTAAACAAAATGACAATTAGTGCTTTAAATATTATCAAATGATAAATTATTATTATTATTATTATTATTATTATTATTAATTGTAATATATTGAATCGATAATCATTCGAGAGTATTAAAATATACTCTGTTTTATAATCAAAGTTTAACATGTTATTTAATTTATTCTACAATTACAATGGTGTCTCTGTGTGGTTTTGTTTTGTCTCTTTTTAACGTAACTAAAACTATCTATTTATCTATCTTATCTATCTATTCATTTCTGTGCGCGCGTGCTTTGTACATGTGCATATGTATATGTATATGTGTAATATGTGCATTTACGTGAAACGTGTGTTTCTCTATTGTAATTAATACTGTTTTTTTTTTTTTTTTTTTTTTTCAAAGGACAGAGAAAAAGATAGACAAATAATAGGATTAATATAATTATAAACAAATAAATAATATGTATTCGTGAATTATTTAATTTTAATAATTTATAAACAAATTACAACAGTGTCCTGTCATATATGACAGTTTTTTTTTTCTGTATGTGAGTTTATGGGTGAATAAATCTTTTGTTTAATTATTTTTATTAAGAAGAGAAAAGAAATAGAAACAGAGAGAGAGAGAAAGAGAGAGACAGAGAGAGAGAGAGAGAGAGAGAGAATACATGACACACATATAAACACATATATACACAGATACATATTATTATTATCTTTGTCTGTCTGTGTTTGTTTGGTCAGTCATTTAAATTTCTTATTCTTAGCTTGTGTAAAGTGTCTTCTCTCTTTGGTTTGTTCTTCTAAGTGATCAAAAAAAAAAAAAAATACAAAAAGAAAAAAAAACACTAATGGGGAACGTGCCCGTCTTCTTCTTCTTCTTCTTCTTCCTCTTCTTCTTCTTTTCACTTGTGTTGTGTGAGGAGAATGATAAAGTATAAGAAGAAGAAGAATAATAATAATAATAATAATAAGAAGAAGAATTAGAAGAAAAAAGAAAAAGTCTTTTGCTTATAAATACACATACTACAAACTCTCTTGTACGTTTGAATAGCTCGTGGCCGACGACGGCCACGTTTGACGCAACAAAACACGAGAAGAGAGTGAGAGAAGAAGAAGAAGAAGAAGAAGAAGAAGAAGAAGAAGAAGAAGAAGAAGAAGAAGAAGAAGAAGAGGTTTTTAGTTTCTCTTCTCTGTGAGCAGAGAGAAACAGAAGCAGAAGCAGGAACGATCGATCGTTTAGAGGGAACACGCGCGTTAGTGTTCAAAGAGAGAGAAAGAGAGATAGATAGATAGATAGAACAGATAGAGATAGAAAGAGAGAGAGAGAGAGAGAGGGATAAAAAAAAAGGTAATAGGAATGACCAAGAAAATAACAAATAATTATTTATATTTATTTCTATTATTTATTATTGTTATAAATAATATTGTATAATTTGTATATGAAATTAATTTGTTTCTGTGATTTACATATTATAATATTTGGTCATTTTAAATTTATTATACTAATATTATTAATGATAATGAACGTGATATTAAAACTTGTAAAAAAAGGAAAATAACTAAAAATGATTAAAAGAAAAAAATATAAGGAATAATAATAATAATAATAATAATAATAATAAAATAGTATCAAGAACAATCATACTGGAGATTATACATATTGTCTGAAAATTTTGGACACCATTGGAATAAACTGAATTGCTTCTTTCCAATGGTCAAATAAACCAGCTAAAAAACTGTGATCTAGAAAGAAAAACAATAATAATAATAATAATAATAATAATAATAATAATAATAATAATAATAATAATAATAATAATAATAATGAAATTATTTTGTCTATGATTTAATATTATAAAAGCTGATCATTTCAAATGTATTACACCATTATTACCAACGTAGTAATTTCATTATTAAGCGTATAAAAATAACAAAAAATATAAAGGGGTAAGATATGAGGAATAATAATAATAATAATAATAATAATAATAATAATAATAATAATAATTATAATTGCTCAATAATAATAATTATAATTGCTCAATAATAATAATAATAATTATAATTGGACTGAAATTATTTTGTTTATGATTTAACATTATAAAATCTCATCATTTCAAATTTACTACACCATTATAACCAACGTAGTAATTATATTATTAAACGCATAAAAATAACAAAAAATAATAAAATGAAAAAAATATAAGGAAAAATAATAATAATAATAATAATAATAATAATAATAATAATAATAATAATAATAATAATAATTGGACTGAAATTATTTTGTTTATGATTTTAACATTATAAAATCTGATCACACATTTCAAATTTATTACACCAACATTATCAACGTAGTAATTTAATCATTAAACGTAAAAAAAAAGAAAATATAAAAAAGGAGTAAGAAATAAAGATAAAGAATAATAATAATAATAATAATAATAATTGTTTGAAACAATAGAAGGTGATTATTATAATTTTGTCGTATACGAGATAATGGTATTATTCAAAGAATTATTAATGGCCGGTTACTTCCTTTAAATGGAAGTAGGATACCTTCTTCAACCTCCCCCCACTATTTTTTTTTTTATACACAATTTTATTTTATATTTCTTTTCTTTTTTCTATAGTAAGGTCGTTCCTTTTATGTTGCATATATATATATATATATATATATATATATATATATATATGTATGTGTGTGTGTATATGTTTCTTGTGGGGTCGTAGAGATAAAAAGTCGCTTTTACTTAACACGTTGAACGCCACGTCAGCTATCGGTGACTGACACTAGACTTCCGTTTAAGCCACGTCAGCTATCGGTGACTGACACTAGACTTCCGTTTAAGCCACGTCAGCTATCAGTGACTGACACTAGACTACCGTTTAAGCCACGTCAGTTATCGGTGACTGACACTAGACTACCGTTTAAGCCACGTCAGTTATCGGTGACTGACACTAGACTTCCGTTTAAGCCACGTCAGCCATCGGTGACTGACACTAGACTTTCCATTTGGGCCGTGTCAGCCATCGGTGACTGACACTAGACTTTCCGTTTGGGCCGTGTCAGTCACTTATGACTGACACTTTCAACTATTTTTTTTTTCAATACAAAGTAACGCCTGTGGCCTGACGGAAATTTCCCTAAGAATTTCGCGTAGCATTCAACGCGTTGAAAGAAGAATTTTTTTCACAATGATTTTCAAATCAATCAAATTATTTTCACACTGAATTTGGACAAGCAACCCCTTCATTTAAAAAAGAAAATATGGACGATGAGGGAGAAGGGATAAGAAAAGAGAAGAAGAAGAAGAAGAAGAAGAAGAGCGCTTGCTCGTCTCATTTCTCTTAGAACACGCGCGCACATATTACACATACACACACATATATATATATATATAGTTCTGGAGAGTTCGCCATTGTCGAGTTCAACGTCGTCGAGAGTTCGTCGTCCTTTCGAAGAAGGTCCAATCTCGAAGAAAGATTTATTATTAGAGAAGACAAGAAAAAAGAAAGAGAAAGAGAAAGAGGAAGAGAGAGAGAGAGAGAGAGAGAAATAAAAAAAAAATAAAAAAATAAAAAAGAAAGAAAGAAAGACTTTATTGTCAATACTTCTTTTCCTTTTTACAATTCATTCAATATATTATTTTAATCGGAATTATTGAGAAAAATATACAATTAATATTATTATATTATTATATATTATATAATTTTATAAAATTAAAATAATAAATTAAATTAATTTAATAATAATTAATTATTACTTCAAAAAAAACAAAAACATAAAATTAAAAAATAATTAATATTAAATTATATATTATTATACTATTATATATATATAGGAGGAGGAAATAAAAGAAATATATAAGATTATATATTTTTTTTATATAATAATATATAAGAGGAAAAATAATAATAATAATAATAATTTAAAATAAAATAAAAAATGTAATATAAGGACTAAAAATGTAAGGGAGCCGGACTCTTGCGATATAATCGATATTTGCTGTCGAGCGTCACGATACCTCCTTTAAATGAAATACACACACACACACATATATATATACACGCATATGAACACGGAAACATTTATTTACAGTAATACGTACAAATACATATAGTTCATATATGTATATATATATATATATTATATATTTCATTTTCTAAAGTTTAACACTAGATTTACGGATGTTTTGTATATTATAGTATTTTTACAGTATTTTATTATACATATCATATTATATATTACTATATATATTATATTATAGTTTTTTATAGTATTTTATTATAGTATTTTTTTTTTTTTCATTACAAACATTGTTTTGAATAAGTAAGTAAAGTAAAGTAGAAGGGATGGGAGAAGAATTCTAATATTTACGTATATTTCATTGCGTTATTAAAAATAAACATATGGTTTTTTCAAAAATAATATAATATAATAAAAAATAATATAATAATAAACTAATAATAAATAAAAATAATATATACATATATATGTAATAATTTATATACTATGATGTATATAATATAGCAATCAACTTTGATTATTTATTATATATTTCTATTTTACTATTTATATTATATTTTATTAATTGTTATTATTTATTTATTATTTATTTTTAGATGTATTTATTATTTATTATATATATGTACATTTTTTTTATCTTTTATTTTACTATTTATTGTACTATATGTATAATTTTACGATATATTAGGTCTACCGGAAAATTTTGTCTGTTCAAATAAACATTAGTTCAATTTTTCGTCACTAGGGGGTAAGATCTCATTTCTTAAAATGGAATATACAAATTGCCACCATGTTTGCAAGAAGTTCAACAAGAAATTAAATTAATTAATTGTTATTGTTCAAATTAAGAATAATTTATTATTTTATTTTATTTTCAAAATGAACAGAATTTTCCGGTAGAGACCTGTATATATATATAGTAATCAAATTTTACTGTATATTACTTATTTTTTATTTTATTATTTATTTTATTTTTTATGTATTTATTTAATATTTATTTATTTTTTTATTTTACTATTCATTATACTGTATATACTGTATTTACTTTACTTTTTTTCTACTGTATTTTAATATTTTTAATTATTCACTTTATTTTATTTACCTAATTATTTACTTAATTATTTTTACTTACTTACTGTAATTTTACTGTATTTACTGTATTTACTATACTATATATATATATATATATATATATATATATATATACTATATTTATACTATTTATTATACTATATACTGTATATAGTAATCAAATTTTTTATATAATCATGAGTCAAATGTGATGTTCAATCCGTAAATCTAATGTTAAGTAAAAAATGTTCTATTTAATTTAATTAAATTAATTTTTTTCTAATATTTGTTTTTCTCTACTATTTTCTGTTGCAGAATTTTTCTTACCATATTTGAGAAGAAGAAGAAGAAAAAAAAAAAAACAAGAATAAGAAGAAGAAAAAGAAAAAGAAGAAGAAATAGTGAAAATTTGATTTGGAAAACGTTTGCAATACAATTGTGTTTTCATTTAGTTACTTCCCAATTATTTCATATATAATTTTCAAAGATCATTCTAATTCTTACTTGTCAATTCGCCATTATTTTCAATACTATCGTTTGAATATTTATTTCAATATCGAAGAAAGAAAAAATACAAAAAAAAAAATAGCGAAATGTTTCGCGATTGGTTTCAACGTGTTCGACAAAAATTGTCTTTCCGTTATGTTTGAAAATCAAATCAACATAAAAGAAAACCAAAAAAATGATCGTTTATCTCAATTCGGGCGTTGTAATATCGTAGAATAATAATAACAATAATAATAATAATAATAAAAAAAACATACAAATAAACAAACACGAGAGTATAAATTAATTGGATAAAAATATTGTTTGCTAAATCAAAAAGAAAGAAAAAAGTAAAAGTAAAAAAAAAAAAAAAAAACAAAAAGTGTTAATAAATCACAAGAAAATAATTCAAATAGTGATAAATTTAAATAAAATTGACAGAACAATAATAAATAAATATCTAAACGTACTAAATAAAAAGAAAACAAATAAGAAATGTTTGGTTTTCCGAGTCCGTTTACGAGAACATCTCGAAATGTAAATCCAACATCGTCTTCATCGTCATCGTCGTCGTTGTTATTGTTAAATCCTAAATTAAAAAAGAATAAAAAATCATCATCAACGAAAAGAAGAGGATCGGAAGCAACAACAACAAGTGAGGAAGGTTCAGGATCATCATCGATCAAATATATCGATCAGGAACCATCATCAATATCGGCAGGTAGCAGTACAGATACTTTACCTGGAATTAGGATAGATTATTTAGACGTTGATCCATTGTCACCTTTACCAAAGGATACCTTGAGATCATCATCACCTAACGATGTTACTGTACATTTAAATGGTATCAGTTTGATGAAGGATTCATCGTCACCATCAACGTCAACCAGTTGTTCATCACCTTTATCATCATCCGGCAATGGTAATTTAACTGCCAATAATACTAGTAATAATACAAGTAACACTGAATTGTCATCGTCAACGTCAACCTCGTCGTCATCTTCATTGTCACCTGCTGCAACATCTTCTGCTGCTGTTGCAGTTAATATTGGTGCTAGTGTTGAAAGTAGGAATGATTTAATTACAAATAGATTTTTGGATGAAAATAAAACTGAAACTGAAGAGGAAGAAGAAGAAGAAGAAGATGAAGAAAGGAATATTAATAATAGCAGTGATGTTTGTATTGGTGGTACAACTACAAGTAATCCTGAAGTTTCATCTTCAAGAGTATCACTTTTGTCTCCTGTAAATGTCACCAATCATTCAACTAGTGATGATTTAATTTCTATAGAAAATGGATTTTCTGCTAGCGAGGAAGAAGAAGAAGAAGAAGATGATGATGATGATGACGATGAAATTGATGAGGAAGAAGAAGAAGAAGAGGAGGAGGAAATAGAAGAAGAAGAAGAAGACGAGGAGGAGGAGGAAGAAGAAGAAGAAGAGTTGGAGGAGGAGGAGTATGAGGAAGAAGATAACGCTGAAACAGAAGAAGCTTCCTCGTTGCCATCCAGTCCTGCAGCTGCTTCGAAAGTTGTTTTAACATCGACCAGTACCGTACCGTATTATCAATTTCTTTCTGTTAACGGTTGCACCGCAATAAGACAAGATAATAATAAAACAACTAATACTGCGAGTTCAACTAAACTTACAAGTGGTGGTATGGCAGGTGTTGTTTCATCGACAACAAGATCATCAAGTTGTGAATCTGGTAGCAGCGATAACAACACTCGTGATCCATTATACGATGACAATTCATTGACAACTTGTTATTCAATGCTAGATGACAATTCTATGGAAGTTGAATCTATGATCAATTCGTGTCCAGTTACATTAAGTTTAACACCACCCAACAAAGTACCTGCCGCTCCACGTTCTTGTAATATTTTAGAAAGACTTTTAGAAGACATTTATACCATCGGTAGACCGGAACCATTAGCTGGTTATGGTCCTAGATTTAAACTATTGGAAGAAGGAGATGTACAAGTTTATTATTTTGATCATGACGATAGGACACTCGTCAGGAAAATAATGTTTATTAAATTTTTACGCAGATGGGAGACGCATCATATTTATTTGAACGACGATTGCTTGTCATCCAAAACGGTGAGTCTTTTGATTTTTCTTTTCTTATTTTTATTTTTTTTTTATTTTATTTTATTTTAAACACTAGATATACCAGACAAGTCATTTTGACTGTGGTGGCCATTTTAATTCTAAATTTCTACTTCATGTAACATTTGATTTCTGTAAATAGAGTAAGTAAGACTGGAAGGCCTCAGAAAGCATTTTTTTTTTATACACTCAGTCATTTTGATTGGTGTGGTAGAAATAGGTATAGTGAAAATGGTGGTATATCTAGTGTTAATACATTTATTATTATTATTATTATTTTAATAAATATATCATAGCTTTATTAATGTTATTAAAATATCTTATAATTCATTTACAAATTATTATTATTATTATTTTATATATATATATATATTTGTATTCAATTAAATTGTAGTAGTTACACTTATTTAAATTAATTTTTTATTTTTATTTTATACATATTATTATTTTAATAAATATATTATATATTTATTAATATAATTATAATATATAAGAATTAATTTAAAAATTAATATTTTATATATCAAATATTTAATATTTATTAAATTAATTATATAATATATATAATTTAAAATATTTATATATATGTATGTTATAATTAATTAAATTGTAATAGTTAATAAATTATTATAAAAAATAATTATAAATTTAAAAAAAATTTATAATTATAAAATTATAATGAAAAATAAAAAATATAATATAAAAAAATTTAATAAATAAACCAACTTATTATAATAATAAATTATAATAATTTTTAACTATTTTATAAATTATAATATATATATCTTTATTATTATTATTATTAATATATATAATTAATAATAATAAAAAATAACTTATTTAAAAAAATTGTTAAATTTTAAATACAAAATTTAATTAAGTATAATATATATATATATATATATATATATATATATATATATATATATATATATTTATATATGAAGATTTGTAATATTTGTAATATTTTAATTTTTTTGTTTACTATGTTAATTATTAACGTTTATCTTACTTCCTTATAATCCAAGATTTAATTTATTATTTCTTGAAGTATAATTAAGAAACTAAGAATCTAAGGAAAACAATTTATTCCTTCTTTTTTTTTTCTTTTTTTCTTTTATGATATTAATCATCATCGATTTACGTACAATTTATATGCGAATTATGCGACTGTTTTATTTCTTATTTCATCTCTCTCTTACTCTCTTTCTCTTCCTCTTTCTCTTTCTTTTTCTCTCTTTTTCTTTTCTTTTTTTCTCCATCATTTTAATTTTCTCATTAATTCTTCTACTCTTATCAGAAATAGATATATTTTTGTTTTCTTCTTCTTCTTCTTCTTCTTCTTCTTCTTCTTCTTCTTTAGGTCACATAATAACGGATAGATTATCGTGAAGTAATAATACGTACATATTTTGTTATTATTTTTCAAAATTTATTTTTTTTTTATTTACATTTATTTTTCGATTATCATACTTTTGTTTTATTTTTTTTTTTTTCAAAACAATTATATTTGTGTTTTTTGATTCAATGAGTTTTAATATTTCAATGCACCCCCAATGATGAGCTCATACATTTTTGCAATATATTTAAATAATATAAATAAAAATAATAATAATAATAATAATAATAATATAATAATAAAATAATGGATGATACTAATAAGTTTTCCCTTTTTTTTATTTCTTACACGAAATTCAATTTTTTCGCAATATCAAATTCAAATTTTTTTTGTATCTTTAGCAATGTGTTTTGCAAATTAAAAATTATTTTACATTTCTTTTCTCAGGACTTCAATTTACAAAATTGTTCTCAATTGGAATTTCTTTTTTTTTTGTCCTTAAATGATTAATTTCCAAGTTAGTTTCGATTCGTTAAATATAATAAAAAAAGAAAAAAAAACATAAAAAAAATCAAATTAAACTTTTTAATTAGTTAGGGTAGGGGTTTTATTAAAGAAATGGGATTGGGGGGGGAGAAAAAATTAAAATTTCATTTTCAGGGGTTGAATTATTATTATTATTATCTATATTATTAATATTATTAATTTATATTATAATAATAATTATTAATAAATTATTATATATATTATTATTTCTATTGCAATAAATCAACAATTTAAATTCGACTTTAGAATTTTAGTAGAAAAAAAAAACAAATCTATTGGGATTTTTAGCTCTTGAATACGCTATCTGGTGGCTAAATTCAAAATTAGAGTAGATAGATTGAATTTCTACGCTATGTGGGATCTCTAGCACTTGAAAATACGCTATCTGGTGGCTAAATTCAAAATTAGAGTAGATAGGTCGAATTGCTACACGACGCTCCTGACAGAGATCCCCTAATAATAAAATAGTTTTTTTATTTTCAACATTTGTTATAATTAAAACAATAATACAAAATAAATAATAAATTAATATGATAGAATAATAAATTACACACATAATACACACATATATACATGTATATATATATATTTTATAATAATAATATTATAATATTAATATTAATTTAATTTTTATTTATTTATAATTTTTATTTATAAATATATATTAGTCTGTAAACCAGAGAATTTCCTATTTAATTACGTACCTTCTTTTATTATTTATTTATTATTTTTTATATATTTATTTATTTATTATTCATTATTTATTATTTATTATTATCTATGCTTAAAATAAATGAAAAGACTATGAAATATATATATTTTTTCGTTTATTTATATATAATGTACAAAGAGAGGTTTGTATCTTTAGCTTTAAAAGCAATACGTTTGACGTATTTATACGTCCTGTCCAGTTTACAGGTTAATATTAATATATTATATTAATATTAGATATAATAATAATATTTAATATAAAATATAATATTTTTTAATATTAAATATAATAATATTTAATATTATAATTTTATTTATTTTAAATATATTAAATAATATATTAAATAATATATTAAATAATCTATTAGATAATAATATTATATAAATATTAAAATTTTATTAATTGTGAATAATTAATATTAATATAATTAAAATTTGTAATATTAATATATGTTAATATTAATTTAAATAATATTAATATGTTATATTAATATATATATACTTATTTATAAAATATAAAAAAAATATGTTACAAATATCAAAATAGATAAAAAAAAGAGTGATTTCTGTACGACGTTTCCTTATTGGATAGGATATGTGTTTATTTCTAATGATAAAAAAGTAGGACGGATGCGGGAGGTGAAGGGATGTCAGGGAAGGTGTAGGAAGGGGAAGGAGGAAATATTGGTTTGAAAAAAGAAAAGGAAAAAAATAAGATCTTTCTTCAAAATGTTTCTTCTTATCGTATTGTACCACAAATACATATACACACATTTACACACATACATATATATATATATATATATATATATATATATATATATATATTTATATACACGTGTAAGTATGATGTACGTAAGTACGTTTGCGCAAACGCAGCTGGTTCTTTGCACGCGCTTGACAAAATTTTTAGTTCATCATTCTCTCTCTCTCTCTCTCTCTCTCTTTCTCTCTTTCCGTTACTATAATATATGTCTTTTTTCTTTTTTATTTTTTTATTTTTTTTATTTCATCTATCTCTTTCTATATCTAATTGTTGTGTTAACGTGAATCGGTCTGTCGCACGATGAGTGCGTGCGTAATGACGTCAAAACTGACCGTGGTGGCTTCTCCAACACATTTATTATACACACACACACACACACATACATAAACATATACACACACCATATACACATAAACACGTGTATGTGTAGACGAGCATGTTTTTTTAGTATTTTATTTTATTTTTTTCTTTCTTTTATTTTATTTTATTTTTTTTTTCATTCTACACGAGAAACACACAGAGGCAGCTAAAAATTCTTTAACAATTATTTCGAATTTTTATACTAACGTCTTTCGCCGCCATTATTTTGTTTTTTTCTCACTCTTTTTGTCTCTTTCTTTTTGGTTCACTTTGTTTTTTAGTATTTTAATTTATTTTTTTTTCTTCTTACACAAAACGTAAAGCTAATTAATAATTCTTTAACAATTATTTCGAATTTCTCTAATAACCAACGTCTTTTGCCGCCATCTTTTATTTTTTCTTATTCTTTTTGTCTCTCTTTTTCGTTTACCTTTTTTTTTTTAGTATTCTATTTTATTTCTTTTTTTTTCTTCTACACAAGACACATAAAGCTAGTTAAAAACTATTTAACAATTATTTTGAATTTTTATATTAATAATGTCTTTTGCCGCCATCTTTTTTTCTTTTTTTTTCATTCTGCTTGTCTCTTTTCTTTCTTTTACTTCTTTTTATTTAGTATTTTATTTTATTTTTATTTTATTTTTTCTTCTACACGAGACGTAAAGCTAGTTAAAAATTCTTTAATAATTATTTCGAATTTTTCTACCAACGTCTACTGCCGCCATCTTTTTTTTCTCATTTTTTTTGCCTTTCTTTTTCGTTTATATTACCTTCTTTTTTTAGTATTTCAATTTATTTTTATTTTATTATTTTTTCTTCTTCTACACGAGACATAAAGCTAGTTAAAAATTCTTTAATAATTATTTCGAATTTTTCTAATAACCAACGTCTTCTGCCGCCATTTTTCTTTTTTCCTTTATTTTTCTCCCTCTTTTTGTCACTTTTTCGTTTACTTTTTTTTTTTAGTATTTCATTTTATTTTTATTTTTTTTTCTTCTACAGGAGACACAGAGCCAGTTAAAAATTCTTTAACAATTATTTCGAATTTTTCTAGTAACGTCTTCTGCCGCCATCTTTCTTTTTCTTTTTTCTTTTTCTTTTTCTCACTCTTTTCTCTCTCTTTTTCTTTTCCATTTAACTTTTTATTACAGGGGTGAAGAAAATTTCTTTCTCTCTTTTTTTTTTCTTGTTTCAAATGATTTAACAAACAAATTATTTTAGTTTTATCAATTATTTCGAATTATTTAACGCAATAGAAATTATATTAGGTTTGCCTAAAAATAATATAAAAAAGTAAATATTATAATAAAATTTATAATAATATACAGTAATAAAAAATAATAATATATATAGTTATATAATATATAATTGTAATAATAACCTACAAAATCGTCGTACGTAGCAATTATGCAAAAATTACGATTGCTATAAATACGATTGTAATTCATAACACATTAAGTGTTTTTGTTCTTTCCTCTGCTTTTTTTTTTATTGTATAAAAAAGTCGCATAGATGTTGAAATAATTTCTTTATTTATAGCCATTCGAATTTTTGTTGAAAATCGTGTGTAAAAAAAACTTTTGACTCACTCTTGTATAATTGCCATTTATTCTTCTCTTTTTTTCTCTCTCTTTTTTTTCTTCTTTCAAATATAATTAATCATCATGTATACATACATATATATATATATATATATATTTAAATCATGGATATATTTATTATTAATTTTAATAATATTTATTTAATTAATATTCATTTATTTATTTTACTAATTTTTATATTATTTAAATAATTACAAATTTAAATATATATATATATTTAAATTTATAATTATTTAAATTAACAATTATTTTTTTTATTTACATTTATATTATATATTTAAAAATTTTCTATTCTTTTATTTATTTATTTATTATAATAATGTTTATTTTTATATTGGGATGTCTGACAGGGGCGTGGCGTAACAATTCGACCTATCGAATCTAATTTTGAATTTAGCCACCAGATAGCATACTCAAGTACTAGAGATTAGGGATCCTGTAGGAGGGATGCGCCATTCATATTCAGCTCATGTGCCATTGGCTGAAAATTTTGGGGGAACGCTTGAATTTATAATAATTTTTTCGTGTAACCTATTCTATTTTAATATAAATTTTCTAATTATCATTAAATATAGTTCATTTTTTTTCCTGTATTTGATGCAATTCATTATTTCATAATTATTTCAATGTTTGAATCATTCGCGCGCAAAATGGAGTTCCGGTTCCCCAGCAATGTACATGGCGCATCCCTCCTATAGGATCCCTACTAGAGATCCCACGTGACGTAGCAATTCGACCTATCTAATCTAATTTTGAATTTAGCCACCAGATAGCGTATTCTAGTGCTAGAGATCCCACATAGCGTAGCAATTCAACCTATCTACTCTAATTTTGAATTTAGTTACCAGATAGCGTATTTTCAAGTGCTAGAGATCCCACACATGACGTAGCAATTCGACCTATCTAATCTAATTTTGAATTAAGCCACCAGATAGCGTATTGAAGTGCTAGAGATCCCAATAGATTTATTGTTTATTTCTTTCATTATTATTTATTATATTTATATTTATTTTTATTAATATTTACGTTTATTTCATTTATTTCTATTTATTATATTTTTATGTATATTTAAATTCATATTTATGTTTAATTAACAATTATTTTTTTTATTTGCGTTTATCTTATATCAATTATTTTTTTCTTCTTTTTTTTTTTAAATTATTATTATTATTATTATTATTATTATTATTATTATTATTATTTCTTATTTTTCCTGTATCCATTTACGCATATTCAATGTATTTTTCATCCGAACGATTATTATTTATCCTAATTTGTTATTCATGTTAAATTATAGTCAGTAGAGAAGACACAAATCCCAAGTATCTAAATTAGAATAATAATAAAGGGGATAGAAAAAAAAAAAGAAAAAAGAAAGGAAAAAAGGAAAAATTAATGCGAACATTGTTGTTTTGTATTTTTTTTTTTTATCTTCTTTCCTTTCTTTTTTTTATACTGAATTTCATAAACAAATTAGTGTTTATACGTTATTTATAAAAATTATCTTTCTTTCTGTTTTTTTTTTTTTTTATAATAGTGGTAGTGGTAGTAACAAGTCTTGTTTGTAAAATATTCAAAGAAAAAAAAAAAAGAAAGAAAGAAAGAAAGAAAGATACAAACACATTAAGACTTGTTATTCTAAATTATGTGCATTATTTTAAATGAGATTTATTTATTTTTTTGCACCCCCCCCCTCCCTCCCTCCCTTCTCTCTTCTCTCTTCTCTCTCTCTCTCTTTCTCTCTCTCTCTGTCTCTTTCTTATTTCTATTTATCTTTTTTTTTTTGGAATTATATTTGTTATTTAAAGAAGTTTAATGTTTTATTTATCACGAGAATGTCGTACGTTTAGGAAATTACATTTGTTTATTTATATTTCATTGTAAAATTTGTTTTATTTAATGTACTTACATTGTTTATAATTATTTTAAATTATTATACAACAAAAAGTATAAAAAAAAGCAAAAACATTGAAGAAAAAAAATATTATTCATTTATTTTTTTATATTTCATTTTAAAACTGTGCTATTTAATGTACTTACATTGTTTATAATTATTCTAAATTATTGTACAACAAAAAGTATAAAAAAAAGCAAAAACATTGAAGAAAAAAATATTATTCATTTGTTTATTTATATTTCATTTTAAAATTGGGTTTATTTAATGTACTTACATTGTTAATAATTATTTTAAATTATTATATAACAAAGTATGGAAAAGAAAAACAGAAAAATATTGAAAAGAAAAGAATACTATTTGAAGATAAATAAATTCATCAATTTTGTTGATTGATTTATTATTTTTCTTTTCTGACGTGCGTTTAGAAAAAAAAAAAAAATAAAAATAAAAATAACAAAAAAAAGAAACATTTATTCATAAACACCATTAAGAATTTGAACATTAATATTAATTTGTAAAAATGTTCAGTGTGTTACATCATTCTTATCTAATAATTTTCAAATTCTTTGAACAGGAAGGTTAGAAAATGTAGTTGAAGAAGGAAACAAGTCATAAATTATTGTTCAACCGGGTAATTTGTTTACTCATGACAAATAAATTAAAAATAAAGAATTTTATTTATTTTAATTTATGAAATATCATAATTTATTTATAGGTTATATTTTTTCATTTCAAATAGAAACATTAATATTAAATATCTTTCATACAAATTATTATATTATTGGGTTTACAAGTAAGTTTCCAGCGTTTTTTCATAAAATTTGAGGCTTTATTCTGAAAAAATGGTTGTAACCATTTTTCATTCGAAATATTGTCCATCGGAAGATACAATTTTTTCCCATCTTTCTGTCAATTTGTGAATTCCGGACCAAAAAACATTCTCATCTTTTGAGAACAAGAACGTATTGAGTCAATTTTTGATTCCCTCTACTGAAGTGAAGCGCATTCCGATAAGAGCGTTCTGCATCAACCGAAACAAGTGTTAGTCGGATGGCGCCAAATCTGAACTATAAGTAGGGTGTGGCAGAATTTCCCTTCCACTATTATCCAAGTAGTTTTTGACCAAAGCAGCAACATGTGGCTGAGCGTTGTCGTGGTGACAAATTACGGACTCGTGCCTGGTCTGATATTTTGGCCGTTTTTCCGCCAATGCCTGCTTCAAACGAATTAGTTGGGTTCGATACAATAGTTCTTCGATGGTTTGACCACTCACAAGCAGTTTGTAGTATATGACACCCTTCTGATCCCACCATATGCAGAGCATGACCTTATTCATGTGAATATTTCGCTTCGGCGTCGATTTGGCCAGCTCGCCAGGCTTTGCATATGTTTTTTTACGTTTAGGATTATCATAATAGATCCACTTTTCGTCACCAGTGACAATACGATGCAGAAACGACTTTTTTTTATGCCGCAGCAGCAACATTTCTGACATGCAAAATAGCCGTTCGACAATCTTTCGGCTTCAACTCGTACAGCACAAAATTTCCAACGTTTTGGATGAATCCCAAAGCTTTCAGGCGCAGGGAAATGGCTTGTTGTGTGATGCCCAATGATTCAGCAAACTCTTCTTGAATTTAACACGGATCCTCATCCAGCAAAGTCTCCAATTTCTCGTTTTCAAAATTTTTTGGCTTTCCGTAGCGCTCCTTGTTTTCAACGTCAAAATCATTAGTTTTGAACCGTTTTAATCACTCACGATACATTGATTCATCAATACATTCCGCCCCATAAGTTTCTAGAAGCAAACGATAGGCCTCAGTTGCAATATTCTTCATATTAAAGAATTAAAAGCAGCGCTTCCTGCAAATGATGCTTATTTGACACATAATTTGCCATACTTTTGCTTCATAAAATATAGAAATGCGCAAATATGATGATGCAATGTTGTTAACAGATACACAAGCTTCGAAAATGACACATGACATGTGAAATTTCTACCTGGAATCTACTCGTGACACAATATATTTAAAAATGCTGGAAACTTACTTGTAAACCCAATGTTAATCTCGTTATTCTAATAATTTGAATAATTCTTTCAACAAGAATATACATATATATATTAGGGTGGGTCAAAAAAATGACTTATTTTTTCTTTTTCAAATGCCACGGAAAAAATGGGTTGCTAGACACCTTAAAACAATTCTCACCAAATATGAGCTCTTAATTTTAATATAAAGATCCTCCGCATCGCAATTTTTTATTTTTTTTTTCAGTCCAATAGATTACAATTCATATCTCATTATTTATTGATTGTACAGAAAAATGTTCTAGGAGAATTTTGTAGAAAATTTAATGCTCTACAAAAAAGGTATCTTATATTTTTTCCGTAAACCTCACCATTTGAATGATATTGAAGATTTAAGTGTGATTATTTTAAGACAAATTTCATTTTTAATTATGAATTTTATAACTCGACAATCAATGATTATTAAAAAGTGCACAATACAAATTTTTGTAGGAAATTAAGTGCTCTATAAAAATGGTGTCTTATGTTTTGGCGATTAAATTAAGCGTTCAAAAGATATTCAGGGACAAAAGTCAGTACACATGAAAATTTGTATATATATATATAATTGAAAAATAAGTATAGATGATGTAATTGCAAAAAAAAAAAAGATATTTATTCTAATTTTATAATCCATCATTATAGATTATATTTTTCATTTCAAATAGAAACCTTATAATAATAGTAATAATAATAATAATAATAATTATCTTTCTTACAAATTATCAATTTTACTTCCTCTTTCTAATAATTTGAAATATTCTTTGGTTAAAAATATATGTTTATAATTGGAAAAGTAAGTTATATAGATGATAAAATAATAATTAATTGCAAAGAGAATAAAAGAATAAAAAAAAAAAAAAAAAAGGGAATAAAGTATCGTTTTTTTCTTTTTTTTTTTTTTTTTTAACGATAAATATCTACGCGTTAATTCTATGATAACGATTATTATAATGTCGATAATTGTGGATTCAGGTGCTTAAACTTTTCAATTCAATTGAACTACGTAACATTGTTCTGTGTTTGTTTTTCCCTGACACATTGAACATTCATTCTTTTTATTATTTCTAGAAAAAGTACTTAAAAGAAAAAAAGAGAAAAAAAATAGAAAAAAAAAATTGAAAAACACATAAGGAAGATATGTCAATAAGAAAACACAAGAGAGAGAGAGAGAAAGAAACAGAGAGTTAGATAGATAAAAAGATAAAAAGAGAGAGAGAGAGAGAGAAAGACATAGACAAATGGAACATAGAAACATTTATTATACTCTTACATAAATTAATAATGATCATCAATTATTATCCATCTAATCGATCATTTTTAACAAATGAATCAATCATAAATTACCATTAAACCCACAATATTACAACATCGAATTTAATTGTAAAAAAAAGAAAAAAAAAGGAAGGAAGGAAGGAAGAAAGAAAAAGAAAAAGAATTTTCTCGATGCATTTGACGATTGATTTCTCTTTGGGTCGATCGTCAAGGTCGATATACCTTTTTTTTTTCTTTTTCTTTTATTCTAATTTATTCTTCGTTACTTAGTTATTTTTTTTTGTTTTGTTTTGTTTTGTTACTCCTTTCCACAACTCATGTTTAATAACATTGTTGATTTGTTCGTTTAATTATTTTTTTTATCGTGTTTTTAATTATTTGTTGTTGATGTTTTTTTTTTTTCATTTTTTTTTTGTTTGTATTTTATATCAACATTCGTGAAAATAATAGTTTCGTGTGATTTATTTTTAATTAATTTAATTATGAAACAGTAGAATTAATTATTAAAGAGTTAGAAATAAAAGAAAAATGTAGCACATGAATTATATTTTATTAATTATTATTTTTTATTTCGTTTAATTATTTTGTTTTGTGTGTTTTTTTTTCTTTGTATTTTTTATTTTATAATAATATCTGTGAAAAAAAAAATAGTTTCGTTTAGTTTATTTAATTATTATAATTATTTAATTATTAAATATTAGAAACAAAAAAAAATGCAGCATTTTATGCAGCATTAATTTCATTAATTATTTTTTATTTTGTTTAATTATTTGTGACGTTTTTTTTTTAATTTATTTTATATTAACATTTGTGAAAAAAGAATAGTTTCATGTAATTTATTTAATTACTATTTTTATAATTTAATTATTTAAATATTAGAAATAAAAAAATTTAGCATCAATTAATTTCATTAATAATTATTTTTTTAACTTGTTTAATTATTTTTTTTTGTTTTTTTTTTTTTTTTTTGTATTTTTTTAATTTCAATCAACATCTGTGAACAAAATAGAATTTTTTAAATTACAAATTTTCTTAATTAGAAATTTAAAAAAAAAAAAAATACGCAGCATCTTATTTGTTCGTTTAATTATTTTTTTATTAACATTTGTAAAAAAAAAAAAATAGTTTCAAGTGATTTATTTAATGATTTAATAATTTGCATTATTATTATATTATTAATTATTAGTATTGTATTAATATTTATTTAATTATTTAATTATTTGTATTAATATTATTCTATTATTTATTAGTATTGTATTAATATTTATTTAATTGTTTAATAATATGTTTCTTCTTTTTTTAATTTTTAATATTAACATCTTTGAAAAATTAATTTCGTGTAATTTATTTAATTGCAAATTTTGTTGTAATAAATTTTTAGAAATAAAAAAAAAAAACCACAGCATCATCATATTTGTATGTTTATTAATTATTTTTATTCGTATTTAATTAATTATTTATCTCTATGTTTATTTTATTTTTTATCTTATATTAACATCTACGAAAAAGAAATAATTTCGTGTGATTTATTCAATTACAAATTTTATTTTATTTTTTTTTTTATTTCTAATCAAAAAGTAACACAACATCCTATTTGTTCATTTAATTATTTTTTTGTTATCGTGTTTAATTAATTTGCTTTTATTTTTATTTTATTTTTTATTTTATATTAACATTTGTTCGTTTAATTATTTTCAATCGTGTTTAAAAATTAATTATTTTTTATTTTATTTTTTATTTCATATTAACATCCTGTAAGAAAAGAAAAAAAAAATAGTTTCATCAAAAAAGAAAAAAAAAAAGAAATTCTTTTTCTATTCTTTCGATTAATAATTTGTTCTCTTTTTTGTTTTTTTTTTATTAGATCAAAAAGTAAAACACACACACACACACGCACACACATCTGTTAATATTAATTTAATAAACTAACACAATGTGTATGTCTCTGTATGTGTGTGTGTGTTTTATTTATTCTTTTTTACGTTATTTCGTTAATATGATTCATGATAATGGAATGTCGAAGTTCTCTTAACTTTTTCTTAGAACGTCATTAAATAAATATCTACTCTTGTCATTATTTTCTTTGCCATTTGTAAATTGTCTCGGTTTCTTTTCAAAAGAATGAGGATAATAATTTTTTCGATAACGAATATTGTGCCACGTTTGCGATCGTAATCACCTGTGTAATTTCAATTAATACGCGAATATAAAATACCTGTGCTCAAAATACCTGTTGCATGTGTTTCACACATTCCTAAGTAACATACAAATTTCTAATTTTATTTTTTTCTGTTTTTCTTTTTTGGCAGGGAGTGGGGGGAAGGGGAGGGGTATCTTTTTCTTTCATTCAATATAGTAGGATCATTGATATTACATTTTCATTTCTTTGATTTTTTAAATATAAGTTCATATGTGTGTGTGCAATTTAATTTATATAAATATCATAAATAATACATTTCTTAGTTTTTTTTTTTTTTTTTTTTTACAATAATATTAGTTCAAATTTCATTCAATAAATATTATAAATAATCATTCTAATAGAATTATATTAAAAATATACAATATAATATAAATGAGAAATAAATTATTAGAATAGAAATATTTATATTTAATATAATTTTATATATTAAACAAAATATATTTTACAATACAATATATTTTACAATAATATTAAATATACAATATAATATAAATGAGAAATATATATATATAATTTATTAGAATGTAAATATTTACATTTAATATGTATTTTATAATTTATATTTTTTTAATTTATATTTACATTTTATATTATATTCTATAATTTCATGTATTAAACAAAATATATTTTGCAATACTATTATTTTACAATACAATATATTTTACAATAATATTAAATATACAATATAATATAAATAAGAAATAAATATATATATATATATATATATATATATATATATATATATATATATATATATAATTTATTAGAATATAAATATTTACATTTAATATAATTTCATGCATTAAACAAAATATATTTTACAATACAAAAACAATTCTATAATTAAATCTTAATATTTTAATATCTTTTATAATATAGAAGAAGTTTATTTTTCAGGTATACCCCTTTAGGGTGTTTACCCCGAAGGCCCCCACTACATTATCTTTTATAATATAATATTAATAATAATAAATAGAAAAATGAAACAATAATATTATAGATTTAAATAATTAACATCTTAAAAAAAAAAAAAAGAGAAAAATACAAAAAAAAAAGTAATAAAATCTTTATATCAATATAAAATATTAAATTTAAATATATTTCAAATATTAATATTCATTTTTCAATTAATAATTAACCTACAAATATTATATACTTGAATAGCATGTAGGTGGGGCCTTCGGGGTAAACACCCTAAAGGGGTATACCTGAAAAATAAACTTCTTCTACTTGAATATCCCTTTTTTTTTATAACCTACAAATATTATTATACATTTATATTTCTATTGAAATATCTATTTAAATCACTATAAAATAAAATAAATAATTAAATGCACATTCCCACAACAACAACAACAACAACAATAATAATAATAATAATAATAATAATAATAATTCAAAAATGAATGAATGAAAGTAAAGAAAAAAGAAAAGAAAAGAATAAAATAGAATAATTCATTTTCTAATTATTTTCCATTGGAGTTTAAGTTCAAATTCTTGAAGAATTGAAAGTAATCTAGATATATGGGGTATCTATATAGGTCATACACATACACATACACACAAATATATATATATATATATATATATATATAAATATATATGTAATAAAATATATAGAATGTTCGACGTCACTAGTTATAGTAGTGTTAGAGCATTGAAATGTTGAGTGTTGGTATTATAGCAAAGTTCATTCAGGGGATGCAGTGTCCCAGATTTGGAGTTAGCAGCAGCACAGCAGCTCCCTTCGACAGTCGTTCAACCCTCGTCCTAGATTTGTCCTACTGACGTCATTTGTCCTTCCGCGCAAGCTCATCATGCCCTTTTTTCTTTCCAATTCCTCTTCTACAAGGTGTCCCTTCAAAATTTCTTACAATTCTCATTAACCCCACAACCCACCCAACACCCAACACCTTTGTTTTTTATTTTTTTTTACTTTTGTGTTTCTTCTTTTATACTTTATTAAATATTTATACAAAGAAAATGGATGAATGAATTAATTAATTTATTATTAATGAATAATAAAGTATATTCGAAAAATATTAAACGATATTTAGTTTTTTTTTTTATTTTAAATTGATGCATACATTGTATAAATATGCAATGTGTATAAATTTAAATGAATACACATGCTAATTTTTGGTTGTTCATGGTTTTTAACATTCCATTATTTTCTTATTTATCCTCTTTTATTCTTTCGTTCTTATAATCATAAATGTCAAAACTTTTCGTTCATATCTTCAGACGTTTTCCTCATAAAAGAGGAAGGCCTGGTTGTCTGCTTAGTTGGCTGTCCCCTTCTTTCAAAGTTTTTACAAAACTTCGGTCGATGTAACTTAGCTTATTGACGTCAGAATGACGTAACTATATCCGGAACGATTTATTAACATAAATCTTTCCCACTTCCTTGCTGTAATAGTTGACCATTGGTCATATTTTATTTTATTTTATTTCATTTCATTTGATTATTTTTAATTATCGTGTTTTGTGTTTTTTATTTCTCTCTTTTGCTGTTGACTTTCTATTTTCTTTTTATTTTGTGATCATTTTTCTATGATAATCCATATCATCCAGACATTCGTTATAATATTTATACGTCATGTATGTGTATCATACATTAGATTATTATTAATAATAAAAAATAAACTCGTTTATATTATATGTTTATATTTTACAGGCCACTGGTTTCTTACAACAACCAATACCGTATAACAGTTTCTACGTTGAGAAATATGCAGTTGGTAGATTAGGAACGACATATAAAAGTTGTTTAAGATTATATCTACGCAATGGTTCATTATTATTACAAGCAAATGATTCTTATACCAGGGACCAGTGGTATCATTCCATTAATTGGAAGGTATAACGTATTTATTAATAACAAAAAAAAAAAGATTAACACTAAAATGAAATATATATTAAGAAAAATATGATTTATGTTTACAGAAAAGTCTTCATCAATTTAAATGCAAATCATTTGTCAGTACAGAAAACATAGCCGTAAGGGAATTACGTTTAATGGTAGAGTTTGCATTGTCAACACCGCTTCAGGATGAAAGAGTTGCAACAGCAGCTATGGAAGCGGTAGCTAAATTATTGGAGGCACCTTGGGGTGGTTCTAGATCATTGATAGAACAGCAAGATGATGTGGATGATGAAAAGAAAAAAAGTTGAAGTAACCAAAGAAGAGGAAGGTAGTTGGGCTTTGTTCATATTACCGGTTGTAGCACCGCTCTTAGAAAGGGCTGCTCCACCTGCTGCGTTAGCTCGTGTATTAACTAGATTAGTACGACAACATCCTAAATTTAGTTTAGTCAAGTATCTAGCTCCGGCTGTCACAAGGTGCCTCAAACATACCGTCGATTTTGGCAAGTCTCCTGATATGAGAAAACTCTTGCAAGTATTTGTCGCAGCACTTTATGAAAGTAATGAGGGTAACGATGGTGAAAGAGCTATCAGAGAATATATCGCATCGGTTCATGGTCCTGGAAGCGATTGTCCACATCCAAGAGTATTACCCAATTTGGTTTCAGTCTGTGTCGCTGCTATATTTCATAGGTTAGTTTATATTTATTATTTTTCCTTGTTATACACAAGTTTTATATAAGATAGTATCTTATTTTTCTTTCCTTATTTCTCTCATCAGGTTCGAAGATAGCAATGTAAGCGAGGATAAGCCATTACCACCTCTCAATTGTTATCTTTTAGTTCTAAACGTAGCGTAAGTTTCATTATATTCTTTGATCACAAATTTAATATCGAATTCTCTTACGAATATATTATTTTCTATCACGCTTAGCTCAGAGTATGCCGATTGGAGACCTGGTTTAGCTGGTTTGTTACAACCTGTACCATTTCCTGAAGAAGCTCTAACCGTTAAAGAAGTACAGAAGTCAATTCTTAGCCGTGCAATACGACGTTTGGCTAAAGATTCCAGATGTTCGGTTCATCAAGTTCTACTTCCAGTTAGAGAACCAAGACCAGGTTGGCTTCACATAGCTGCACCATCTAGTCCAGCTTGTCCTGACCGTGGTGAACTTTTTGGTGAAATGGTAAGCACCATAAGTATCTTATTATTTATATAATAAAAAGAAAGAAATATGATTTATTGATAAAATATCCAACAGTTGACTACACTACTGGGATGTTGTTGTCGAAGAAAAAGATTTGTCGGATCGTTGATGAAACAAGCCAAAGACGATTGTATTCTCCTTGCTGTCAGAGGATGCGGTGCTGCTCAAGAAGCACTTTGCCTTATGCTCGAGTGGCGTCTACTGCCAAATGAAGAAGCTAGGCTTCAGATAGTCAATGCCCTCGAATCTACTTCCTCTGGTAAAACTCGTTACGCTGCACTTTGTCAAAGGCAAAGGAATTTACAAGAATTGGTGAGATTTTATTCACATATTTTGTACATATCATTTACTTCATTAATCTAAAAACGTTGATTATTCCTAATTTGTTAGATTATTTCTAACATGGTGTACATTTTATTGTTTATCGATTCATCAACAGCAACAAAAAGGTGGTCCAAAAAAATTAACGCTACCAGTAAGAGCAACGGATGCCGATGTTGCTCTCCTTCTTGGTGGACGTGCATTAGGAAATTTAGAATGTCTCAGTTTAGCATTTACATCAGTTACATCTGCCTGTGCCGAACAGTTGATCAAACTACCAGCATTGAGGTATTTGAACCTCTGGGCAACTCAATTCGGTGATGCCGGATTGCAAATGATCAGTGAACACTTGCAAAAATTGCAGGTATTGAATCTATGTGAAACACCTGTCTCTGACAAAGGCATCTCTACTCTAGCTTGTAAGTAGTCTTATACAAAAAACAAAACAAAAATAACCTTAAAATAATAATAAGATTATTGATCATCTTAAAATCTCATTTTTTCGTGTCTTTTTATATTTCCAGCTTTGACAAATCTGAGAAAACTTAATTTAAACAGCACCAAATTATCGGCTCAAACGTTCGAATCGTTGAAGAAAAGATTACCAGCGTTGCAAGAATTTGATGTTCGTTATACAGAAGCATGGTGACCAGAACCAATATCGGGTCGCAATCATAAAAAGACATAAATTCATTCGAAGTAGAGGGAACATGTCATATAAAAGATGTTTAAAAAAAAAAAGAAAAAAGAAAAAAAGAAGGCCCGTACTAATAACTCGACGAATAGTAAAAAAAAAATTGTCATTGTTACCAAAGCGGAGAGAGATCAATTTGTTATCGTTGCATATTCATCAAAACAAATATAATAATTCATTGTTTCATGAAAATATATTATTATATTATGAAATAATATTATACCGACCAGTTGAAATATCAAATAAGATATAGAATTACATACGTTAACAAAGTAATATATGAATGAATAATATTATAAATAATATGAATTGTATTAGTAATTAAAGTATACGTGTGAGATTGAAATTAGATACACAAAATGAGATTCAATAGAACAGTAGAATTAACAGAACATTCCTTAATAGCACAAAATATTGAAAAATATTGAACACATGTGTATTTAATATTAACAAGACATTGAATATCTTTTTTTGTCAATATTTTTTTTTTAATACTTTGTGCTACTAGGGAACATTTGTGAAGTACAAGAAATGATAAAAATGGGATTACTTTTGATCATTGTTGTAGCATTAGAAAAATACTTAAACTACGCTGATCAAATTGAATACTTTAATTACTATATACTTTTCATAAATTCTTCATATATTACTTTAGTTATTTCATTAAATTAATTTAATTGTATACTTTAACGGTAACAAATTTCAACCAAAATTCGCTTATCTTTCTCTTTCTATCTCTCTCTTTCTCTATTATTCTCTTTAATTATTATCTTTGGACTTTTGAAATCGTCTTATCTAAAACATAGTCATTTACTTACGTCATATTCCTCTTATTTTCTAAACTACAAATAATACATAATAATAATAATAATAATAATACTCTTTGGATCGATGAGATCGATCATTGAGAAAATTGTTTCTTTTATTTATCAAAAATATAAAAAAAAAAAAAAACAAAAAAAAAGAACAAAAAAATAAACTACATATATACATAGAACATTCATATACACACAACACACAATACATACATACATACACACACACACACATGGATATGAAATTGTTGATAAAATAAGTCATTCTATAAATAATGACTTTTAAATCTTACATATCACAGCTGCCGTTTCCACGTTGTTAAAAAATAACCAAAAAGGAGAAGTAAAAAAGAAACAAAAAGAAGTCAAGTATAGTAACAACAATAAAAAAAAATAAATAAAAAGAACTACCAACAACCGATAACAAAAACAAAAACCAAAAAAATAACAAAAATAAATTAAACGAACGTGTGGCGATAAAACTTCTGATTCCTCTCTCTTCCACGAATAATATAATATTTAAATAATAATAATAATAATAATAATAATAATAATAGTAATAATAATTATAATAAAAAAAAGAAAACTACATTTTTAACCCTTTCGTTTTGTTTAAACCATATAAGGGTTGCTATATATATATATATATATAAAATAACGAAAAGGTTTCAATCGGATTATTTCCTACAAGGAAAAAACTATTTTATATATATATATATAAATAATATAATAATTTTATTTATTTTAAATAATTTAAAAAATTAATTAACCAGTTAAGTGTGGCGATGATCTGTGCACAGAGCGCGCTCTGGTGTATGTCGCGATAATCAAGCGATGACGGATATAGTCGTCGTCAAACACAGAGTAAGTGGGCACTGTTAAAATATCGGATAGTCAAAAAGACGACATTATTTTAGAAAATGAACAATTTTGTTAGTAATGTACACACAGTTTCTTAATATGAACATATTATTTATACATAAATAATAAACGGAAAAATTAGAGAAAAAAATCGAATATTTATAGAAGTGAAAAATGTATTCTTGACTTTTCTTTTTTTTTTTCTTGACCTCTAAACATTTTAAACATATTAAAATTTACAAATATAATTTAATTTTCGTCAAAATTACAATTTAATTATCAAATTGTAACAAACTTTTACGCATGACGGATGATATATAGACGTCATAACACAAAATTTTGCCACATCTCCATGACGGATATAGTCGTCAAACGCGCTTAACTGGTTAAAGAATAATTTAATAAAAAATTAATTAAAAATAACATTAATTTATATTTTAATAAATTATTAATAAATATTACAATATTATATTTATATATAATATAATATTATATATATATATATATATTTCTTTTCCATATTTTTTGTCTTTTTTTCTTATTTTTCTTTTTCTAAATTCAAAATAAAATATATCTTCAGTGAGAAGAAGAAAAAAAATAAAAACAAATTAACAGTCAAAAATCGTCGAAGAGCGTAAACCGAACCATTACAACAAAACGTGAATAAATAAATTAAATAAATTAAATAAATAAATAAAAGAAATAATTAAATGAACGAATAAATGCATACGATGACAGGACATATTTGTTTGTCGCAAATATTCATGAAAAAAAAAAAATAAATAAGTGTCGAAGACGATAATATGACCTAAAAAAGAAGAAAAAAAGAAGAAAAAAAGAACCAGAAAAGAAAAGAACCAGAAAAGAAAAGAACCAGAAAAGAAAAGAAAAGAAAAAAATAATAAAAAAGAGAATAAAAAACGAGACTCTTCTTCCCTAGGAAGGGTGGGTCCCCCCTCCCCAACTGCCTTAATCAGCCAGTTTCTGAGCAACCACTGCCACTACGTTACTCAAATCGTGTCGAAAACAATGATGAAATTAAAGTCAAAGTCAAAGTTTAAAATTGAATAGAGTTGTTGGAATCGTTTAAAAATATTCATAACAAGAGGAATAAAAATGCAACAATTGTTTTGTGCATATTATTACGCTCTTTCTCTCTCTCTCTCTCTCTCTCTTTCTATTTCTATTTCTCTTTATCATTATCTATTTAATCAGAGTTAAGCGAAATAATTGCACCAAATGGATACCACGCATTAAATGAAATAAAAATAATATATAATATATTAATTTAATATATAGATATTAATTTTTATCTATTAATAGATTAAATAATATTACGTATATATATATACGTCGCATGAATTGTGTGGTTGTGTCGTTAATAATTTTAATGACAAGTGGAATAAGAAATTTAACAAATTGTTTTGTTTTTTGTACATTTTCTCTCTTTCTCACCTCTCTCTCTCTCTCTCTCTCTCTTTCTTTCTCTCTTTCTCTCTTTCTTCTTCTTCTTCTTCTTCTTCTGATCTACTTGTCTCTATTTCTTCTATTTCTTTGAATCTTCTTTCTATGTTGTGTGTTTAATACACAACTCAAAATTAAAGTGCACCAAATTGATATACCTACAACGTTAATCATATTACATATAAATTATATATATATATATATATATATATATATATATATATATATATATATATATATATATACAGTTACATTATGCGTTACATAATAATAATAATAATATTATTAAATCTAATAACGTTCGATGCTTCTTTGAATAAAAAAGAAGAAGGAGAAGAAGATATGATTCAAAAAAAGAAAAAAAAGATAAAAGATAAAAGAAAGATGATAATATACTTGATTAAAATTATACGTTAGAAGCTCGGTGATCAGATGATGTAATAATCTTCGTTTCTTAGTGTAAATAGTTAAGTAATATGGCGTAATGATTAAATTAAACAAGAAACAAAAAAAAAAAGAAAGAAAGAAAGAAAGAAAAAAAATCAAGTATCTTTGTCCTTTAATAATAATAATAATAATAATTATACAAATGTAGATTGTAATGAATAATTTATTGTTTCAGAGCTAGTTTTCAATTTATCTTGAAATTTATTATTGTTATTATATTAATTCATTCGTTAGACAGTCAATTGATTTATTTGTAAATTTAAAATTACTAAAAAAAAAAAAAAACTACTAAAAATTAATAACTACAATTTATTTAGTAAATTTTACATTTAATTAATTGTACTTAATAATATTTAAGTTTAAATAATTCATTATCCATTTTAAAAATGAACAATAACCCTTTCGTTGCACAAATATCGTTCCATAGAAATTCATAGTACCATTAGTATGGGTCAAAGTTGTTCGTATGGGGTACCCTATGTATGGATAACCTTGTATTGGGATCTCTAGCACTTGGATACGCCATCTGGTGGCTAAATTCAAAATTAGAGTAGATAGGTCGAATTGCTACGTCACGTGTGGGATCTCTAACACTTGGATACTCTATCTGGTGGCTAAATTCAAAATTAGAGTGGATAGGTCGAATTGCTACGTCACGTGTGGGATTTCTAACACTTGGATACGCTATCTGGTGGCTGAATTCAAAATTAGAGTAGATAGGTCGAATTGCTACGACACGCCCCTGCCAGAGATCCCAATATGGGGGGGGGGGTTATCGAGTAACGAAAGAGTTCAATAAAATTATTCGACTAAATCTGATATCAATCGATAATGTTAATTAATAATATGCAAATATTATAAATAATAAGCACCTATATACGAACGTTTTATCGACACAAACATTACATAAAATTACATTTAAATGATAAGAGAAAAAAGAAGAAGAAGAAGAAGAAGAAGAAGAAGAAGATGAAGAAGAAGAAGAAGAAGAAGAAGAAAAAGAAGATAAAAGAGTTTACGTCAAATTCTATGCTAAATGATTGATTTAAAAGACATTTTTCAATTAAAACTAGATAATTATAGTAATTTATCATTTATCTTGTCTAATGTCAGTATAATTAATCTGTCCTATTAGGATTTATTAGATATATTATTATTATTATTATTATAATCATTTAAAATGTATTTAATAATTTAGTTAGGGCATGTTTTTTTAGCATGAGTATCGTTTTATAATAATTCATAGTAGTACAACCCTTATATGGGTCAATTCTTTTTCATACACAAGTATATTTTATCTGAATGATCTTGTAGGTCATTGAAGTAACGAAAGAATGATTGAAATGTTAGATTAGTTGTTTGCTTTTTATTTTTAATTTTATTTCTTGTTTTTTTTTTTTTTTTTTGAAGAAAATATATACAATCGATATTACGAATTTACGAAATAATTGATCTAACGAATAATCTTCATTAATAATTTTTAATCATTCTATTATACTATATATATATATATATATATAGTATACATGTATATAATATATACAACTTACTATAGCGTGTTGATCTTTCTAATTAATAATAAACGACGACGATTACCTCTGTAATTGTAATTTCGTTTCGAGTAGCATTGTGAGAAAAAAAAACAGTTGCATTTGGGAGCAAAGAAGCATTGTAAGAAGACTGTTTCATGTCAATTTCAATCTCAATAAGAAATAATCGAATTTAGAATGTTTCATGAATGATGATGGTTATGAATACGATGATGATTATTAATTATTATTACTGTTATTTGATTATTTTTATTTTTATTATTATTATTATTATTATTCATAATTCATCAGATTTTAATGGCTAATATAATAAAATTTCGATTAAATATTCAAATATAATGTTATTTAAATTATTACTATGTAGTACATTTATGTATTTATCGACTGTCGATAATAGTAGATCCATATATTCATTAATTGTCGATAAACTAGAAAATTCTTACATTTACCGACTATTGGTAATAGTAAATTTTATATTGATGGCAGTTATGATTATGATAATGATTATTAATTATCATTATTGTTATTTTATGATTACTATTATTTATATTTCATCAGATTTTAATGGCTACTAATAAAAAAATTCCAATAAATTATTCAAATATAATGTTATGCAAATTATCATTATATAGTAGAATTCTGTATTTATCGAATGTCGATGGTAGTAGATCCCTGTGCTGATTAATCGTCGATAAACTAGAAAATTCCTACATTTACCGACTATTGGTAAAAATAAATTCTATTTTTTTTTTAATAAATTACATTTTTTATTAAATTTTTGTTTCTTTATTCTGTTAATAAATATATAAATTTTATGAAACCTAAAATAGTTTTATAACTATATAAGTTAGTAATTAATATATAAAATTGACTCTTGTTTTTAATTTTTTAATAAATTTTTTAGGATACTCGTGAAGAAAAATTGAATCTTTCTTTTCTTTTTTTTTTTGTCTTTTAAACTATAAACAAAAAATATATTTATAATATATATCAAGGAGGTAGAGAATGATAGTTTGTAGTAGTTTACAAACGTTTCTTATAAAACAAAAAACCATAAGTTATTGTAAATAATTATTGACATTTTTTGTTTTGTTTCTTGTTTCTAAAATGTATCAATATACTTCATTCGACGATGCGATGAAGTATCAGGATTATTTTGGGATCTAGTATTTTCAACTATAACTTGTTTTTTCAAATCATTTGGTAAATCGTTCCATACTTCTTGCGTAACGGAATCTGAAAGAAAGAAGATACACGCGTTATATAATAAACAATAAATATCTATAACAAATAATTAAAAATAAACGTGTACATTGGATAAACAATTAATAAATGATTGTTAATATTACACGGCCATCTATCGACAAAATTCGCAATCATTTATCAGTTGTCAATCAAGTAAATGAAAAATATACCTTTGCAGGTATAAAGCAAATCGGACCAAGTGATTTTTTCTTGTGAGAAACAATAAACACCAAGCCTGCCACCTTGCAAAGTGGAATCATAAATGTTTCCTGAATCGGTGATAAGTTTTTTGCCCTGATGAAGCCAAAATCTGATCAAACCAACTTGAGGTCTGTGCAAGAGGTGCCATCTGTAGGGTACCCTTTGTCTCCAACCATATTTGCTTGGTTCTCTCCATAATATTTTCATTTGGTTAGGTACGTCTTGATTATGCCAAAGACTATTTCTAAGTATTACACCTGGTCCAGTTTCCGAGTCAACGAGCCTTAGTAGGATACCAGAATCACCTATTGCACGGAACGGTGTAGTTTCCCAATATGGTTGATCAGCTTTTTTCCATGTTACCACGTAGAATCTGCGATTGCTTTGGCAAGAAAATACGAAACCAACGTAATCGTCGTCGTTGTCGTCGTCCACGTAAAATGTACCCTCGAAATCAACTCCGGCAAAAACGTCGGGTCCTAAAAATAATCAAATAATAATATTAGGGTGAATCGCGGAGGGGGGGGGATTCCCTTTAAAAGTAAAAATACAATTTGATTGATTTCACAAAAAATTGCAATTCAATAATAAATATACAATTTAATCATGAAATAATTGACCTATGGCAAATCCAGGATCGCTGTTAAGGGTTTGTTGTATTTCAGCACCATTGTGACGTATTATCCAAGATGGATCTTCTTGGGAATCACCGCTAGGATCTAAATTGATGGTAACGTATTTACGAAAATCCGTAGTCCATATTTGACTATTGTTGGGACAATTGTCGAGATAATTGATGACTGTATCGTTGTCATAATCGTTCCAACAAAGATCACCTATACCATCCTTGTTAATATCCTCTTGATATGGATTATAAACGAACGGACAATTGTCACGACGATTTTTGACACCGTCACCATCGATGTCATCGTCACAAGCATCACCAATCCTATCGCGATCTATATCACCTTGGCCAGGATTAGCAACGTTGGGACAATTGTCACGATCGTCTTGTATGCCATCCAAATCCCGATCGTTGTCGTTGTCGCACAAATCACCAACGTTATCACCGTCCCGATCGTTTTGATCAGGATTAGGCATGTAAGGACAATTGTCGCATTTGTCACCAATTCCGTCGTTGTCGGTATCGATTTGATCGTTGTTCCTTATCTTTGGACAATTATCCAAACGATTTGAAATGTCTAATGGGAAATAAAAAAAGAACACAAGGTTTAGAGCCTAACGGGAAAGTTAAAGTTGAATAGTTTTGAATTTAACATATTGAATGCCACGGGGGGTCACCGGTGACCAGCGTGCTCTGATTAATAGAAATATATTCCACATCTTGGCGCCACGAGCACTTGTCAATACGAGGAGGGCGCCACTGTTAGGTTGAACCCCTCGAACTATGAAATTCATTGGAAAACAATTAGTACGTACCATCATTGTCGATATCATCGTCACAGGCATCACCAATACCATCGCCATCGGTGTCCCATTGACGTGGATTGTTGTCATATGGACAATTGTCGCATATATCACCAATACCATCGGATCCGTCACGATCGTTGTCTCCCTGGCTTGGATTACGTACCCAAGGACAATTGTCCGATGAATTTAATATACCATCGTTGTCGGCATCTTCGTCGCAGGCATCACCTATACCATCTTTATCAGCATCCTCCTGACCACTATTAGGTACCAAAGGACAATTGTCCATTCTACAGGAATGACCGTGACAATTTAAGGTTTTATCAGGGACACCATCGCTGTCGGTGTCCAATCCACAATAGTTTCCATTTCCAGCCCAACCGACTCGACACTGAAATTGATATACAGGTAAATCTTTTGATTGAAATCTTGTAACCATGGTTTTATTATAATATGATTCATAAATTGCGAAAATCTTGGATTACAGCACTGTATTTCTACAGCAATGGATAACACGATGGTTGCACGAAGTTGCTTAACTTAAAAACTAATTTACTTTAAAAAATAATGAATTCTAACAGGGTATTTTTTAGGAATCTATCTACATCTTGTTATAGAAGGATTACTTGTATTTTTCTTTTTCTCATTGTTTTTGTTAAATCATATTTACCCGACAGGTGTAATCGTTCAAACTTATGCATACGCAATAAGCATTTAAATCACAAATGGTCGACATGTCCGGACAAATTTCTTGACTAGGACGACACCCTGTTGTCTCATTGCCGACAAAACCATTCCTACAAGGTTCACATCTGAAAGAACCCTGAAAAATCAATCAGAAAATTTCGTCAAGGTTAATCCAATTAAATAATTAATAATAAACATATGTTTTTATACGTACTTCTGTATTAATACATTCAGAATGTATGTCACATCCACCATTATTAATCTCGCATTCGTTAATATCACGACAGATTTGTTTTTGACTCCTGATCATTTCAATACCAACACCTTCGAACGATGGACCTGTGTATCCTGGTGGACAGGATTCACACCTGAATCCAGGACGTAGATTGATACATCGTACACCGGGAAAACATGGACGTTCTACCTCGCATTCGTTCAAATCTTGACATGATGTACCATTACCTGTTAAACCAGCTGGACAACTTCCGCATCTGTCACGAAGACAAATTTCAATTGGACTGTAGTAAATATTTTTATTTCATTGTTGTTTCATTTTTTTATTTGTTGATTAATCAGTTAATTGTAGCATTAGATTTGTATGATAATTCAATTAATTGATTAATTCATGTAAATTACAAATATTTTAGGTTATCTAAGGTTCCCAAGTATCCTAGGTTATCTAAATGGTGGATGATTCGTTTTTTTGGCGGGTAATTTTAATTTTTACCTAAAAAATGGCGGGTATTTAGTAGAAATGCATTCAACTTCAGTATACACGAATGAGACTGCATTGAATACTTTTATTACACTGTTATTTATTTATTTTTTTTTTGATTAATCAATTAATTATTTAACTGCGTAATATTAATTAAAATACAAACATTTTAGGTTACCTAAATGGCGGGTAATTAGTAGAAATGCATTCAACTTCAACATACACAAATAAGATTACATTGAATACTTTAATTATATTGTTATTTATTTTTAAATTGTTAAATGGAATTTGTACGATAATTCAATTAAATGTTAAATTAAATTAAAACAACAAATATTTTAGGTTACCTAAAAAATGGCGGGTAATTAGTTGGAATGCATTCAACTTCAGTATAACATGGACGAGTTTCGCAACTGTTTCTTCTACGTTCGCAACGTTCACCATTACCGTGATAGCCATTTGGACATTTGCCGCATCTAAATAATTACAAATAAAAATTAATTAATTATAACTAATTATATTATAATAATGATAAGTGTTAATTAACACTATCATTTATTATATTGGGTCTACAAGTAATTTTAATGATTTATTATAAATATTATTTTTTAATTGATGTATTTATTATTATAGGTTATGTTAAAAGAAAATATATATGTATATAACCTATAACCATGACGATGATCCTCGCAACGTACACCAGGGAAACATGGATTGTCCAAACAAGTTGTTATCTTCAAACAATTACGACCATCACCTGTCATACCTCTTGGACAACTACCACAAATTGGTCCCCTTGATGAATCATGACACTGAGCTCCAGGATAACATGGTGATTGGTAGTTGCAGGATATTGGTCGTGGTGTTGTTGTTGTTGTTGTTGTTGATACTATTGGAGGAACCATCACCGCTCAGGAGAGACAAAACGCTTAACTTGTTGATTATAAATCTCATCACACACACAAAAACTCTATTTATATATAATTATTAATAATTCTTCAACGAAACTTCATTTTCATTTATATATATATATATATATATATATATATATATATATATATATATATATATATATATATATATATATATATATTTATTTATTTATTTTTTTTTTAATTATCATTCATTTTGTGATGAATACTTTTTTTCATTTTGAGAAAAAAAATTAATCAATTGTTTGATCTGTGTGTTTTGTTTATTATAATAATATGTGAAATAATGAAAGAGAACTTTAATTAATTAAAATAATTTTTTTAGAATTATTTGAAATGAAAAAAAGAAACAAAAATGATTGTATCGAGCATTGTTTATTAACGTGTGTTAAATTATTATAGTAAAATTCTTCAGTTTTTTTTTCTTTTTTTTTTTTTTTTTTTTTTAAAGGACAACGTTTGATCTTTCATCTTAAAAAATAAAAGATATAAACGTTTTCTATTTTTTTTGGAAAGTTTAAAAAAAAATATGAAATAAGACTCGAGAGAAAGTTTGGTTAATCTTTTATCTCGTTTATCTATCAATCTAATTATGATATATATGTATATATGAATATATATATACATATATATATCCTACTACATTTGTCTATGTTTTTGAACTATTCTAACAATAAGATAATAATTCATACATCACGTGTGTCTTATACGAAACACTTCACTCACCGACCAAACCTTGACGACAAGCCACACAATTTTCGATTAGCATTCTTAATTCTTGTGTCTCTCTTCTCTACAAAAATTGATTAAACAAACAAAAAGAAATCATTAGGAATAAATAATGTATTAGATTAATTAATATTATTATTATTATTATTATTATTTAATTATTTCTGTCCGATTTCTCGGGCATATTAGCGTGTCAGACAGGCCTTTTGCCAGGTCTGACAGCTTTAATCTTCAGAATTTACGAAGGCTCTGGTAATGTTGCATGTTTTTAATATAACCGTCTTTTGTATTTCTTGGTGTATGTTTGGGTCTAGTTGTAATTGTGTGAGATGTGATTTAAAATTATTCGGTGTAATGCCTGTTGCTGATATGATGAAAGGGATGATGTGTACCTTTTTTTGTTTCCATATTCTGTGTATTTCTTGTGCAAGTGGTGTGTATTTTTCAATTTTTTCTCTGTATTTCTGTGTGATGTTGATGTCGTTTGGTACTGAGATGTCTATTAGGTATGTTGTCTTGTCTTCTTTGTTTGTAAATGTGATGTCCGGTCTGTTGTATTTTACTGTTTTGTCTGTGTGTAATGTTGTGTCCCAGTATAGTTTGTACTTTTCGTTATCTAATATTGTAGTTGGTGTGTATTTGTAGTATGGTGCTGTAGTGTTCTCCAGTTTGTATTTGTTCACTATTGCTTTATTTATGATTTTTGCTGCGGAGTTGTGTCTTTCCGTATATTCGATGTTTGCTAGTATTTTACAACCCCCTGTTATGTGTTCTATTGTTTCGGGTACTAATTTGCATTTCCGGCATTTGTCATCTTGTATGTTTATATCTTTTATTATGTACTTGAGGTAGTTTTTTGTTGAGATTACCTGATCTTGTATTGCAATTAGGAATCCTTCGGTTTCTGGGAAGAGGTTTCCTTTTTTTAGCCATTCGTATGTGTCGTTGTTGTTTATATTTTCGTCTGTAGTGGTGTAGTAGTGTTTTCCGTGTAATTGTTTTGTGGCCCATGCGTTTATTTTGCTTTGTGTATGGTCTATGTTGTTATAGTTATCTATGTCTGTATTGCTTGTCGATAGATTTAGTGGTGTGTGGTTTTTGTCGGCTTTCGTTATTGCTTTATGTAGTTGTGTCTCTTTTGTGTGGAAGTATTTACGTAAGTTTTTTATTTGTCTATTGTGTAACGCTTTTATGTCCGTTATTCCCCTACCACCTTCTTCTCTACTTATTGTTAATCTTTCTACACATGATTTCGGGTGTAGTTTTAGTGACTTTGTCATGTGTGTTCTTGTTATTATTATTATTATTATTATTTTTACTATATGGGCCGCCTATTTTGAAATTAGCCTAACTCCATTATTTTCTGGTTACACGTGGTTATTGTAAAACTTTATGTTATTTATCAATAAAGCATTTGAGGTTGCTTATATTTCGAGTAAATATCATAATACTTTATTATAAATAAAATGAAACAAGAAAATTTTGTATTAACAAAATTATCAGAAGACGCAATTTTTAAAAGAATAATGAATTCTGATGAAGAATCAATAAACTGGTTAACAATATGTTGGATGTGTTTTGTCAGAAATGAACTGTATCAATTTTTCTATAAGATATCAATGAGAATGAGAATGAACATTTAAATGTCCTGAATTTATTATCACATCAGGGTAGATCAAGAAAGTTCAAAAATACTGTATTGACATCAGTATATAAAAATATCAGACAAATTTCAACAGCAAAATTCAAGGACATAATTGACCTATTACGATATATATCACCGGAACATCATAATTTCTTCAAATCCTTTGTACACACACAAAATGTAGATGAGTAGTCAATTGTTTTGTAGGTTATGTTTGTAATTTTGTACGGTATGTAGTTAAAAAATGTTTTAAATCACATAAATTATGTTTCTGAAGTGTTTAAAAGATATGTAAAATAAATTGAGTATTGTTTTTTTTAATTTGAAGCATCTTAAATTATGTTGAATGGAGTTGGGTCCCTTCGAAATTTTAGACACAAATCTCGTTGTTAATTTTGAAAGTAGCCTAACTCTATTTGTGATAAGAAAACGCATATTATTCATTTAATAATTGTCAGCATTTTAACAGGAACTATAAATTGAATATCTTTACATACACTTAAGCAGAGTATGACTTGTTAGTATCTCTAGTTTTAATTGCATTGAAACTCAAACAATTAAATATCTCGATTTGAACATAAATGGAGTTAGGTCACTTTTTTTAAATAAACGGCTCATATTAATAAACATTAAAAATATTTTGAAACAACTTACATTCATCTCGAGTTCGTTCCAAATTCTTTTCGTAGCTTGAATAAGTTCGTTCAAAGTTTTAGTCAATTGTCCGTCCGTCAAGCAAACTGAAAAAAAAAGTAAAAAAATAATAAAATTCTGATGAAAAAAAGGAATTGAAATAAACATTTAAAAATACTTACTTTTTTCATCCAAACTTTGTATTCCAATGTCACCCCTTCTGACATTTCTTTTATGTGCAACCGATGAAGAAGATTCGAATGATAAGTTGGAATGATTAAATTCGTACGATCCTTTTTTAATTCGATCCTTATTATTATTATTGTTATTATTAGACGAGATATCAATGTCCAATGAAAAATTATTATCAAATAAATCTGATGAACTATCGAGAGACTTTGAACATTGTTCATTTTTCAATATCTTGTTGATGGAATCCTCACGATGAACTTTTATTTTACATTTGTTTTCTCGAAACTGTTTTGAAAAAAATCAATTAACGATAAATAAAATACAGAAAACTGTATACAAAAACAAAATGAGATAAGACATTATTAAATAAATAAAAGAACAATACTAAGAAATAAAACAAAAATCAAAAATACATTAGTTTCCTCGAAACTGTTTGGACAAATAAATATATTGGATTGTTCGGAAAGTAATTTCGTTTTTTTTTCTGACACAATAATGGCATTATTAGTTGATGCAAATCGGCAAATAGCAACACATGAGATCGAGATGAGAGGTTAAATTTATCAAATTCAACGATTTATGACCACTTGAAAGACTTAGGTTTAACCTCGAAGCAAAAATTGTCTTTATTTTTATTAAAAAAAAAATGAAATTACTTTACGAACAACCCAATACAATAAATAAAATACAGAAAATTGTATACAAAAACAAAATGAGATAAGAAATAATTAAATAAATAAAAGAACAATATATGATAAATGCTAAAAAAAAAAAAAAAAAAAAAAAAACAGTAAAAATTATATTTGACAGACAAAAATACAAAAAGAAATAAGAAATAATTAAAATAAATCAAAGAACGAAACCCAAAAACTAAAAGAGAAATGAAAAGAAAAGTAAAGAAAAGAAAAAACAATAACAAATATAAATGAAAATATTTCATTGTTATTTAAAAGTTGAAAGTATTTCAAGTTTTAGTTAAAGAATGTTGGTATTGGTATTGGATTTGAAATAGTCGTTGGGGATCAACAACTACGTAATAAAAGCGAACGACTCGATTCTTGATGGCCATATTTAGAAACGTGTCGTCCCACACGGGACTCGTATTGCCGATCACAGTTGATCGTCGTTAACGTCATCGAAAAGGAAGAAACTTTCAAACTACTTTCCTATACACTTTTATCAACTATTTTATCTATCTTTTTATCCATTCGTTTATAATATTTATGATTTATTCAACATATTCAATAATAAATTCATAAATACTAAATTTTATATTTAAACGAGGGTAGTGGGTGTCTGTGTCTGTGTCTGTGTATGTGTGTGTGTGTGTGTGTGTGTGTGGTTGGATGATGGTTTTGAATTAATTCGATGTATTTTCTTTTCTTTTATATTATTATGATTATTTATTTTTATTTTTATATTGAATTATCTATGATTGTATTAGATTTTTATTTAGTTAATATAATATTATGAAATATTAATTTATATTATATTATTATTTTATATTTATATGTATATGTGTGTTATATATTTAATATTATATAAATATAAATTATAAATATAATAATATATAATATATTTATAATAATATTATTATATATATATATTGAAATATAAAATAATACAATTGAATATTATATATTTATTAATTATATAATTATATTAAACAAAATTCTATATTTTAATATATATTATTAAATTATTTAAAAAAAAATCTGTATTATTAAATGATAACAAGTGTTTTGAAAAATAACGAATTTAAACAAATGAAAAACAAATTTTGTAAGCAAAAAATGTATATTAAGTTGTTCGGAAAGTCGTTTTGTTTTTCTTTTGTAAAAATGAAGATAATTTTTGCTTCGAGGTTAAACCTAAACCTATCAAGTGGTCATAAATAATTGAATTTGATAAAATTAACCTCTCGATCGATCTCATGTGTTACTATTTGTCGGTTTGCATCAACTAATGCAACCATTATTGTGTCAGAAAAAAAAAACGAAACGACTTTCCGAACCATCTAATATAATTGAAACTTTTTAACTCACCCTTGTATATTTAATTTTTATTTATTCAATTAAACAATTCATTTTTATATTTTTTATTGAATAAATCAATTAATTTTGTTTCATTCAATTTATATTCAATTAAAATATTAAGTAATTAATAATTATTAATTCAATTAATTATTATTTTTTTCTTTTTTTTTAATTTAGAGGTTAATGAGAAATTTCGTAATCTAAATATGAAATTATATACCTAACCTCAATTTATAAAAGTATTAATATTATTAAAATGATGTTTGTTTCATACCACTTCGATGGAGAAAATATCCTCCTCCGCGGTAAGTTCTCGAAAATTTTTTTTCATATCTATCGATCCTTGATAATTGCAATCGATGTAAACATCGATACGAGATTCCGATTGTTTTTGATCCACGTAAATAATTAAATTTTTTAACGATCCGTACAAATTATCAACGGTTATGTGTTTGGTAGTACGTCGGCCATTGGAATGTAAATTTTCCAAAATAACTGCAATTGAAAATAAAAATGACACTAAACAATTTGATATTTGTTTTTTGTTTGTATCACCGGTTATATTAAATTTATAATTATTATTTATGTTGTTTAATTGTTTATTCTTTTGGAATTAAAATTAAGTAAACTTACCACGATTGGTACGCCTGTCAAGCATCAGAACAGTTTTTTTATTTGATTCGCCATATTTAATTGCCAATAAGGGTTCTGCTTCTGTATTAGGTTTTTTTCTCGTTCTAATGTCATTGACAACGATTATGAAATTGTCGTCGGCAAAAGAGTCTTTTAAACTTTTAGCTAATTCTTTAAAAAAAATAAAAAATATATAAATTTATATAAGAAAAATAAAAAACAAAAAATATAATAAAAAGAATAATTATGTATTTTAAATAATTATTATTATTATTACACAAGATTTTCTTTTTGACTTATTTTATATTATAGTATATATATATCTTGTTGAAATAATTATAATTATATAAATTAATAATTTTATAGAGAATATTTTTATAATATGTTAAAAATAATTTAAAAAACAAAAAAAAAAGAAGAAAAATAGCATTATTAAATAATTATAATATTATATATTTTTTAAATAATTCTAAATATTTATATAAGTAAATAATAATTATAGAATACTTTTATATGTTAAAAATAATTAAAAAAAAGAAAAAAAGAAAAGAAGAACAATAATATTATTAAAAAATTGTAGATATATATTTGAGTAATTGTAATATGTTGTTTAAATAATTCTAAATATTTATACAAATTAATAATATTTGAAAATAATTGTATACGTTATATACAAAATTAAAATATAAAATAATTCTAAATATATATTTAAATAATTATAATATATTTTTAAAAATAATTCTAAATATTTATATAAATTAATAATATTCTAAAATATTATTATATAATGATTAATAATTTGAATAGATAATCTATTAAACGCGTTATGAAAATTGTATGAACGTTCAATTAAAATCAACTAACCATGAAATCTATAAACGAATTTTTTCAACGAACCATTAATAATTTAACTTGATCAATTGATTAGAAAATTTACTTTGATAAATATCCCTTTTTATCAAGGATAATTCAAGGATAATGGATAATATAAACGTGATAAAAGAACTAATGATTTATTTCAAATAATTTCGATTTATGATCATTTTAATTCATTGATTATAAAAAAATTATATCACAAAGATTATTTAATTTAAAAAAAAAAAAAACAAACGAAAACTATTAAAATCTATCAAATCAAACATTCGTATTTTTAAGTATAAATAATCAATATTAAAATAATTATTATAATTATTTTAAAAAATCATTCAACTTAAAAAACAAAACAAAAAACAACAAATTAGCAAATAAAACATTCGTATTTCGATGTATAAATAATTAATATTAAAATAACTATAATATAATTAAATAATTATTTACCTTTATCTTCGGTCAAAGTGGCATTGGAACAAACGACAAATATTATTGTAAAATTAATCAATATTAATAATAATAATTTATTAATCCTTAACAAATTCATCTTTAATTTTTTCTTCCTCTTCTTCTTCTTCTTCTTCTTCTTCTACTTTTTCTAGCACATCTAATAATCGTTTAATATATATTGTTGTTTGTTTGTTTGTTTATTTGTTTGTTCGTAGTTTTGTTTTAGATGTATGTAAAAAAAAAAAAAGGAAAGAAAAAAAAAAGATGATAACTATGATGACAACACTTAACGATTAGATGATTCACACTACATTGAAGTAATAATACGCAAACACACAATTAACTAACTTTAACGAATTCTCTTTTCATTCGATTTATCTCCGAGACTGAAGCACAGAAACGTAGAAGCAATCGTTTTATACCTCGCCCACACTCTTCTTAAGGAATCATCAACCATTTACTGCAACTCCTCTTACTTCGGTTCTCTATCAATCGATGATATCAATCTTTTTTTTTCTATTCTAATTCGCGGAATTTCATTACAAAATAACGATTCATGTTGATTATTATTAATTGTGATTGATTTCATTTATTCCATTTGATTAATTATTATTATTCATTTCGTTTGATAATCATTATTCATACTATTATCTTTTTTTTTCTTTTTTTTCTTTTTTTTTTCATTTGGTTTTTCATTTTATTAGCATTAACATTCTTTTTCTTTTTTTTTTTTTTTAATTATTATTTCTATTAAAATTGTACTATTTATTTGTAATACTATTGAAGTGAACATTTCTTTAGAATGGGCGTGATTTGAAAAAAAAAAAATGAAACGTTCTGATGTGGTGGAAAAAGGAAACGGACGATGTAGTTGGAGAAAGAAACGACCTTAATACTAATGTAAGTAAGAATTCGTCTCATTATCTCGAAACATAGTTTTTAAAGAGGTTTCACTTTTAAGGGGGGCAGGACGGGGGGCGGGGTAGGGGGGAAGGTAAAGTTAATTCATACCAAAAAAAAAGGTACGTTTTTGTGAATTTTTTCTGACGACACAGTTAAAATCTCTTTATTTAAACCAATGGTACATTAAATTATGACATTCGAAGAATATTGTATGAAATTTTGACGAAGTAATATTTAAAAATACGACAATGGCAGCAATTATTCGGACGTGTCTCAGGAAAAAAGTAGAATTGCGGTAAAGTTGAATTAAAAAGTTTTATTATATATTACAGGAAAGTATCACTATTAACATTAAACATTATTAATAATAAAATAATCTTCTTTCTAGTTACATTTATATTATTTCAAAAGGTTTGATAAACGTAAAAGAGATGTTTGTGTATAAAACATTTCAAAATCTTTTTATTACAAGAAAGTATCGATATAACAAAAATGAAATAAACAATTATTATTCTTTTTAATCACATTTATATTCATTCAAATGTTTAACAATCTTTAAAATATATATACAATAACTTTCTGTATGCCAGAATTTTCAAGCTTTGCATTACAACAAGGAAATAATAATTATTTTAAATTTATATTATTAATTGACACAAATACATTGCAGTGTGATTCACTTTAATATTTAAAATTATTAACAATATATATATATATAGATATATGTACATAGAAGAAGTGATATGAATCAGAACAATTGCATGATGATATCAAAACTATAATAAATTATAAAAAACATTCTGGTATTTCCACTTTTTATTATTATATTTTGATAACATTCTCAACTTGATAACATCCTTAGAATTTCTATTAACAAAAGAAAGAAAATTCAATCAAAGAACAACAAATTAATTCTTTCTTATATTCTTCTTCCTTAATATCTTTTCTTCTTTCCTTTTTTTATTATTCCTTGAACGATAAGTACATACACACGCAAAGAGTTTTTTACATGCAGAAACATAACATTACCAGTTAGCCATGTGTGTGTGGGAAGTAGAGCCACCTACAAAGTCAAGTTTCAGTGTTCCAATTTGATCTATAATATTATATTTTTATTAAGTGTATAATAAATAATTATTAATTATTTTTTCTTCATTATTATTATTATTATTATTATTATTATTATTATTCTTAGTAGTAGTAGTAGTAATAGTAGTAGTAGTAGTAGTTTAGTCTGAATTACTAATGCAGATTAAAGTAAATGAAGAAAGAAGTCCCAATACTCGGAAAAATGCCATAATCCAGCAAATAACATCCCCAGCTTTCCATGACACAGTTATTGACCAGTAAATTTTTAAAGGCATCATTAGGAATGATACCTAGCCAGGGATAGAAAGAGAGAGAGAGAAAGTGAGAGAGAGAGAGAGAGAGCGAGAGAGAGAGAGAAGGGGAAAGACCGGAAGGAAGTGAAAAAAAATGAGAAATTTTCTTTTTACATTTCAAAGAATATTAAATTAATTATTATATAAATATATATATATATATACATAAATATATATTAATTATATATATATATTATATAAATATATATATACATATATATATATTAATTATAATATATATATATATATATATATATATATATATATATATATATATATATATATATATATATATATGTATGTATATAAATATGTGAAGTGAGAAAGAACATAAATGAAGAAATAAATAAAAGAATTTTTCTTTTTTGAATTTAATGAAGAAAGGAAAAGAGAGAGAAAATAGTGAAACAACCGGAAATTACGAAATAAAATACGAGAAAATAGGGACCCTATAGGACTGACGCGCCATGTACCATGCTAGGCTGAAAATGTTGGGGGACAGCTTCCGTTGCATCGCGCAGCCATGTTTATCTTTAATATGTATTAACGGCTGCGGTTAGTTTAAGTTTGTAATACTTATAGTTTTTATTGCGATATTTATATTTAATTTTTTTGTTTTTTTTTTTTTGTAGTTTTCTATAAGTGTAAGTTTAATTAACTAATTTAATAATTACAAGTATAAATGTACAAACCTAACCTATTACTTATCGTTTGAATCATTCGTGCGCAATCACGTGACTACACGAGTTCCTGTGCCCCAGCAATGTACATGGCGCGGCCCTCCAATAGGGTCTCAACAAAAAAGGAGGAAAGAGAGAAACTAGTGGAGAAATCGGAAACTTCGAGAATAAAGGACGAGAAAAGAAGAATTATAGAATTTGGGAAAGAAGCTGGAAACTCAGTTTCGAAGAAAACGTGGAAGCGAATAGTCGCAGTTGTTCTAGAAGTTTTAGATAGTAAAAAAAAAGTATAAGAAGAAATAGATTTACAAAATGGAAGATAAATTTTTGTCCATAAGTGAAATGAAGAAGAGAGAGAAAGAAATAAGTGAAATAAAAAGAGATTTTCGTCGTCAAATTAGAGAAGAAAAGAAGAAAAATTATGATCAATTTTTAAAGAAAAAATTAGATTTTAAACGTCAGCTTAAAATAGACATAACAACGTTTCGTGGTAATTTAGAAGAAAAATGGGTTGATTTTAAATCTGAGATTATAAAAGAGACCAGATATAAGAGGAAACAATTTATAAAAAAAAGGAAAGCTTTTTTTTTCGAGATTAAACAAGAAAGGAACAAGATTAAGACTGAATTACTGAAAAAAGTAGAAGAAGCTCTTTTTGAGGCTCAGAAAGATAAAAAAACAAATTTACAAAATTCAATTAAAAAATTAGAAGCAACTATTTGTGAGATTAAAAAAGAGGGGAAAAAGTATGAGAACGAATTAATAAAAAAGAAAAAAGCTCTTCTTTTAGAATTAGAAGAAGAAAAGAGTGATTATAAAGATAAAATACTAATGAGAAAGGATAGTTTTTATCGTAAGCTTAGGCTAAGTATGAAAAATTATAGAATAGAAACAAGGGAAAGGATAAAGTATTTTTGGTCCGTGGTTAGAATAAATTCCATAAATAATAGGGACAACTTAAAAAATATAACAGATGCTTTTTATTTAAGGATGAAAGAGTATGGGTATGTAGATGAAAGAAGAAGGGAACCTTATTTCTTTCCGAGATCTTATGTAATTTAAAAAACTAATAAAAAATTCATAAAAAAAAGAAAAGCTTTTAAGTTACAGATTAAAAATGATAAGAAAAAGAATGATAAGATATTGCGGAAGAAAATCGATGCTTTTCTTTTACGGTTAAGAGCGAATGAAAATCGAAGAAAATGAAAAAAAATGAAGAAACATACCGTTAGAAATTTTATCAAGTTTGAAGGATATCAGAGAAAAAGTGGGAAAATAAAAGAAGAAAAATGAGAGTGAGAGAAAGAGAGAGAGAGAGAGAGAGAGAGAGAGAGATGGAAAGAAGAAGAAAGGAAAGAAATAAAAATGAGATGCGCTTACGAAAAGTTCGGCAATGGCCAAATGCATTAGCATGGTGTACATCCTTGATTTTGATGTTCTACGACAACGCATGATAAGAAGTTATACGCTGATATTTCCAATTGCTAAAATTCCCATCAAAACGCTGTAGGTAATGATGCTGATCATATGACCCTCGTTGAACTTCATGTCTATTGTTAATTTGAATTCTTCAGTCGAACTCATTCTAGGATTCAATCTTTCAGAACTGGTGTCATTCATTTTATATATCTGTACTTTTTACAAATTTAACAACGATTATTGAATTATTTTTAATGTAATGTAGAATAATAAAATAAATGGATTAATCAATGTATGAATACTTTATGCACCCTCTATATCATGTCTATATCATATTTTAGGTTAGGTTTATTTATTAGGTCTATCAGAAAGTCCTATATATATCTAGAATAAAATAAAATAACCGATTTTTCATATTGTGACTAAAATATAAATAATAGTATAATTCCCATTATATATATTATTAACGAGTCCTTGCCAACCTGATAAACAACTTTTATATCCAATTTTTAAAAAATATCTTATATCTAGAGGTGAACAAATTAAATCAGTATTATTTTAATGAGACACAATTTTTAATATATTTTATTTACTTATATATATATATATATTATTATTTTATTGGCCGATTTGAATCAACAAAAACACAAAATTGTGTCTGGAAAAAACCAAATTACTTTCTTAACGTAATATTACATTTAATCATTTTGTTATATAAAGTTTTAATAAATTCACTAATTAGTAGACAACATGTAATGTAACGAAAAGATTGTATGTATTCTACTATTCAATTATTCAATAACTTTCTTTTTAAAAATAAAAATCTTAGTTTTATTGTTCGGATGAATCACAAGTTTGAACATTTATTGCATCAAAAATTTGTTTCATAAATTGTGCCATAGATTTTTTAATTTTTGTAAACTTTATTTTGGAAATATTTAAGGTTATATTGAGGTACATCCTAATATTTTATAATAACTATTGAGTCTACAAGTAAGTTTCTTGCGTTTTTCATAAAAATTGAGGCTTTATTTAGAAAAAATGGTTACATATTTTTCATTCAAAATATTGTCCATCGCGAAATACAATTTTTTCCCATCTTTCTGGCAATTTGTGAATTGCAAACCAAAAAAAGTTCTCTTTTTTTGAGCCCAAGAACGTATTGAGCAAATTTTTTATTCCCTCTATTGAAACGAAGCGCATTTCGGATAGAGCGTGCTGCATTGACCGAAACAAGTGGCAGTCGGATAACGCCAAATCTTGACTATTTTCCAAGTTGTTTTTGACCGAATCAGCAACATGTTACCGTGCGTTGTCCTGGTGAAAAATTATTCGTACTTGGACTCGTGCCTGGTATACAATAGATCTCTATACAATAAACCTTTGATGATTTGACCATTTGGAAGCAGTTCGTAGTATATGACACCCTTCTGATCGCACTATATGCAGAGGATTACCTTATACATACAAATAATTTGCTTTGGCATTGATTTGGCTGGCTCGTCAGGCTTTGCACATGTTATTTAGCTTTAAGGATTATCATAATAGATCCACTTTTCGTCACCAGTTACAATATGATGGAATAGCGACTTTTTTTTATGCAGCTGCAGTAATATTCCTGATATGCGAAATTGCCGTTCGACATCTCTCAGCTCCAACTCATACGGCACCCAATTTCCAACTTTTCGGATCATTGTGTAGTATTATTAATTATTGAACATAATAATTCATTAGATTAGTTTTAATCTAAAATGAAGAAATGGAAAAAAGAAAGATAGAGAAAGAGAAAGAGAGAGAGAGAGTAATTATAATAGAGATTACGTTAACACGACATGTACCATCATTTTCATTATACCTTTTTCTATCCTACTAGTCAAAATGACTGATGTATACAGCTTAAGCTTAAGCTATAAGCTTCCAATCTTTATTAACTCTTACAAAATGACAAAAAATGTTTAACAATAATAATATGAATAAATAAATGAATTTGTAGACATTTTTAAATAACAAAACACTTAATTATTTACAGAATTAATATATTGCATGAAGTATAAATTTTGAATTATAATGGTCAGTCTGGTGTCCACAGTCAAAATGACTTGTCTGGTATATTTAGTAATCATAATTTATAATTCAATGCATTATTCGTTGCGAATAGTAAACAGATGTGTGGTTTCATATACGAAAAGAGTTGGTTCAAAGTGGCAGATTATTCACAATATCGCATGATATCTTTCAGTTAAATTTTATTATGCATGTCTTGATCATGCTAAAATATTCGTGCGAATTTCTTATCTACGTTTATATATATATATAATTTTTTTTTCTTCGATAATCTATAAATAAGCGAGTATGAAAGTGTGAAATTATTAGGGCTAGTATTTAATATATAAACAATAAAACAAATAAATATTTATTTCTAGTTATGTCTATATTAATTTAATAGTCTAATAAACCTTAAATATATGTTTGTGTGTAAAACATTTCAAAAATTTTTTATTACAAGAAAGTATCGATATATCAAAAATGAAATAAACAATTATTATTCTTTTTAATCACATTTATATTCATTCAAATGTTTAATAATCTTTAAAATATATATGCAATAACTTTCTATATGCCAGGATTTTTAATCTTTGCATTACAACAAGCAAATAATAACAATTTCGAATTTATATATTAATTGATAGAAATACATTGCAGTGTGATTTACTTTAATATTTAAAATTAATATCGATATATATCTATATATATAGATATATGTACATAGAAGAAGTGATATGAATCAGAACAATTGCATGATGATATCAAAACTATATTAAATCATAAAAAACATTCTGATATTTCCACTTTTTATTATTATATTTTGATAACATTCTCAACTTGATAACATCCTTAGAATTTCTATTAACAAAAGAAAGAAAATTCAATCAAAGAACAACAAATGTATTCTTTCTTATATTTTTCTTCCTTTATATCTTTTCTTCTTTCCTTTTTTTATTCTACCTTGAACGATAAGTTCACACACACACAAAGAGTTTTTTATATGCAGTAACATAACATTTCCAGTTTCAGTGTTTCAGTGTTCCAATTTGATCTATAATATTATATTTTTATTAAGTGTAAAATAAAGAATTATTAATTATATTTTCTTCATTATTATTATTATTATTATTATTATTATTATTATTATTATTATTATTATTATTACTGGTATTTATTGTTGATATTATGATTTAAAACTTACTTATTATATCATTGCATTGTTCGTGTATTATTCGTTGTTAAATTCTTTTCAAAGTTCGATGATCCTTTCTTGATTCAAATTTACATAGGCATCTAGCTGATTGATAAGATATATAAAATCATTAATGTTAGTTAAATAAATAAATAATATTACTGTGTTAATGTCAGTATTAATACTGACATAATGTTAATTCAGTAAAATACTCAAAATTCTGACTATTATTATTAATTGTTAATCAAGTTAAATAAAACTACCGGTGATGGTTTTCAATTGAAGATCAATTATTCGATTTTTCGTATTTGGTATGCAATTTTCTTTTGATTGTTCGTGAGATATTCCTCGTCCTTTAGTTGGATTATTTGTTAAGGATGTTGTTCCCTGTAATTATAAATAAAAATAATTTGATACTTGTTTTTATATATATATATATATATATATATATATATATATATATATATATATATATATATATATATATATATATATATATATATATATATATATATATATATATATATAATTTCATTAATATTTATTATAATTATTTGTTTATTAATTTTCATACAAACCTTTTTCTTATCCCTAATATTAAAAACACCATAAACAATAGGATTCATGCAAGAATTTGTACAAGCGAATAAAAATAATCCTTTTTGTACTCTTTGATCAACTTTCCTTGCTGACGTTTTGTCAATCCAATACCTGTGAATAAAAAAAAATATTTATTATGACACATTATTACAATCACACACACACACACACACACAAACACATAACGTCATTCGTATAACACACACATTACCAAATGGCATTATTAATAATAATCGCAGTTAAAACAAAAAGTAACGAAAGAAGAAGAAAAAGAAAAAGTATAATAATAGTTGAATATTTAATTGAAATAAAAACAAATTACCATAAACTCATGACGTAGTACGGAGTCCAGCAGATAAAAAAAACTGTAACTATGATTATCGTCATTTTCAATGTGCGTATTTTAGCACGGCTTAAAAATTCCAAGGAAGAACGGCGTATCCTGTCTGCAATATAATCCTTTTCGTTTTGTTTTTTTGTTTTTAATTATATTATCATTTTTTTTTTTTCCATAAGGGCCGCCTATTTTGAAAATTGCCTACCTCTATTTATGTTCGAATCGAGATATTCAATTGTTTGTGTTTCAATGCAAATAAAACTAGAGATATTAACAAGTCATACTGCTAAAGTGTATCCTATGGTGTTAAATTTATAGCTTCTATTAGAATAATGGCAATTATTAAATGAATAAATATGCGTTTTTATACCACAAATGTAGTTCGGCCACATTCAAAATAAACGGCACAATTATTAATCTAACTAATTAAATGAATTTATTCATACCTTCGTCACTTTCCTTCTAACGTTTACAAATTTCGAATATTATACTTGTATAAGTATAAATAATTACTATTAATGGAAACCAATACATCATAATCATTCCAAATAACGAATAGGTAAGCTCGTGAGCGTCTGTTGGAAATGCATTGAACGTAATGCATTGTGAATACCATGTAATATTTGGATGGGTTTCCAAATGAAATATCATCATCTGTTACAAATACAGTTATAAAAGTGATTTATATTTTACCAAATAATCTTAACAATATGACGATATTTGATTTTATTTCGTTTCTATTCATTTTATTTAACCAGTAAACTGTGATTGTGCGACAACTATTATCATCGTGCGTACATATATACATGTTTATGTTAACCAAATAAGTAAATATTGGTAATAAAATAGTCAATTTTATAAAATAAACCCACATCTTTTTGATTCAATATCTTAACAGCACAACTTATTCTCTGATTGACGAGTATACTTGCATGTGTCGCTTGATTCTAGCGAATACACAAAATGGTATGTGTTCTCAAACGTGAGCGCCACAGTTAATTGGTTAATTCATTGAATAATTAGAACGGAAACAATATTTTGACGAAGATAAAGACACAGGAGAACGATCGCTCATAATTTGTCATAAATTGTGTTGTCTCTTAAAAACGTAACAAATTACCAATATCTTTTTTTGTTAAAATGGCAGAGATGTTACAGTATCATCTTAATAACGTCACAAAAAATCGTATAACATTGCCTCTATTATTGCGTATTTGTAAAACAAAACAATTCATAGATGTGATTTATTTTTAGTCAACGGTGTTCAATATTCTTACATTTAGCAAGAAATAGAAATAGTATTTTGAACTATTTCTTCACACATTTAGAACTACAAATGTTTCATATACTTTACATTGAGTATAAAATGTCATGTTGCAAGTCTATTCATTCATTTACTAATAACCAATATAAAATATATAACATTATTTAAAATTTGTTTCCCATTATTAATTTACTTGTTAGTCAAATTTTAAATAAATAATTTAATAATCAATAATGGTTGAACGCTAAAGAATCTTAGCAACTGCAGCGCATCATAAGACTTAATGCGCAACCTGAGATAAGATTTTTAACATAAATTTCTCTATTTCGGAAAGACTTGTAAATAATGCGATTGTTCTCCTGTATCTCTATCTTAATGAATATTTTTTTTTGATTAAAAATTACCTGTGGTATTGAACAAAGTATCGAACCCAACCATGCTATAGTTAACAAAAATTTTCCACGTCTGTCTACGTGCAATAATTGGAGTGGTTTGAGAACTGCATAATATCTACATAATTTCGTTCATATTTCTTTATTAATTATTTATCAAAAATATATATTTCTAAGTAATCTCCATAGATGTGAATAATAATAATAATAGTTGTAAATTATGTTGTTTTTATTTGTTAAAAAAAAAAACATTGTATGAACTTATTGGACAAGTTAATAGTAATATTTAACATGTTGAATATCACGGGAGCCACCGGTGACTTGCGTGCCAAGATTATAGCAATATTTGTCACACCATGGCGCACAGACATGTAATGTAACATGATTATAATATTATTATAATTACCTGTCCAAACTAATGCAGACTAACATGAATGAAGAAAGATAGAGTCCAAATACTCGGAAAAATGCCATAATCCTGCACATAGCATCCCCAGCTTTCCATGACACAGTTATTGACCAACCAATTTCCAAAGGCATCATTAGGAATGTTACCTAGCCAGAGATAGAAAGAAAAAGAAAGAAAGAGAGAGAGAGAAAGAGAAAGAGAGAGAAAGAGAAAGAGAAAGAGAGAGAAAAGACTATAGATAGAAAAGGGGAAAGGGCGGAAAGAAGTGAAAAAACAAACGAGAAACTTCCTTTTTACATTTTAAAGAATATCGAATTAATTATTATATTAAAATATATATTTGAAGTGAGAAAGAACATAAAAGAAGAAGTAAATAAAAGAATTTTTCTTTTTTGAATTTAATGATGAAAGGAAGAGAGAGAGAAACTAGTGAAACAACCGAAAAAAGTGGGGTGACAGCTTCCGTTACATCGCGCAGCCATGTTTATCTTTAGTATGTATTAACGGCTGCGGTTAGTTTAAGTTTGTAATACTTATAGTTTTTATTGCGATATTTATATTTAATTTTTTTGTTTTTTTTTAGTAGTTTTCTATAAGTGTAAGTTTAATTTACTAATTTAATAATTACTAGTATAAATGTACAAACCTAACCTATTACTTATCGTTTGAATCATTCGTGCGCAATCACATGACTACGAGAGTTCCTGTCCCCCAGCAATGTACATGGCGCGTCCCACCAATAGGGTCTCAACAGAAAAGGAGGAAAGAGAGAAACTAGTGGAGAAATTGGAAACTTCGAGAATAAAGGACGAGAAAAGAAGAATTATAGAATTTGGGAAAGAAGCTGGAAACTCAGTTTCGAAGAACACGTGGAAGCGAATAGACGCAGTTCTTCTAGAAGGTTTAGACAGTAAAAAAAAAGTATAAGAAGAAATAGATTTACAAAATGGAAGTCCATCTTTCTAAGATTGTAGAAGATACAAAAATGTATAAGAAGAAATTTATTAAAAAGAAACTAGCTTTTCTTTATGATATTCATGAAGAAATGAAAAGGAATGAGTTTATAATTTATATGAGAACTATAGCATTTCATTGTTTACTTTTCAAAGATATGGAAGAAGCTCATAATAAATCAGCAGAAAAAATGATAGCTTTTCTTTCTGAGTTTATAGGAGAATGGAAAAATAGTAAGAAAGAATTAATCGAAAAGAAAAAAGCTTTTCTTTTAGAAATTGAACAAGAGAAGATCAAGAATAAGGAGAAATTACTTCAAAAAATTGAAAAAGTTCTTCATGAGGTTAAAGAAGATAAAAAAACAAATATGGAAAAAAGTGTAAAAAAAATAAACGCAACTATTTCCGAGGTTAATAAGGAGAGGAAAAATAACGCAAAAGAAATACAGAAGAAAACAGATCTATTTCTTTTAGAAATTAGAAAAGAAAAGGAAAATAATAAGATTGAAAGAAAGAAGAAAGAGGCAGCTTTCTTTTTTAAGTTTCACGAAGAAACAGAAAAAACTAATAAAAAATTCATTAAAAAAACAAAAGCTTTTAAGTTACAGATTAAAAATGATAAGAAAAAGAATGATAAGATATTGGGGAAGAAAATCGATGCATTTCTTTTACGGTTAAGAGCGAATGAAAATCGAAGAAAATGAAAAAAATGAAGAAACATACCGTTAGAAATTTTATCAAGTTGGAAGGATATCAGAGAAAAAGTGGGAAAGTATAAGAAGAAGAATGAGAGTGAGAGAAGAGAGAGAGAGAGAGAGAGAGAGAGAGAGAGAGAGAGATGAAAAGAAGAAGAAAGGAAAGAAATAAAAATGAGATGCGCTTACGAGAAGATCGGCAATGGCCAAATGCATTAGCATGGTGTATATCCTTGATTTTGATGTTCTACGACGACGCATGATAAGAAGTAATACGCTGATATTTCCAATTGCTGAAATTGCCATCAAAACGCTGTAGGTAATGATGCTGATCATATGACCCTCGTTGAACTTCATGTCTATTGTTAATTCGAATTCTTCAGTCGAATTCATTCTTGGATCCAACTTTTCAGAACTGGTGTCATTCATTTTATATATCTGTACTTTTTACAAATTTAACAACGATTATTGAATTATTTTTAATGTAATGTAGAATAATAAAATAAATAGATTAATCAATGTATGAATACTTTATGCACCCTCTATATCATGTCTATATCATATTTTAGGTTAGGTTTATTTATTAGGTCTATCAGAAAGTTCTATATATATCTAGAATAAAATAAAATAACCGATTTTTCATATTGTGACTAAAATATAAATAATAATATAATTCCCATTATATATATTATTAACGAGTCCTTGCCAACCTGATAAACAACTTTTATATCCAATTTTTAAAAAATATCTTATATCTAGAGGTGAAAAAATTAAATCAGTATTCTTTTAATGAGACACAATTTTTAATATATTTTATTTACTTATATATATATATATTTTTTTTTATTTTATTGGCCGATTTGAATCAACAAAAACACAAAATTGTGTCTGGAAAAAACCAAATTACTTTCTTAACAATCTAACGTAATATTACACTTAATCATTTTGTTATATAAAGTTTTAATAAATTCACTAATTAGTAGACAACTTGTAATGTAACGAAAAGATTATATGTATTCTACTATTCAATTACTTTCTTTTTACAAATAGAAATCTTAGTTTTATTGTTCGGATGAATCACAAGTTCAAACATTTATTGCATCAAAAATTTGTTTCATAAATTGTGCCATGGATTTTTTAATTTTTCTAAACTTTATTTTGGAAATATTTAAGGTTATATTGAGGTACACCCTAATATTTTATAATAACTATTGAGTCTACAAGTAAGTTTCTAGCGTTTTTTCATAAAAATTAAAGGCTTTATTTAGAAAAAATGGTTACATATTTTTCATTCAAAATATTGTCCATCGCGAAATACAATTTTTTCCCATCTTTCTGGCAATTTGTGAATTGCAACCGAAAAAAAAGTTCTCTTTTTCTGAGCCCAAGAACGTATTGAGCAAATTTTTTATTCCCTCTATTGAAACGAAGCGCATTTCGGATAGAGCGTGCTGCATTGACCGAAACAAGTGGCAATCGAATAATGCCAAATCTTGACTATAAGATGGTTTAGGCAGAATTTCCCATCCACTATTTTCTAAGTTGTTTTTGACCGAATCAGCAACATGTTACCGTGCGTTGTCCTGGTGAAAAATTATTCGTACTTGGACTCGTGCCTGGTATACAATAGATCTCTATACAATAAACCTTTGATGATTTGACCATTTGGAAGCAGTTCGTAGTATATGACACCCTTCTGATCGCACTATATGCAGAGGATGACCTTATACATACAAATAATTTGCTTTGCCATTGATTTGGCTGTCTCGTCAGGCTTTGCACATGTTGTTTAGCTTTAAGGATTATCATAATAGATCCACTTTTCGTCACAAGTGACAATATGATGGAACAGCGACTCTTTTTTATGCAGCTGCAGTAATATTCCTGATATGCGAAATCGCCGTTCGACATCTCTCAGCTTGAACTTACATAGCACCCAATTTCCAACTTTTCGGATGAATCCCAAAGCTTTCAGGCACAGTGTAATAGCATGTCGTATGACGCCCAATGATGCAGCATGCTCTTCTTGAATTTGACGCAGATCCTCATCCAACGAAGCCTCCAATTCCTTGTCTTCAAAATTTTTTTCCTTTCTGGACCATTCCTTGTCTTCAACGTCAAAATTACTATTTTTGAACCGTTTGAAACGCCCACGACACGTCGATTCACCGATACATTCCGCCCCGTTAATTTCCAGAAACAAACGATTGGCCTCAGCTGCACTTTCCTTCATATTAAAGAATAGAAGCAGCGCTTCTTCCAAATGATGCTTATTTGGCACATTACTTGCTATGTTTTTGCTTCATAAAATATACGACACTGATAGAAATGCGCAAATATGATGATGCAATATTATTAACAGATACACAAGCTTCGAAAATTACACATGAGATGTGACATTTCTAACCGGAATCTACTCGTGATACCACTCATTAAAAAACGCTAGAAATTTACTTGCAGACCTAATAATATTATAATAATGTACAATATTTTAAAATATATCATTGTGTGGTATTATTAATTATTAAACATAATAATTCATTAGTTTAAGTTTTAATCTAAAATGAAGAAATGGAAAAAAGAAAGATAGAGAAAGAGAAAGAGAGAGAGAGAGAGTAATTATAATAGAGATTATGTTAACACGACATGTACCATCATTTTCAGTATACCCTTTTTCTATCTTACCAGTCAAAATGACTGGTGTGTAGAAAATACTGCTTTTTGAAGCCTCCAGTCTTTGTTTACTCTTATAAAATGACAAAAAAATGCTTAACAATAATAATTTGAATAGATAAATAAATATATAGACATTATTAAATAACAAAACGCTTAATTATTTACAGAATTAATATATTGCATGAAGTAGAAATTTTGAACTAAAATGGCCACCACATTCAAAATGATTTGTCTGGTATATCTAGTATTAATAAATAATAATTCAATGTGTTATTCGTTGCAAATAGTAAACGGATGTGTGGTATCATATACGAAAAGAGTTGGTTCAAAGTGCCAGATTCTTCTCAATATCGCACGATATCTTTCAATTAATTTTTTTCATGCATGTGTCTTGATCATGCTAAAACATGCGTGCCGATTTCTTATCTACGTTTACATATATATATATATGTGTATATATTTAATTTTTTTCTTTGATAATCTATAAATAAAGCGAGTATATAAGTGTGAAATTATTAGTGCTAGTATTTATTAATAACGGAATCACACAAACACATATAGATGCGTGCGCGCGCGTACGTAAACACAGATAGAACTTTTGATAAAGTTCCCTGTTATGCTAGGAACTTTAATCGAATGTTATTATTGTCTTGATTGGACGCATGAGAGGACAATCGCTTCTTAATCGATTTCTTTTTTTATTTTTTGTTCGGAAACAAAACAAAAAAACATCACCTGTCTTGCAATTTCACAGTGAGATTAAAGTAGAAAAAAAAATGAAGAAAATATTTTGCTTCTATCTCTACACTTGTTTTTCTTTTATTTTTATTGATATGATCATCTATTAATATATTATAACATTTAGAAATATTTTTTTAATGATATAAATTAATATATGAATAATAAACATTAGATATACCAGACCAGTCATTTTGACTAGTGTAGTAGAAATAGGTATATTCAAAATGGTGATATATCTGGTTTCAATAAACAATTTGATAACAGAAAATTGTTTAATTCATTTTTATATCTACGATGATTGATTTGTAAATAAAAAAAATAAGAAATCCCATTTGAATTCAAAGTAAACAACTTTAACACTTTAATGGTCGTTCACACAACATGTGTGTGTGTGTGTGTGTGTGTAAACAACTATTATTTGCCGTTATTTATTTATAACTTTTTATATATAATTATATACAATTAAATTGGTTGTTAAATTGCTTTTTGTTTATGTTAATTTTTTTCGTCAATTTAATTTCAGTTTTTTTTTTTAATTAATTTTTCAAAAATATTACCAACTAATGGCGGCGTTTGACTAAGTAAATATGCGGCCATTAAAGTGTTAACATTTTATTGTGTTAACTTATAGTAAAACTTAATAAAAACAAGAAATGAAAATTATTATTATTATCATTACATTATTAAAAGTGTTAATAATTGTTTACGAATATTTATTTATGTATAATGTGTTTTTTTTCAACATAATTTCAATTATTACTCGACAAATAATAAAATGTTAAAAGAAATGATAGAAACTTTTGTAGGATCCATAAATCTGATTGATATATTGACATAAAATGGACACACATATATATATATATATATAAAACTAATTGAATGAATATTATTGAAGGAAAAAGGTTATCTTACTTTTCCATCGGCCTTGTTAGTGTACTCGTCTCGTTAAGGATAAGACTGTCGAAGCTGACAATAATAGAAAAACAAAACAAAAAATGAAGTTATGCATGTATATACATGTGTCTGTGTGTATGTGTGTGTTGTGGACTTCGTATATCATTTTTTTTTATTTTTTTTTTTTTTTCGTTAAACTTCATCAGATCTTTTTTATCGATCGAGTCAAGCTAGAAACAAAATAATAAATGAAACAAATAAGATCCTTTATCTCTCTCTCTCTCTCTCTCTTTCTCTCTCTTTTTATCGTATATTAATTCAAATAATTTATAACATATGTGTGTAGGTGTATAATAATGACTACTATTATTTTTATGATTATTATTATTATTATTATTATTATTATTTTGATGAGAGTGACAATAATTAAAGGAAAAAGGTAAAGAAGAATTGAAAAACATGCAAATTTACTTACCGGTTTATCAATTTCTTAAACAAGATGTATCCTTCTTTTGATATCATAACATAATCGATCCTACATACACATACATATGTATGTATATATATACATAAGTGATAAATTAATCTTCTTTAAAAAAAAAAAAAAAAAAAAAAACAATAACAACGGTATTAACGATATAAAAAATAACAGTTAATTCAATGAAAAAATAACAATCATTTTTCTTTTGGTTTTTTGTTTGTTTTTTTTTTTAGTTTCAAATGGTAACATTCATTTTAAGAAATTTCCTCATGTAAAGTATTATCCTTTCGGCCTTGAGATACATTTTATTTTTTTATTTTTTTTATTTTGTATAATCACTCGTGTTTTTTATTTTATTTTATTTTTTTTTTTTATTATTTCAATAACTTTTGTTTCGATTTTTTATATCCCGTGTCCCGTTTTGATTTATCGTTCGTATTATTACGTAGAACGATTAGAATACGATTTTTTAAACGAATTTAAATTAAATTAAATTAATGAAATTTTCTTTTTTTTCTACGATAATAGAAAAAGAAAGTAAACATCAAGGTAAAAATCGAGTTGAACTACCGACAACAATTCAAATTTTAATGACACACGACAACGACACAACTACTACTACTACTACTATTACTAAAGTATGACGAGTTTGAATGACGGACTATAAGAAACTAATAAGAGATGAAGATTCAGAAGAAGTGGTAATATAATAATAAATGCTTTCCTAGTTGGCTTCAGGAGGTCACAACTTGTACCGCAAACCGTATGGGTCAACGTCAAGGGTCAAGTGTCAAATCGCGACTGTCGGACTGATAGCTTCACGCACATGCTCTTCAATGTCTTTTCTCTCTCTCTCTCTCTCTCTTTCTTACTTTCTTTCTTTCTTTCTTGCTTTCTTTATTTTTGCGCTTGCTCTCTAGGCTACTAGAATTATGAAATATCTTCACCTTTTTTTCTTTTTTTTTTTTTTTTGAACAAAGTATCAAACTTTTCCAGACAATTTCAAATCATATATTATTAAATATAATTAATCAGCTTCTTTTATATTTTTGTTGGGGGGGGGGGGGTATGATAATATTCTTCAAAGTCTTCTATCTCTCTTTATTTGGGGTGCGGGGTGGGGGTACTGACTATAATTATGAAACATTTTAATTTTATTTATTTTTTTTTTTTTTTTTTTGGTATTTCATTTGGACAAAATATTAAACTTTTCCAGACAATTTCTCAAGTCATTAAATCTAATTAATCAGATTGTTTCTTTTATTTTTTTGGGGGGGAGGAGGAGGACGGGGTATGATAATACTCTTCAAAGTTTTCTATTACACTTTCTGTCTCTTTTTATTTTTCATTTTTCTTTTTTTTTGGAAGGCGGGGGGGGGGTTGGTTACTGACTATAATTATGAAACATTATTATTATTTGTTCTTACACATTTCTTCTTTTGAATAAAGTATTACATTTTTCCAGACAATTTTTCAAATCATATTGAATATAATTAATCTGCTTTTTTTTTTCTCTTTTTTTTTTTTTTTTGAAGATAATAAATAATACTTTTCAAAGTATTCTATCTCTCTCTGTCTATTTTTCTTTTTTTTTTTTCCTCTTGTTTAGGTTTAGTTACTAACTGTAATTATGAAACATTTTGAATTGTTTTTTTTTTTTTTTTGGTATTTCATTTGAACAAAGTATTACATTTTTCCGGACAATTTCTCAAATCATTAAATCTAATTAATCAGATTGTTTCTTTTATTTTTTTTTTTGGGGGGGGGGGGTTAGTTACTGACTATAATTATGAAACATTATTATTATTTGTTTTTACACATTTCTTCTTTTGAGTAAAGTATTACATTTCTCTGGAAACTTTTCCAAACAATTTCTTCAATCCTATTAAATATTATTCATCTACACTTTTTTCTTCTTCTTTATTTATTTTTTTTTTTCTTGAAGATGATAATACTCTTCAAAATATTTTTTTATCTTCTTTTTAACTCTTTTTTTTTTGCATTTAGCTATTTACTAGAATTATGAAATATGTGTTTATTTTTTATAACATTTCTTTTCGATAAAATACTAAACTTCTTTCTTTTCGTTTTTGTTTTTTGTTTTTTCTTAAGATGATAAGAACCCACCTCGTATTAGTCTCAAAACTTTCCATCTCACTGTCGTGTTATAAGCTCGAAACTTTCAAACCCATCTTCGTGTTAAGCTCAAAACTTTTCAATTCATCGTTATATTAGGCTCAAAACTTTTCAACCCATCTTTCTATTAAACTCAGAATTTTTCAACCTATCTTTGTGTTAAGCTCAAAACTTTTCAACCCATCTTTCTATTAAACTTAGAATTTTTCAACCTACCTTCGTGTTAGGCTCAAGACTTATTAACCGATTTTCATTTTAGGCTCAAGACTTTTCAACCCATCTTCGTGTTATAAGCTCAGAACTTTTCAACTTGTCCTCGTGTTAGGCTCAATAATTTTCAACTCATTTTCATTTTTCACGTTAGACTCAAAACTTGTCCACCTGTAATCGCATGTTTACAAACTTCGTTTATTAAGAATATTAGATTTGTTGATTGTCATCAATTTTGTAACTAAATGATTGTATTATAATAAAAAATATCTGAATTTTTAGGTAGACAATCCTTTTATCAACTCCGCCTAGTTAATATCTAGATATCTAGATAATATCTAGCTGGTCCGAAGCCCAGACAAAGGAGGAGGGTTCGTGGGCTGGGCTAGCAACCTACCCTCGGTAAAAAAAAAAGAACCGCTCCTAAAACTAACAAAACAACTTTTTTAGGTTGTAAAGTTAGGGATAACAGAACAAACCCCTAATAATAATAATAATAATAAGAAGAAGAAGAAGAAGGCTAAAAATTCTTTTATCAAAAAGGTTTGTGTACCTAAAGTGGGTAGGTAGGTTGTACAATATGGGTTCTTTGCATGATTGTTAATAACAAACAGTTAATTTACTCGCGCGTATCAACTATCCATTTGGATAAATAATAATAAAATAATAAAAAATAATAATAAATAGAATTTAAAAATAATCAAGAACAATAACATCTTTATAAATGATATGTTAAGATTAAACTTTAGATTATTTTTTTTATATTATTTTAACAAAAACCCCTATCATGGGATGTTCTTAAAATTTGATGGTGGATCATAGTTATTATATACATTATTTAATATAATTTTTTATATATTTAATATTATTTTTTGGCTATCTTTTACATTTGGGATTATTTTTTATATTTGTATTTCAGAAAGATTGAACTTTGAAACATTGAGATAAAAAAGATCAAAATATATACATCTACAAATAAATATATAAGATTCGTTTATCGTGTTTAGAATTTTCGATGACATAAAAAATAACTGAGATGAGATATTTCGTTGAATAATATACATTTTCAATTGATATTTATGTTTAAACATTTATTCGTTCATGTGTTCATTGTTAATACATACAAAATACATACATATTCAATAATTATACAGAGGGGGGGGGGGAGGTATTCATTTAATAATATATAAATTGTATGATATATTATATAATATAATACAGTATACAGGGTGTCCTAAAACTCACAACCTTTATGTAAACTTGTACACTTGTTAAGATTATGATAGATAATAGATTTCTAATAGTACAATTTGGTAAATTGATTTTTGGGACATCCTGTATATAATATAATATAATTTAATACAATTTATAATCTATGTGGAAGAGAGTCTTATAATTGTAATAATGATACAGAGAGGTAATTGTTTTGATACATTGACATATATGCAAATAAGATGACAATATTACAAATAATCTTTTTTATATGATATTGTAAGATTCGTGACAAAAAAATGAACCAGTTGGATTTGATTCTGACTACTGGGCTATTCAAACCTTCCTTTCTCCATTTTAACAATTTTAACTATTCAACTACCAAAGGACTTTCATTCCAATTCCTTACGAATACCTACTTTATTTAGAATGTATGTTCTACATCCTACTATATATATATATATATATATATATATATTTTAATAATTAATGTTGTATCGTTTCAACAGGTTTTATTTTACCAAACAAAGAATTGTAAAGTTCATTTTTCGAAAGATCGGTCCAAGTATCATACACCGTAATAGGAGCCATATAATTGACTAATTTATTATGAACATTGTATCGTACTTTTCTACCTTTACTAGCTCTAGTATCTACTTTTCTATCTTTCTTCATTTTTCTCCTTTCTCTTTCCTTCTTCTCCATTAGATCAATACGATATTTTCTGAGTTGTTCAGGTTCAATATCAGACGATTTACATTCTATCAAATCTTTAAGAAGTTGACCATAAAAGTCATCATCGTCATAAATTTCTGTATCGTATTCTTCAACAAGTTTATCCTCACCGTTCGACGTAGGAACAGATTTACCAATTATATCGTATTCTGAACGTTTTAACTGTGTCATTTTAAGTAATTTAACTTTGTCGCTTAAAGCAAAATCTATTCGTTCTATTGTAGTATGACTAGTAGTACCTTTCTTTGACTGGGATGTTACCATTCTGGTTTTTTCATCCCATTTATTAATTACAGAGTTTCTGTAATTAACGTAAGACTTATGTCTTTTGTTCAATATCTTTTCATAATCCGTAAATTTGGATTTCCTTTTGAGAGTGTTGTTTTCTTTCGTGTTACTTTCATTCGAACTATCAACATTCTCATCGTTCTCTTCCGCTTCTTCATCTTCAGTGTCTGATGGAATTTCTTCATCCCCATTATCATCGTCTTCTTGTTCCCCTTCATCTTCATTTTTATTTCTATTTAAAGATTTAGTTTCTGGAAATTGTTTCCATAATGTACTTTGTAAATTTAACATATTATCCAAAAGCAAAGTTAACTTGGATTTAGTTTCATTGGTTCTTTTCATAAAATCTACATCTCTCCTGTAATTCTTTTGTGCATCATATTGTGGCATTTGATTACTCTCAGCAAGACATTGTTGCAATTTTATTCTCATTTCTAATAAACTTTCCCAAATCCTTAATTGATTTTTAATACATTGTCCTTTTTCCATTTCTTGATTGACGTTAATAGCAGACATTGTTTTAAAGTTTGAATCGTCATCTCTTTCTCTGTAAAGTGGATTGTCCTTATCTAAACCTTCTTCTTCTTCTTCTTCATAATCATCTTCATCACCATCATCATCATCATCTTTATCATCAGATCCTTCTGTAAGTTCTTCCTCTTTATCTTCGTCACTTAAATCTTCATCTTCGTCATCGTTGTTCATTTCATCTGTGGATTCATCATCTTCAGGTTCTTCATCTTCACTGTTACTTTCATGATTTTCATATATATCCTTTCTAGATACTTTTTTACCTTCATACCTACAATTAAACAAAATGTTATTAATGAATTCATAACCTTTTTCTCTCTATGAAATCTATGAAATAATTAAATAACAAATTATCAAGTACAAATACCTTTTATCCAATTCGTCCAAGAATTGTACATTTTGTTTACGAATTTGGGATTGTTTGATAGCATTATTGGAATCATCATCACTTTCCTCATAATGTTCTACCACTTTGGCTTTTGTTTCCTCATTTTCGTCGTCTGATATTATATTAGTAGGTGCTGCATTTATTAGATTATTTATCTTATCTGCTAATATCGGTTTCTTTTTATTCAATGCCATTATGTTGTTTGAGTAGGTTCACTAATTAAAAGTACTAGAGATGTTTCTTTGACACGTGCATTTGTAATGCAATAAACCAAACATAACTAAAGGTTAGGAATAGAAAAATGCACACTTGCGTCTAATGCGCATGCGTATATCAATAGGTCTATGGATGCTGATAAATTATCGACACTGTAATAAAATCTGTGTTGATAAAACAGAAATCTTTTCTATCGAGAATGAGAAAGGTACAAACAATTGCCGATAATTTGCATCTATTTTGGAAATATTGAAAATAATTTCAAAATAATTGTCCCTCATTCACAAATAATTATTTTCAATATTCATGTAGGAAATAAATAATATTAGTAAATTAAAATTTAATTAATTTATAATTAGTCGTGAATAAAAATAAATGAAAAAGATAAAAATACAAACATTTTGATACTTTGTAAAATAATAATTATATGTATGAAAATAATTCGAATTTATAAGACGAAGATAAATAAAGGAAGAATATATTATACTAGTATTTTACTTATTTCACTTGGTCGTGGCCCGATTAAGATAAGAGAAGGTAAAATAACATAGAACATGGAAGAAAGTGAAAGCTTGGCCGATCGACCTCGAAAATGTATAATACGAGTCAACAGGTAGTAACAAGAAGACATACGATAGGAATTATAGTACAATCGAACTAAATACCATCTAATAGAATAATGCCTTCCTCTATAAAGAATATTATTTCAATAGTAAAACGTTATAAGAGCAAAAAAAAAAATTCAAACTATAATTAGAAATCAACTTGATCGTTTGAGTCAAATTATTGATCTTTAATGGAAAAGTAATATTCAAGAGAGAAGACATTCGTAGAATATAGGACAAGGGTTTTTATTTTTATTTTTCTTTTATACTTAAGGATCGACTCGTCTTGCGACGAGTATAACATTTACAAAATGTCAAGATGGGAGAGTCATGGGATAATAGTTGGATTATGTTATGTTAACCGAAGTATTATTTTTTTTTGTTTCCTAATGTTTTATTTGTATCATATATATATATTAAATAAATATTTATAATAGCTATATATATATACTAAAATATTTTAGTATACTCATATTCAATGTGTAATACATTTTAGCATAATTTGCATACTTTATATGTTCTATGTACATAAAAAGAAAAATAATTAAAATAATTGATATTTTCTTTTTCTTTTATATATATTCAATAAATATTTGTAATGGGGTTCGAATATTAATAATTATTATATATAATTATTTTTATATATATATATATATAAATAATAAATAAAAATAATACAATAATAATATAATAATATATACATAATATAAAAATATAATAATATAATAATATATATAATAATATAAAAATAATATAATAAAAATAATTATATATAATATAATAATAATAATAATTATGTATAATAATTATTTTATTAATTATATTATATTATTATATATTATATATATTATATTATATTATTATATTAATAATTATTATTATTTATAATTATTAATATTATTATAATTATTTTAATATAGTTTATCTAGCATACCTTATATATATTAAACATATATATACTAAAATATATAATAACTAAACTATATTATAATTATATATAATTTTAATATATTTTATAATATTAATATAGTTTAATGAATATATCTAGCATACCCTGTATATAATAAACAATATATATATATATATATATATATATATATATATATATATACTAAAATATTTAAATATACTATCATTCAACATGTAACACATTCTAGCATATTTTGCATACTTTATCGTTTATTAACATAAATAATAAATAACTATATAATTAAAATAACTGTATATATTACGTATTGTATTACACTTTCATATTTAAAATACTTGAAACATATTTTAGATAAATCGATTAGAATAAAAGGACAAGAAAAAAGAGAACAGTAATATTAAATGAATTATCCCATTAATACATTTCGGATTGCCTTGATAAATAGAAGAGGATGACGTGAACAAGGAAAATAACGTCCTTCGGTAAACTTATAGGATCCCTACTACAACTTGGCGGTTAGCCTAACTTCGCTTAGTTTCATTTAGAGTTGACGAGTCAGTCAGTCGTGAGTGTACAAGTGCTGTGTTAACACATAATTCGATCAATTACTTTTGTTTATATTTATCTTACATCATTGCAACATCTTTTTTTTTTTAATCGATCTACTTAAGAAAGGTATAAACAAATTATTTATACGTCATTAAGCACAAATCATTTTCTTTTTTTTTATTATACATTTGTAATAATACAAAGTAGGTAATGGGGGTATTGATGCGATGACATCTTTAACGATCGGTTCAAGTTTCGACCGAGTTTCCTTGTTTTTTTTTTGTTATAGTTTTGCATAGTTTACGTATTGATTATTTCTTTTTTTTTTTTTTGGTATTGTTCTAATTTTTATTTAATATACATATATGTACGTGTTTTTTTTTTTAACTTTGTATATAAAATATAAATGATATATACGTGTGATATTAAAAATAATTATAGTATCAATGATTGTAACATAATTTGTATACATTTATTTACATTATTATATTTTGTTGTTGTAATAATTATATTTAAAAATAATTTTTTAATGATATAATTTATAATTATTGTATATAATGAATCATAAGAATATTCGTACCAATTTTCTAAATTTGTAACAATTTATATCTGCTTGTAATACAATGTTTTTCAATTCTTATATATATATATATATGAAACATATTTTTAAATTATTCAACTTTAAAATTGTTTGTAAGAGTGTATTTTATTATAAAAGAATTAAAATTTGACATAAACGATAATAATATTATATTTTATTTAAAGAAGAATTATAAAATTCAAAGATAAATCAACGAAGTATTATTTATTTAAAAAAAAAACTAATCATTTGTATTTTTATCTTGAGTAAATGCAAATATTTTTATAACTATCACCATATATATTTGTTTATCATTAATATCAAATGATATTTATCAAACAATAAAAATGCTTTAAATGCACAATTCAAGAATAACAAATAATTTAACAATAGAAAGGTAAAATTTGAAAAGTTTCAATTATATACCCGGATATTAATTGTTTCAAATTAACAATAATTATATGAATATTTCTATATGAGTCATTGTATTTTTATGAAACACTTTTAGTCGGGAAGCTGAGTGGCAAAAAAAATGTATACCATACCATGTTGCATTTTTTTGCCACTTAGTAATTTCCCGACCAGTAATTTCGCGCGTGACGCGCTGTTGTATCGACTGCTGACGGCATATGTTAAATAAAAATTCGGGCTGACTATGTTTTTTTTTTATTTTTCCTATTATTAACAACTTGTATACCAAATTGAACATTTTAGAAAACAGTTTCATCACAACCATACTTTTTTTTTTAATGATTTTGACGCGCTGCTGACGCGTCCTGTTACAATATTTTGAAAACTGACGATATCCACATCAATTTTTAGGTAATTCTATCATCATTATTTAGTTTTAATTTTAGTTAATTAACGAAACTGGCTGACTGACGGCAGGCTATTGTTATACACCTTAAATACTACATAATATCGAAATATCAGCCTTTAGAAAATTGTTGCATTTTTTTTTGTTGCCACTCAGCTCCCAAACTATAACATTTTGAAAGTTTCAATTATATACCCGGATATTAATTGTTTCAAATTAACAATAATTGTATGAATATTCTTATACGAGTCATTGTTTTTTGTTTTTTTTTTTATGAAACACTTTAAACAAATGAAACAAACAAAAAATAATGCGTATATGCTTATGTTAAATGTATTTATCAACCATATAGTTTAGTTTATTTTCCCAGCGTTGAAATCGTAACGAATTCATTACGAAAGATAATGCTATTCTATTCGTATTTTCCCGCGCTTCGAGTTTCGCGAGATTTAAACTTTCCATTTTTCTGTTATTGTTGTTGTTGTTCTTGTTATTCCCTTTCACAATCTTTTAGAATTATTTTTTCCTATACTTATCCATCTTCTTCTCTTGCATATGTCGTGGGATCGGAGATTTTAGATGAATAAAAAGATATGATCAGGTATGCAAATGAAGTTACGAGAATAATAAACTCGTTTAATTGTTATCACGTAACTTCTTTTTTTTTTTGAACTCCATAAATATTTTATGAGGTTATCTATATGAGAACGTTCGTGTTTTCATCATTCCTATAATTAAAAATTATATATATGCGGAAAAAGCGCCTTCATGTCAAATTTATTGGGAATTCGTAGAGATGAATTTGTTGGTGGGCCCTGGATAGTGTAATTGGATAAAAGAGCAGTCCCCGGAAATCGAAAGGATCCGGGTCCAAATCCTGGTCTCAGTTCATCCAGCGGATCCAGTTTTTCTCATGAATCGCACACACACAATATATATATATATATATATATATATTATTTAATAAAAAATGAAATTTAATTTAAAAATAAAATTTAATTTATTTAAATTAATATTTAATTAAAAATTAGATATATATACATAACCTGCAATATGACGTGTTAAAACATGCATACGTAATTAAACCCACGTTTGACCGTAATAACCTAAAAATAATTAGTCGTATTATTTGTAGCAAAATGAGACAACAGAGAGTATCAATTTAAAGTACGTTTACGAATGTGTAATGAAGAAAAGAGGTTAACCAATGAAATATTACACCATATAATTCTAACAAGTATTCGTTATTCCGATTAGTCGACAGTATTCACAATGCAGAGTTTACAACCAATCATCATCCTGCTAATTTTTGTCTTCTCTTGGAATCAATTCGTGCTTCGACCAATCAATGCTTTTGGTAATTTGCGAATAGTCTTTCAATGGAAAGAAATCGAATATGATTGGCCGAACGATGATGTAAGGAAATTATTTCCGGATTATAATCGGGAAGATAATCTTCCATTGGGTTTGGATTTTTCCAATGGTAGGATTTTCGTGACTGTACCAAGATGGAAGCGTGGTGTTGCTGCCAGTTTGAATTATATCAATCTGTCTGGTATGATAATTTAATTATAATAAATAAATATTATTTATAATTTATATTATAATATATTTTTTCTGTAATTTTCTTATCACTCTAACCTAAATAAATTAATAAATAATAATCAGTATAATTTCAAATTTATTTGGTAAATATTTGTAATTTAATATTTATAACTCATATTATTTATTATATTATTTATTAATTTGTTAAGGTTGGAGTGGTAAGAAAATTATATATTTAATATTTATAATTTATATTATTTGTTACATTATTTATTAATTTATTTAGGTTAGTGTAAAGTAAGAAAATTTCAATTTTCCCGCCATTTGATCTATTCATCAGTGGTACTCAAATTATTTCTTCAAAAGTACGTAAAACATATTTTATATTCGTGTTATATTGAAAATGTGAATTATAATTTGAGAACCACTGAAAATTCATAAACAAACCTAACTGAAGCTTATAAAATAATGGCGAGTCGGAATAATTTAAATGCATATACTATATTTATGATAATAAGGAAGTATATTATGCCGAGCATGCTGAGTTACGCAACCTAACACAACGCTTTTACCGATGGAGTATATATATATATAGATAATGTTAAAATATATTTCGCAAGAAGGAAGGGTCGAAGATCATTGATCACGATCTATTTTACTGACTATCACGTATAGTACATTTACGTAAAACAGTAAATCTCGGTTGAAATTTTTTTTTTAACGTAATCTAATTTTTGCATTGCTTAACTTTAAATATTTCCATATCTTATCTCTCATGTAAAAACATAATTTCGTTTTAATTTCATAACTTTCTAATGAATATTTATGAAATAATTTATACATTCATCTACAATACTGGTCGTCCATCTTTTCTTTCTTTCAAATTCAATTTTTTGCAAAATAATATTCACCCTTCTTAAAATTAATTCCACCATTTTAAGGAATATAAAATTTAATTATTGATAAAATATATACAAAATTTTGATATTTACAATATATATTAAATTTCATTTACAGAAAAGGTCAAATTGCAGTTGAAAAATTTTTATTATTCAACAAATAAATAAATAAACTATTTAAATCAATTATTTAAATAATTTATTTATTTATTATATCATAATAAAATAATTTATATTATATTTTATTATTATTAAATTTTAATATTATTAAATATATTTATTTTTATTTTTATAATTAATAATTTTTTATTTTCAATAATATTATATAATATATATATATATATATATGAAATTAATAAATTATAACAAAATAATAATAAAATAATATTTATAATTTATTTAATTATTTAATAATTTATTTATTTATTATAGATATGATATTTAAGAGATTAAAATAAATGATAAATAAAATATTTACAGATATACGAGAATCACCACCATTTACACCATACCCATCATGGGAAGCTCACCAATTTGGGAATGGGGGTGGTGTACCAGAATTGGTATCGCCATTTAGAATAAGGGTAGATCGTTGTCATAGATTATGGGTACTCGATACAGGATTGGTCGATATTATGGGAAATCCAGAACAAATAGTACCACCAACCCTTGTCATTTATGATTTGAACGATGATAAATTGTTGAGAAAATATGTAATACCTAACGATCAAAGAACAGCTGATTCTTTTTTCGCAAATATTGCGGTAGAGGATTATAATTGTGACGATAGTTATGCTTATCTCGGTGACCTCGGTGCACCAGGATTGGTTGTTTATTCTTGGAAACTTGATAAATCATGGCTGGTTAAACATCACTTTTTCCATCCTGATCCTAAAGTAAATTTCATAATCATCATTAATAATAATAATAATAATATTATTATTATTATTATTAAAATATTTATTAAAATATAATAATATTGTTCTAAAATTATCATTGATAATTTAAAAAAACAGAGTGGTAGTTTCAACGTATCCAATGTATCATTCGTATGGACTGATGGAATATTTGGTATGGCCTTGGAACCAACTAAAGATGGATATAGTACACTTTATTTTCATCCTTTATCCAGTACAATGGAATTTACAGTTAGCACTAAACTTTTACGAGATCCTGAACGTGTTAATACTCCTGGTATATAATAATTGCGAATATTGATAAAATATTATTAACCTTTTCGTTACTATGAACCCCATATAAAGGGTGGTTAAAAATTGTGTCAAGGTTGCTTTTAATATATGCAATTATGAAAGTATCTCGTAACGAAAAGGGGTTAATTTAATGATAATAAAATATAATGTTTATTTCATTATAATATAATTACTGCTTTTTTTTTTCAGAAAGTTTTCATGAATTTCAACCAATCGGTTCGCGCGGACCAAATGGACAAAGCAGTGTTAGCTTTTTCGATCCTATAACAGGAGTCATATTTTATGCATTAACTAACTTCAATGCTATTGCTTGTTGGAGACCTAAAAAAATGTTTGATTTACAAGAACAGGATTATATTTATGAAGACAATGTTACTATGATATTTCCTAATGATTTGAAAGTAATGAAAATTAATTGGAGATTATATTTTAATATTATTTAATATTATTTTACTATTATTTAATTCAAAATTAATATTTATAAAATATGAATATTATAATAATACAAATATTATATTTATTATATATTTATAATATTTCTATTATAATAATATATATATATATATATATATAATTTTATATATAAATTAAATATAAATATTATTAATTACAATAATTGTATTATATATTATATTTATATATATATATAATTTAATATAATTAATATAATAATATATTAATTAATTATATAAAGTTAATTAATATATTAATAAGTTATATATTAATATTACTATATGATATATAGCATTATTGATCTAAATACAAATATATAAATATATGATAAATATTAATATAAAAAATATATACATATATATACATATGATAAAAATTATCATTTGATTATAAATGTTAATTGATATTTTAATTTTTAGGTTAATGAGGGAAACATTTGGATTTTATCCGATCGTTTGCAAATGTTTATGTATTCTCATTTGGATCCGAATGATTACAATTACAGAATTTTTATTGGTTCGGCAAATGAATTAATCGAAAATACAGTTTGTTCCAAAGATTATGACAAGACGATGGTACATGTAAATAATTCTGGAATATCGTTCATGGATACAAACGATTTAGTTCCTACTATGCATAAAGAAAGTGAATTACATCATGGTGCAGGTGTCAATTGTATTCCAGAAAAACTTGGATTATTGATCGTCTCGATGTTACTTCTTCCATTTTTAATCATAAAATTATAATAATTTATTATAACATTTTATATTTTTTCAATCTAAAATTAGATCTTTTAGATTGTTGTACAAAGTTTGTTTTATTTTTTTTCCCCCTTCAAAAATTTAACTTTTAATTTTATTTTAAAACTATATATATATAAATATAATATATAATATATATTTAATCATAATCACACAAATATTTAGAAAATATTTTTAACCATTTGATTTATTATGCGACCCTTAATTAAGGGTCGTTTATGCAAAATCACGCGTGAACTTTGTATTCGAGTGTTGTTTTACACTGCCACAGAAAACATAATAAAAATTTGCAAATATTATCGACAAAAATTGTACCCTTTTTTATTTGTTAACAAATTTTCACAGATTTTTAAGACTCGTATGAACAAAAGTTGAAATTATTTCACCAATCCTATATTATTATTAATATTTATATAAATTAAGATCGTTCAAATCATATCTTAAAAACTTTAAACGTATCTCAAATGTATGATCAATAAAAAAAAAAAAAGAAAAAAAAATATTTTCTATATTATTTTCATTTGTTTTTTCTTTTTAATAATATTTGAAATGTTTATGTACACATTTTTATATGCAATTGCAAATTTTGGAAAAATTATATATTCATTTTATAATTCGAATTTATTTACTTTAATCAAAATGAAACTTTTGTTAATTAACATTAATTCTTGTTTTGCTAATATTTATATACTATTATTATTATTATTATTATTAATATTGTATAATAATAATAATTTAATTATTTTTTTTAATAATAATTTAATTATTATATAGCAATAATATAATAATAAAAACATATTTATTATTTGCAATATTATATAATAATAATTAAAATAAATATAAATATTAAATAAATTAATAATTCTAAATTAATTAAATTCATAATACTAAATTAATTAAATAAATAATAATAATAATAATAATAATAATAATAATAATAATAATAATGCTAAATTAAATAAATTATTAATGCTAAATTAATATAATAAACAATAAATTAAAAAATAATGCTAAATGAAATAAATTAATAGTACTGTGGGGGGTGTTGAAAATCGAAGAGGTTGTGTGTGCAAGTCTGTGTGAGTCCAAAGGTTCGAGAGGTTGTGTGTGTAAGTCTGTGTGAGTCCTCCAAAGGTTCGAGAGCGTTTTGTGTGTAAGTCTGTGTGAGTCCTCCAAAGGTTCGAGAGCGTTTTGTGTGTAAGTCTGTGTGAGTCCAAAGGTTCGGGAGCGTTTTGAAGATGTTTTGTCCTTCGGGGATGCAGGGTGGGGGAGAAACCTCATAAGGAGAGGACGGTCACGCGTCAAGGGTTGTTTTTCTGAGAATAGCAAGTAAATAGTAGCGAGTGAGTAGTAAGTGAGTGCGAGAGGTTGCGAAGCATTATTGTAATTGTACTTGTAATTGTAAGGGTAATTGTAATTATAATAAACAATAATTTGCGAGAATAAAGAATATCTTTTATATCTCAAGTAGTGTCAGCAACACGGAGGAATTAGATATCCCTAGCCGGATACAGAACAATTGATTTCCCTACAGTACTTAAATAATTATATTAACAATACTAAATTAAATTAATTATATAAATAATAATAATTCAAAATTAAATAAATAATAAATATTATATATTATTAATTATTAAATAACAATAATATAATAATAAAAACACATTTAATATTTGCAATATTATATAATAATACTTAAAATAAATATAAATATTAAATAAATTAATAGAGCACGGCATGGCTCAGTCGGTAGAGCGCTCGATTCCCGCCCGGATTTCGCGGGTTCGAGTCCCCGCTCTCCGACATCGAACGAGGGGGGAAAACATGCCCTGTGCTCGTCGTCGTGGCTTTGGGCTCGTGGGCGTCAGAAATGATGCCATTGGGACCACCAACCGCCCCACATTCGATGTGGTGGTTGGCTTGGGGGGACCCGGACTGTGTGTGCGGCACTTCGCACGAAGGGACGTTGGCTGCCCACGGGACACACCACAATGATAGGTGCTCCCTGCAAGGGGCCCCGGGCACAATGGTTCAAGGACTGAGTGCCCGGGATATAACAAACCACACGAAAAAAAAAACAATAAGTAAATTAATAATTCTAAATTAATTAAATTCATAATACTAATTTAATTAAATAATTAATAATAATAATGCTAAATTAAGTAAATTATTTTAATGCTAAATTAATATAATAAATTAATAAATAATGCTAAATGAAATAAATAAATAGTACTTAAATAATTATATTAACAATACTAAATTAAATTAATTACATAAATGATAATAATTCAAAATTAAATAAATAAATATTAATAAACAATTCAAATAATATTTAAACAGCAATTACGTAATATTTAAATTGTCTCACGTGATGATAATAATAATCATAGATAAAAAAAACAAATAAAAAAAAGAAAAGAAAAAAAACATATTACGTAGTTAATACTTCGTAACAACATTTTTTGTTTATTATGTTATGTGCACATATCGTTATAATTGCAGTCATTTTACGATTACTATAATACAAAACGCATTGCATTTAATAAATTATCTCACCTGATGATAATACTCGAAGGTGAAAACAATAAAAAAAAAATAAAAAAAAAGAAAAACAAAGAAAACAAAAACGGAAAAAAAACATATTTCCAAAAACACCGAACAACATTTTTGTTTATGTTAAAAAACGAATATTGTTGTAGTTGAGGAAATTTTAAAACAGTCGCTAAAAATTATGAAACGCACATTACGTATTATGAATAATTCATTTAATGATAATTAAAGGTTAAAGTGCAAGTTTGTGTTTATTATCTTGGATTTGCTTTTTTTCTTCTTTTATTACGATGATATTAGAAATAAAAACAAACGAGAGATTATTTATTCTTGCTTTAAGATTTCCCCGATTTATTATAGCATATTTACTTACTACTTCGTTCTCGTCTTGATAAGTTTTTCTTTTCTTATAAAACAGTTCAGTTTATTCAATTATATATATATATATATTTATGTGGCGGTGCGCGCTCAGCAGTGCCGTGGTCGTCCGAGACGGGCACCGCGCCGGGGGCCCGATCCCCCCGGGCCGAATTTAGCCGAACGACGTTCAGTTCGAATTCGATTGAGATAGCGACTAGAGAACAGAAATTAACTTACAAGATTCAATAAAGACTGAAATTTTTATTTGGTATTCCTAACGGCTTACTCTTAATATCCGACTTTGACCTTCGCTCTTTTGCAGACCACTCTCTCTCCAAATATATATAGATAGATATATATATACGAGTTATTAAACGATGTTAGAATTCAGTGAACAAACGTTTCTACGATCGTTTAATTAAAATTGTTTCTTATTCTCTATTTTTTTATTCCTCTTTCTTTTTTTTTTCTGTTAGATTATATTTTTTGGGAATTAAACCTTTTTTTTTTTTGACTATATTAATAAAATTTAATAATACAATTTTGACATTAGCTTTTTAGCTATAAATATTCGGTAAAATATAAATTAAAAAAATACGAAAATGTCGAATAAGGCAAAATTGAAAAGTTCAATACCTGGTTTGGTTTATCCATTGGCACGAGATGACATGATAAAGACAGCCTATGAATTTTTAAAAGGTCGAATTAAACAAGATGGTGCCGAAGGACTTTGGAGAATAAGAAATGGTTTATACGATTTAACAAATTTTGCTAAATCACATCCCGGTGGTGCTGAATGGATTAATCTTACCAAAGGTACTGATATTACTGAAGCTTTTGAGGTAAGCTTTCATTTTTTCTTTTTTATACTTTCTTTTTTTTTCGATTATTAATTTACAAAAAAAAAAAATAAAATAAAAACTGTGACACACGTTACGTGTAAATTTGAGATGAGATTTGTCATAGTTTAATATTATATAATTTTAAAAATATTTATTAAAATATCAAAGTTGATTTTCTTAGCTAATTTCTAGAACATAATCTTCAAATTTTTTATTCGTATATAAATTTTAATTAATTATTAAATTATATGAGTAGAATCAAATAGTTTTCATTTATTATTTTATGATAATTAATTCATAAATTAAGAAATAGGAATTATATTAAAATTAAATTAAAAGATAAATGTTTATTCACAACAGTCAAAAAAAAAAAAGGTTCGAATTCATTGTGAAATTTTTTATAAATTATTTAAATGTTTTATAAGGTTTTTTATTTAAGTTATTTATTTTTTCGTGTTTTATTTGTGATAAGATTGTACTGTAAATGATAATATTATTTATGTGAAATAAGATATGTTCAATTTCATTTGATTTTAGTAGTAACGTCAAATAATGATTTAAATGAATAATAATAATAATAATATTAAAATAAATAAACAATTATTAATTATTATCATATAAATAAAATATAAATAATTTTTATCTTTTATTATTATTAATCTTAATTATTATTTTCAATGTTTCCGTAATTTTTTTTATCAATTTAATCTTTTTTGTTTTTTGTAATTTGTAATGTTAATTTAATTAAATCTTATTTATTTCAATGTTTTTTAATTCGATAATATCAATCTAATTTTTATATAATTTATTATCTTTAGTGACCGAGTAACGAGTAACATCAAAATTATCACGTTTTGATTATGAACGTGTTTATATTTAATTTTATACAAATCATGATTAAAATTAATAATAATATTAATTTAAATTAACAATTATTAATTATTATCATATAAATTAAATATAAATAATTTTCTTCTTTTATAATTATTAATCTTAAGTATTATTTCTTAAGTATTTCAATGTTTTTGTAATTTCAAAATCAATTTAATCGAATTTTTTCATTTTAAATTTGTAATTTTAATTTAATTCAATCTTATTTGTTAATTTCAATGTTTTTTTTTTTTTTTTAATTCAACATTATTTATTATCAATTGGATTTTTTTATATATTTTATTATAAATTAATGGATAAATATATCCTAAAGATACATGAATAAACAAATTTCATTTGGAACTTCATTTAACGTGCATAGCAGTATTTTTTTTATGGTTAATCAATCGAAACCAAAAAATTATAAAATAATATTTATTTAATTTTAGGCACATCATTTGACCGATAAAGCGGAAAGAATGTTACCCAAATTTTACATTCGTGACGCAACTGTACCCAGAACAATACCATTAACCTTTGAACCTAATGGTTTTTATCGTACTTTTAAGAAACGTGCACTGGAAGCTCTGAAAAATGTTGATTTTCATCGGCCATCATTGAATTCTAATCTCATTGCTGATACCTATTTTACCATTACAATTTTATTATGCTTAGCTTCTGTTTATTTTCAATCATATTGGAAATTTCTCGTGACGATTCTTGCTGGTAAAATAAACTTTCAAAGTTTGATCAAAAAAGTAAAAAAAAAAAAAATAAAAAAGAACTTGAAAAGTCCTGTACATCAGACACGAATAATATTTTACAATTTTTTTTATTTCTTGTGTGTGTGATTATATATCATTTATCATTTTTAGGTGCATTTGTATCATGGACTACGGTCATTGGTCATAATTATTTTCATATGAGGGATAATTTTCGTATGTATTATTTCGATATTAGTTGTATGTCATCGAAAGAATGGCGAATAACGCACGCCATGAGCCACCATCTTTATCCAAATACCATTTGGGATTATGAGATTTATGCTTTTGAACCGATGTTTAATTGGTTACCTGATAAAAGCAAAAGTATCTTGAAAATAATTTTAAGTTATATTCTTACACCTATAACTTATACTCTGGTATTTCTTGTTCAAGGAATTAAAAGGTAAATTAAAATATATTTAAAGATAACCTAACTTTTTAAATTGTTATCTGATGTTTCTTATTTTTTCTCTTTAGGTATTATTCAGTGATATGGGAATATAAAACTTTTGAATTTAGAGATATAATTCCATTTTTTCTTCCAATTGTTATGTCACTTTTTGCCCCAAATGTATTAATTGCAATTAAAACTTGGATAATAATTTTGTTGATAAGTAGCACTTTGTTCAATTTTATCGGACTCAATGCTGCTCATCATCATCCAAGTATATTTCACGATGGGGATATTTGTCGGTTTGTATTTTTCTGTTTTTTTTTTGTTTTTTTTTTTTGAAATTAGGTTATAATTTAAAAAATTCAATTTTAAAATTTGAGTTATTGATTTCAGACAAAATTTGGATTGGGGTCTATTCGAATTGGATGCTGTTAGAGATCGTAAAGTTATTGATGATAGTACTCTATTAATTTTAACTAATTTTGGTTCACATAGTTTACATCATTTATTACCTAGTGTCGATCATTCTTATTTAAGTTTAGCCATGCCGGCATTTTTACAAACTTGTCAAGAATTTGGTATTAATACTGACAAATGGACACAATGGGAACTTGTTAAAGGACAATTTCAACAATTGGCTCGTACAGAATCTAAAATTAATTACAGATAACACATGTATTATTTTAATACAAATTTATATTAGTAACTTATCAACGTAGAAACTTTCAATCGGTAAGGTAGATTTGTAGGAATTAAAAAAGAAAAAACCAAAAACGTTCTTTTTGTTTTTAAACAGTGTTAGTATAAATAAAACATTGAAAAACAAATAAATAAATTTCTATTATAAATTAAACTTTTATCCTAAACTTTTGAAAGGACAAATCAAACATGCTCGTACAGAATCTAAAATAATTCACAGATAACACATTTGTTATTTTAATTTTCTTTTTAAATATAATTCTAAATTTCTGTCGGTAAATTATCGACGAAGTAGATTCCAATCGGTAAAGTAGATTCGTATAAATTTAAAAACAAAAACCAAAAACGATCTTTTTGTTTTTAAACAGTATTACTATAAATAAAACTTTGAAAAATAAATAAATAAATAAATTTCTATTATAAATTAAACTCTTATTTAAAACTTTTGAAAGGATAATTCAAACAATTTGCTCCTACAGCAGAATCTAAAATTAATCACAGATAAAACACATGTAATTGTAATTTTTTTTTTTTTTTAATTTTAATCCAAGTTTATGTCGGTAAATTATTGACGAAGTAGATTCCAATCGGTAAAGTAGATTCGTACAAATTTCAAAAGAAAAACAAATAACGATCTTTTCTGTAAATAAAACTAGGAGAAATAAATAAATCAATTTCTGTTATATAAATAAACTCTTATCCTAATTCAATAGTCAAATAGAAGAAACAAAATCTTTTTTTAATTTTTTTTCTTAACTTTATTTATTGCTTATTTACTTTAATAAATACATACTTCGGTCTCTCTTTATAAATTACAATTAAGTTTATAGGAGATAGGATAATCGTCCGGATGATCGGTGCCATGAGATAATATTTTTAAAGACTTGATTGTTCTTTTTCTTCTTTTTTTTTTTTTCTTCATCAAGCATCGATCGATTAAGGCGGTCTCCATCAAGTATATCGTTTCGTCGTTCGTGTGTGTGTGTTTATATATATATATATATATTTATTTTTTTTTTACTTTTTTTTAAATTTATATATAATATATATATAGAATTTTTTTTTTTTAATATTCTCGTTATCCTCGACATCCATTTTTTAGTTTTATGTTTTTTTTTTTTGTAATTATTGCGTTGTTGTACATTTAAGAGATATGTGTGTTATTTTTACTTAGTTTTTTGACATAACATAAGATTGTATGTTTAAAAGGGTTTTATATGTATATGTACGATATTATATGTATATTATGTATGTAAATATAACACAAATATCTCTCGTTTGTGGGTCACGCCTCCTCATTGTTTTCTATGTTCGTAAAGTTCCTGTTTTTTTTTTTTTGGTTTCTTTCTATCTTTTTTTTTTGTCCCTTTCTCTCCCACACTTTCATGCGTCATTTATCTCTCTTTCTCTCTCTCTCACTCACTCTCATTCTCTACCTTCCTCGACCCTCACAGCTCGAAGTAGATCTTCTTCTATTTTTGTTTGCTTCTTCTTCCTTTGTTTCTTCTCAAAAATCTTTTTTTATATCATTTGTTAATATTTTTTTTTTTTTGAAAAATGGTTTCAAGCATGGATATAATTAATTTTCAATGAAATTTTCTTTCTCTTTTCCCCGACCCTTTATTTGTTTGTTTTGTTTTTGTTTTTTCCTTAAATTCAACGAGTTAACTTTTTTTTTCTATTCTATTTTTTTTTTTTAATTAAATTTTATTTAAATTAACAATATCGTTTAAATTTAGCTTTCCAATGAATTTGAAAGTAATTGCACAATGGCATATATATATATATATATTATATTATATTTTGTAAAAGTAATTATATAATAGATTTTCCAATAGAAATCTATCATTATTATTAATTAATAATTAATTGATTAATTAATTTAAAAAAGAAAAAAAAAACATTAAACGATGAGACGACGATGCCAAATTATCAATGATTAATAAAAATTGTTTTTCTCACGTACTCGATCATCATTTTGTTTTGTTTTGTTTTGTTGTTGTTTGTTTTCTATCATTTTTTTCTTGCGATTAAAAATTTATGGACGATATTTAATTGTTGTTGTTTGTTGTTTGTTTGGGTTTAATTCAAATTCTTCATCACGATCTTTACAAATCACCATCGGGCTGTAGGTCGAAGCGTGGTGGGAATGCGGAACCATCGAACTGGGGCTTGAACGCAGGTCGGTGTGGCTGTAAAAAAAACAAAACAACAATTACCAACTATTTAACAATAATAATTATTATTACAAAAATTAATGGATATCAAGATTTTTCACTTCAAATAAATCTCAATGTTTTTTGTTCGTTGTTGAACTCTTTTGTTTTTGAGGTTATATGAATCAGGAATGTAATTTAATTGGTTGGGACTGGGAAGATGGGCTTGAAGGGTCAATTTGAAGTGCAAAATCTTTATATGAACACATATTATCACAATATAAATAAACAATTTAAAAACAATTAACGAATATTTAATTTTTTTTTTATTATTACAAGTCTTTCTTTGCATTTCTTCTTTTTTTTTTTATTATTTTATTTTTTTTCAATTTTTTATTTTGGTTTTATTTTACGAATATTATTGCAATAGAAAGGGATACTTCATTGCTAAGGTGACCATTTTGTTTGTTTTTTTTTTTTTTCATTTTTTTGGAGAATTTTTTGTTTGTTTGTAACAAAAGATTCTTTCACGTTATTCTTTTTTTGTTCTTCAGATTGTACATTAATAAATTATTTTTCGTATAACTCGGATAACACATTTATTATTTAACAATTTATTATAAGTTATGGAAAGTAATTTTGCAATAAAAAAAAAAACAATAACAATAAATATTTGATTCGTTTTGAAAATTGTTTTGTGTCATTAAATATAATTGTACGTATTTGTTTCCATATTTTTTGTTTGTTTATAATTTTTTAAAATTTATTGGAATAAGTTTAACAATTAATCCAAATCAATGATCAAAAATTAACAATCGTATTTATATAAATAATAATTAAATATTAATGGTCACTTTAGTTATTGCACGTTGTTTTGTGCAGTTTGTTTATATCACCTTTCCAACATTATTATAATTTTTTTCTAATTAATTAATTTATATTAATTAATTAATAATGCTATAGCTATGACAGACCACTCAACGAAGACACAGAAAGATTACAAAAAAAAAAAAAATAATAATTATAAATATAAAAAGAAACAAAAAAGAAGAAGATAATTAAATTCAAATTCAAATTCAAATCTTTTCACAAAGGAGGATGTCCTAATCTCCTTTTTCCATAATACATCAAAATAACAACTATATTATATTATTTAACAATTATTATTATTATTATTATGATTATTATTATTACGTGTTACTAAAACTATGAACACGGACATATTGGAAAGAATAAAACTTGGAACAATCATTAACATAACCTCAATGTTTTTGTTTCTATTTTAGCAACGTTTCTACGAAAAAAAAAAAACCAAAAATTTCTCTCCTTTATATTTTTCTCTACACCTTAAAAAAAAAAAACTTTTATAACATTATTATTATTATTATTATATTATGTGTTACTAAAATTATGAACACGAACATATTGGAAAAAATCTTTGAAAAATCGTGAACATAACCTCAATGTTACTATTTCTATTTTAGCAACGTTTCTAATAATAAAAAAACCAAAAATTTCTTCCCGTTTATTTTTCTCTACACCTTCAAAAAAGAAAAACATTTATGTAATTATTATTATTATTATTATTATTATTATTATTATTATTATTATTATGTCATGAAAAATAAACAAAACAAAAAAAAAGTAATAAGATGAATCAGGAGGGATGAATTAATAACGAAGTTAATAAACGAAGAAATCTAAAAAAAAAAAATATTTTTTTATTTGCCGATGACAAATGTTATTTATCTCTTGTAATTTAATAAATTACGGTGAGGGACAACCACAACAAAAAATGATGATGGGTTTTAGGGGTAAAGGGTTTGGGCAGAAAAATTCGTATATAGTATTTTTTCGTTGGGATATTAAATTCTAATATTTTTGGGTCTAGTTGTGTTTAACCTTTTGACGTATACAATCAAAAAAAAAGAAAGAACAATTAAGAAAATAAACATTTATTAAACGTTTATAATCTCGTTGTTTTCTTTTCTCCCATATATATTGGTGAGAAAAAAAAAAGAAAAGTTATCTTTTTCATGTTCTCATCACAACTGGACTTACATGGACCAGCAACGCAGTGTTTTTACTCCATCGCGGAAGGCGCCTTGCGGGCCTTCTGTTGCGGCTATACAGGGACACAGAATTAAAGATATATATTTTTCTTTTTACTATGATTCAAATGATGTTGTGATCGTGTTTAAAGAGAAAACATTTTTTGTAGAAGGGAATAAGACCTAACCAAACATAACCTAACCTCTACAACGGTCATACTCAACCTGTATGGGGCAAAATGCGGGCTGCAAGTTGACCAGGCAAATCATCAAACATGTACCTGGTAGGTGTACGCTTATTGATTTTTCATTTGTTACTTTTTTTTTCATCATCATCATTTTAATCATTAGAATCCATTTGTTTTACACCCCACAATTTTCCCAGCATTAAAGACTCCTATTGTGTTCCATTTGGGGTTCGTTTGATTTAACAAACGAACGTAGAAGTTCGTTAAACGAACCCAAGAAAGTAAACGGTTGAGTACACCCGATCTATGGGGGTGGTGGAAAAGGGTGTAGGGATTGTTGTCTCTTTTTTTGGGGGGTATGATGTGAAGTTTTTAAAGGAAATCGAATCGTTTTAAACAGGAACTTTAGGTAAATGATAAAAAATAAAATTGTTATCTTACCGCTGGGCTCAATCCGCGTGCAGCACTTCCACCGCGACCTTTAGTGCGGAATTTGGTGATAGCTTGTTCAGCCAAATCGGCTCTCTCTTCGGCTTCCTCGAGTTCTTGCTGAGCTTTACGGAACTTGGCAAGATTCAATGCGGCAATTTCTTCGGCTTCCTCGATCTGCCTCTTGTACGTCTTGATCTTCTGTTGAAGCTTGTCAACTAGGTCTTGCATGCGTTCGTGATTCTTGCGATCCTCATCAGCCTAAAACAAAAGTGAAAGAAACAAATCAAACAAATCCATTGAGTATTGTCAACCAACCAAATTCCATTGGATTAATTATTGTCTACAGTTTTGTATACGAGTTGTTACTAAAAGTTGAATTTATTTGACTTCATTGATTTGACTTTGGTAAAAAGTAATATAAGTTTGTTTGGTAACTTTTTCCACTTAGGTGAAATTGGAGGTCAAGATTCACCTTGTCGTTTGATATATATGGTAATATTTGGTATATACTGACATTCATCCTGGTGAATGTTGACATTCCCCAATTTTGGGATTTCACAGTGACATATATATATACACATTAATGATACAAATTGATAAAACTAACAACCATACCTGGAAGCTAAGTTCCTTGATGCGTCGTTCAGATTTGCGTAGGTTCTTCTGAGCATCGGCATGTCTCCTTTGTTCACCATCAAGTTCGTTCTCCAATTCACGTACGCGTTGTTCCAATTTCTGTATGGCCTTCTTACCACCCTTCAATGCGTTAGCTTCAGCTTCGTCAAGACGTACTTGGAGTTCCTTGATCTGTGTCTCCAATGCTTTGCGAAGTTTCTCTTGAGTTTGAGCATGATCTTGTTCGGCTCTAAGTTCGTCAGCCAATCGGGCGGCATCTACCATTGCCTTCTTTGCTTTTTCTTCGGAGTTCTTGGCTTCGTTCAGAAGTTCATCGAGATCAGACTAAACAAAAATAAACAAATATTAATTTTGTTTTTATAGGTTCACAAATTTTTCAAATGAATAATTAATGTTTGAATATTTACATGTAGGGTCTGCAATTCAGCTTCGAGTTTCCTCTTGGCAGCTGAGATGGATGCATTCTGAGCACTGAGGTCGTTCAATTGTTCGTGACAATCAGCCAATTCTTGTTCAGCTTGTCTACGTCCGCGATCGGCTTGTTCCAATAGCGTACGGCTTTCTTCCAATTCATTTTGCAATGCATTAGCACGACGTTCAGAAATACCAAGTAATTCTCTAGCCTCGTCACGTGCACGTTGTTCTTCCTCCAATGCAGTTTGTACGTCCTTCAATTGTTGTTGATATCTCTTGATATTCTTCTGAGCCTCAGCGTTAGCTTTGTTAGCATGATCCAATGCTATTTCTAATTCGTTAATGTCAGCTTCCAATTTCTTCTTCATGCGAAGTGCCTCAGCTTTGCCCTGGAATTTAACAATAAGAGATTTTGTTTTTTATTTCAGAAATTGTAATTGGGTGTTCGTTAGAACAAGTTTGAATTGGGCTGATTGAAAATAAAGCTGTGCCCCTATTTTCTTTTTAATTATTCAATTAAGCTTCATTTTCTTTTAAATTTCTATCCTAATTTACACATACCTTAGCTTCTGCTTCGAGTGAAGCTTGCATGGAATCAAGAGCTCGTTGATGATTCTTCCTTGTGTTCTCAAATTCTTCCTCCTTCTCTTGTATGCGACGATCAATTTCTTGTCTAACTTGGCTCAATTCCAATTGGCTTCTTAGCACCTTGTTTTCTTCTTGTTCCAATGCAGCTTCAGCTTCTTCCAATGCTGCTTGTAATTCATCCTTCTCAGCTTCCAAACGTTTCCTTGCTTTTTCAATTTCGTGAATGTTACGTCCACCTTCGCCTATTTGATCCAAAAGATCTTTCACCTCATCGGCAAGGTTCTTGTTCTCACGACGTACAGCTTCCAATTGTTCTTGGCTCTCCTCGTAAGCACCTGTACACATATATATGTAATATTTGTTTATAGGGACACGTATAAAGTGAATATTTTATTAACACGTTTTCAACTTGAGTATCAGGCTATGTGTTTCATAAATGGTACACTCAGACATGTTCATTCAATGATAGCATGTTTATATATAAAAATTCAGTGTCATAATATGTTTGTCCACTAATAAATCCGAAACTATTTAACCGATCTTAATGAAATTTTGTTTTATTTTGTGTAATTTGTTTCAACTTAGAATATAGAATAGTTTGTATATCGCAATTATTATTTATTTTTTATTACTAATTAAAATTAGAAAAAAGAATAATAATAATTTACCTCTGAGCCTGAAGAGTTCGGTACTGTAATTGCGACATTCCTTTTGACTGGCATCCAATTCGGCAGCAAGATCATCAACTTTGAGTTTCCATTCTCCAATGATCTTGTCGAATGCTTTCTGTTTCTTTTCAGCTGCATTGGCAATGGCAGTTGCACGATCAACTTCGATTTGAAGATCCTCGACTTCGGTCGATAACCTCTGTTTCGTTTTCTCAAGAGCAATGACCTTTTGATTCAACGATTCGATTGTTTCTTCAGCTTCAGCAAGACGTGCTTGTAATTTTCGTTTGGCTTCCTCGAGTTCTTCGGCTCTTGCCACACCCTCGGATTCGTATTTCGTACGCCACAATTGTGCCTCGGCATTGGCCTTGCTCAATTGTCTTTGAAGATCAGCTTTACCTTCGGCCTCTTCCTCAACTTGTTCACGAATGTTATCCAAATCGTGTTCCAAATTACGGAATTTGCCGAGTAATGTTGCACGTTCACGGGATTCTTCATCGGCAAGTCTCTTGGTATCTTCCAATTGTGTCGTCAATGAGATCTTGATCTTCGACAATTGGCTAACCTGAGATTCGGCTTCTTCCAATTGACGCAACAAGTCGCTGTTTTCAATGGACAATTTCTTCTTGGCAGCATCGAAATCGTTCAATGTACGATTGACTTCTTCCAATTTGCCAGAGGTCTCGTTCAATTGGTGTTGCAATTGTTTCACGATCTTTTCTTGGGCAGCCTGTTTAAATGCATTACGGTTATACATCGTTCAATTTTAATTTTTACTTTCAAAAAACTTGTTAACCCAGTGTCAATTTGATCCCAGATAATATTTAAACAACTATGTACTTTTAAATAAAAAAAAAAAACTTTAAAAAGTCTTTAAACCTGTTTAGTCAGATTTGTAATTTTTGGGATCAAATTGACACTTTTAATGATCACTAAGGGTTTAATATTATAATAAGCAAAAAGCAAGCAATGTTAAAATGTATAAACAAGCATAATGCATTCGAGGTTCACTCACTCAAATGATTTCAATCATCCTATGGTGTACCACCATATAAATCATTCCCCTTTCCATATTTTCCATCCTTCCTTGTAAGCTGCTTGGCAAAGCTGTTATTTTTTGCATTAGGGTTGCGCGTATTCAATTATACGCTAGGATAAAGGATTACAAAAGGGTTTACCTTACCTTTTCGTTACTCAGGTGATCAACCGTGGCACGAAGGTCGTTCAACTCGCTGAAGTATTGAACCTTTTCTTTTTCGGTCCTATTTTGATTATGGAAAAGATTTAAAAAAACAGGAAGGTTAAGTTAATATTGTCAACACAAAAGAAAAAAACAATTGAAAAATATTGTGAAAATAAAATTAATCGTTGGATTGACTGGACACCCTTTATTGGGATTCAAACTTGGAGGGTTTTTTTTTTTACCTGTTTTAATATTTGATTTGTCCAGTTAATTCTTCGATTAATTTATTCAGAAATATCTAATTTTGTTTTTGATTATTGTAAAGATTATAAACGTTGGGTTCGTCGTGCATCGTGGACAATTATTTGTGGAAAAACAATACACGTTTTTTCTTCATTTTGGAATATTCTGAAAAATACACGTAAGAGGGGCCAACAAAAAAAAAAGAAAAATCAGAAGATGAAGAAAACTGGTCACGTTATTAGCACAGACATTTATATCTCGTTGCAATTTTGTTTTTTTTTTTGTTCTGAATGTACCTTCTCCCTAGAAACTTGATCCGTCGAGGCACGAGAATTATTCAGCTCGGCGTGGATGTCATGACGGCCCTTTTCGGCCCTATCAAAAACTTTAAGTTACTACTAGTCCTGACAATAATTCTCGTACAAAATAAAACACAAATAATTTCTAACAGGGTTTCCTAAATTGTCATATTGTATCGTGTATTCTTTGATGAGTCGTATTGTTTTATCTGAAATTATTGTTAAGTTATGTTCATCAGTATTCTTACCTAGCCTTCAACTTGTTAAGCGTATCAATTTGTTCTCCCATTTCGGCAACTGCATCGTTGTGCTTCTTACGCAAGCTGGCGAGTGAAGCTTCATGTTGGATATTAGCTTCTTCAAGATCTCTCCTCAATTTGCTAAGTTCGGCTTCTCTCTTCTTGTTCAATTCGATTTGTGCTGAGGTAGCTCCACCAGCTTCCTCGAGACGTTCGCCAAGTTCTTCCAATTCTCGTGCAAGGTCGCTTCGTTGTTTTTCTGCTTTGCCACGTGCTCCGCGTTCTGCTTCGATCTGTTTGATTTTTACAAAACAATTTTATCTTCATTTATTTTTCTATACATGAACGATTGTTTTTATTTAAGTAAGATTCGTAAAAATTGAACCACGGAACTGGACCAGAATACGAAACTTTGGTTGTTTGTTTGTTTTTTTTTTAGATTAACTGTTTTATCCATTGAGTTATTTAGGATCCCAGGTTAATTTCATTACGAATCATATTATTTTAGCATAAAAGTACACTTATATAATAATAAATAAGTAAACTTTGGTTTTTTTTTCAAATTGATTCTTACCTCTTCTTCGAGTTCTTCGATTCTTGCTTGGAGTTCCTTGATCTGTTTCTGAAGTTTTCCAACTAACGATTGTTCATCTTCCAATTTGGCAGCCAGCGATGAGAGTTCCTTGTCTTTGCGTTGAATAGTTTGTTCCAATTCTTTTTGTTCCTTTCCAAATCGGCTACGGCTTCTTGGGTCAATTTCAAATCACCTTCTACCTTCCTCTTTGCCTTTTCAACGTCGGCGCTAAACAAATTAATTAAAAAAAAAACAAAAGATTAAAAACTCGTTCGTGTAATTAAAGAAAAAACAAAATGAAAATAATCGTATGAATCTCTTACCGAGATTTCTTTTCACGTTCCAAAGAATCCTCAAGCTCGTCTAATGTTTGTTCAAGCTTGATCTTAACTTTGTTCAGGTGATTGACCTTGTCTTCAGCAGCTTGAAGTTCTTCAGCCGTTTTCTGATTGATTTCACCTTGGTTCTTCTTTTCCTTGTTCAATTTGTTGATTAATTCATCTTGATGAGCAATCTCGTCGTTCAAATTACGAATTTGATGATCTTTCGTAGCTTTGTCCTGTTCAGATTTTTGAAGATTCAATTCGAGATCTTCAATGTCTTTCTTCAAACCGGCAACCTCTTGCTCGAGTTTCTTCTTATTTTGGAATAAATTGTTCCTAGCGTCTTCCTCTTCCTTGAACCTGTCGTTGAGATCCTATGAAATAATAAATAACATTCAATTAGAACAATAATAATAAATTTAATATATGTCAAAGACACATAACCTCACTTAACGTTCGATTCAACTTTTATTTACGATCTTTCTTTCAAATTTTCAATCAATAATATATTAGGATGCAAATGAAATTTGTTTTTATTGTTCAATTGTATCGTTGTCATTTGTTTATAAAAATATTTTCCATTTCGTAATTACAATATTTTTCAAAATTGTATTTTGATTGTATCCATTAGTGGTGAAGATGAATCAATATTTTTATAATCGATACAAATATTGTAAATTGTTTTGAAATAAGTAATTAACAAAAAAACAAATTGTTCAACATGGCAAGAAAAATTTATATTAAATTAAACAAAAGTTAACTGTGCTGAACCTAATTCTAGGATTACGTCAAGATTGATCATAAGGAATGCTAATTATTTCATTTGATTCATCGTCATCGTCATCATCATCATCATAATCAATGAGTCCAGGTTACTAAACCTCGTGACACATGATGACTTATCTAAAGTTATGTAACGGGGTTAGAATTAATTGTAGAAGACAGAAAATTTCAAGAGAGAAAGAAGAAGTAAATTTATTTTGGCATGATCATCTTCAAGCCATCTATCGTCGTACATCATACTCGCAAACTCTTAGTACGAAGGAATGATTTCGTAGTTTAGATGGAAGATGATGCCAAGTGCATCATTTCGGGGTTTGGATAAGAAAAAAAAAATTCTTCACATAACTAGTGTGAGAAAGAAGAAGATATGAAAGGGGGATCAACGATGATGACGAGGATAACGATGATGAAGATGACTTGGTAAATGACGCATACATTTAAACACCTAACCCAAAAGTATAAATACCCTACACCTGTTATATCCTCCTACTTCGTTTTCTCGTCTTCTTCCAGGCACGTAACTGCCACGCCCTCTTTTAATAACCTGGAATCTGGGATCGTTCGGGGTCTAAATTTGGAACGGGAGGAAGTCAGAAGGCAAAATACTCTTTCAGAAAGAAACAGAGTGTTAGAGAGAGAGAGAGAGAGAGAGAGAGAGAGAGAGAGAAGATTATCCCCCCTTCCTCTTTTCATCCTTCTCCTACTTCTTCCTATATTTCTCTCATTTCTCCCTCTTTCACCCCATTTTCCTTCCTCCTGCCCGTAAATGGAGTCACTTATATTTTCAGCAACGAAACATTACTAAACTCTCCATCTTTTTTTCCTCTCTCTCACTCTCATTCCATTAAGAAAATGTTGAATTTTTACTATTACTACTGTTTACCGTTATTGTTATTAATATTTTGATCATTAATTAATCGTTGATTCAATAATTACATTGAATTCGTTTAGTTTTACTAAAGATTTTAAGGTTATGTAACCATAAGATGATTAATAAATCGATATCGATTCTTAAGATTGATCGATAAAGGTCGAGATTTGAAATAAAAGAATTTCAAGTTGAGAAATCATCCAGCAAGGAGAAATGTTGAGAGAAAAATCGAATGTCTTTTGATAAAAATAGATTTAGTATGGAATGCTGGAGTGGGTTGTGCACGATCATAAAATTGTCTCTTTTTTTCTTCTTTTTTTTTTTTTTTCTTCTTCCCTACACATTCATTTTAGAAACCAAACCTAACCATCCGTGTTCCTGGAAGGAAGTCATCTATTTTTCTCCAAAACAAATTATTGCACACAAACAATTTTTGGATTTCTCTTTTTCTATTCTTATTTTTAAAAAAAGAAATGGAGATTTTTAATAGGATTAAAAGCACGTGTCAGATTATAAATCGTTGTGGGGAATAATTTTAGAATGCGCTTTTATAAATGAGACCGAATATGAGTCGATGTAATCGGATGACTCGTATCGTCAAAAGAAAAATGGCCCTCCTCTCTGTGCTAACTGAAAAAGCGGAGGATGTGTCTGACTAATGCCATACCTACTCTACTTATTACCATTACCACTACCACTAAATCATCACAAACACCACCTACTTGATCATCCAAATCAACACGCTTGGGGCACAATCTTTGGCTTCTCATACTTGCGTGTCAAATTTGATCTTTCCTGTTTTTATATGTTTTTTTTTTTTTTTTTTAAATTATTACTTGATTTTCTTCAAAAGATCTTTATTAAAATTAAGCTGACTAATTCCTTGGCTCTACTACTAGTTTATTCCTAAAGCTATCAGCTAACAGCTGCATTTTCATTTTATAATTATATTTTTGTTTAAAATATTAAAAATTGTGTCCGATTAATGCTTGAGTTCTACTACTCGTTTATTCCTACAGCTATCAGCACAACGTTTCTACAAATTTTAAAATTAATCAACACAGCTGCGTTTTTATTTTAATTTATATATTTTTATTAAAAATGTTAGAAATGTGCCCAATTAATGCTTGAGTTCTACTACTCCTAATTAGCAACGTTTACTACGAATTTCATAATTAATCAACACAGCTGCGTTTTTATTTGAATTATATATTTTTGCCCGATTAATGGTTGAGTTCTTCTACTAGTTTTATTCTTAATTCAAATTTCAAAATTTATCAACAGCTGAAATTCTCAATTTAAATGAATATTTTTTATAAAAAATGTATGTCTGACAAATGCCTTGGCTCTTTTACTAGTTTATTCCTATAGGTATCAAGAAAACGTTTCTACAAATTTCAAAATTTATCAACAACTGAATCTTCATTGAGATTATTATTTGTTGTAAAAAATATGTTCGATTAATGATTGATTTCTTCTACTGATTGATTCCTACAATTTATCAGAAACACTTGAACAAATTCTTCAATTAATTATTCATTGTTTTAAAATTTGATTCAAAAAGATCGGTAATTTTTTAAATAAATAATTAAAAATATTTGTAATATTAAAAAACTTACTTGAAGTTGGGATTCGATGTCAGCTTTTTGGGCAGCCAATTTCAATGATTTTTCCATGTATTCCGAAAGCGAACCCTTTTCGCCGTCCAATTGCTTTTGCAATGCGTTCCTTTCGGCGGTAATTTTGACATTTTGTTCCTCGAGTTCCTTGCGAAGTTTCTCTTCCCTTTCGAATGCTTCTTGAGCTTTTTTGGCTTTTTCCTCGAGTGCCTGTAATTGCAATTCACCGTCTAATCGTTCGCCGTTAATCAACGTTTTCGTATTTTCCAATATCACAGTGTCGCCCATTTTGAATTCAACACTCGGAATACGGGAACAAATTTAAATAAAATTTAAAAAAAAAAAACAAAAAAAAAAAACAAAAATATGAAATAAATGAAAAAGAAGAAAATATTATTCGTGAAAATATCGTTAAGAAAAGAAATCTTTTCTTATTAAATCGAAATATATACGTATAAATATATATGAGTGTGTGTGTGTTCGTGCGTATGTGTGCGTACGCGTTCGTTTTCGTTTTATATCAGTAAGATATTAAATTTCTTCTATTTCGAAAAGGTCGGAACGAGTTCGCGTATCCAACTGGATTCTCGTTTACCCGATGCTCAACTTTTCTACCCAAAATCCTCCTCGTATCCAATTGGCTTGGTTCAAGTTCCACCCGTTCCTCCCCCCACCACCACTCCAGCGGTGTATCTTCGTATAAAAATATTTAGAACGGTTCTCTCCTCTTCCGATGATGGGAATGGTAGTAGGGATAGGGTAGCAAAAAGAGACCAAAAGAGTGTGTGTGTGTGTGTGTGTGTGAGAGAGAGAGAGAGAGAGAGAGACTCACAGAGAAACCAAATCGACAAATTTAGAAACGACCATGTTCCCCGGAAGGGCCAGCAATGTCTTCCAGAATCAAATCTCTCTTTCTCTTTCTCTGTTTCATCTCATTTTAGCTTCCAGCAGGTCAATCATTGCAGATCAACTTTCCCATCTACATTTCTGAATATTTTTTTGGGGGGATTAATTGATTGTTTTTTTTTTCAAATGATTTTGTTGTTGGTAAAAATAGTAAAATGATTTTTGTTCTTTTTATTATTTAATTATATCATTTGAATGATCATTACTTTGTATTAATTGATTATAACCTAAAAATGTTTCATTAATTTCATATTTTTTAATTAATATTTTATATTGTTTATATTCTAAAGTTTTTTTGTATTATTTAATTAAATTAATTTAGATGATTATTAGTTTGTAATTATTGACTATAACCTCAAATTTTTAATTTAATACTTGTTTGAATATTTTTCATATCAAAATTTTCGATTTGTTTTATTATTTCATCATCATCATCTCTTATTTTAACTGATTATAATTCTAAAGTTCTTTTGTATTATTTAATTAAATTAATTGAGATTATCATTAATTTGTATTAATTGATTATAACCTCAAATTTTTAATTTAATACTTGTTTGAATATTTTTGATAGCAGATTTTAAATTTCGTATATTATTTAGTTAAATAGTTTATGTATAATTATTAGCAACTTTCTGTTAACTGATTATAATTAACAATTTTTTAATTATTTTAAAACTAATTTAAATATCTTTGATATTAAATTTGAGATTTGTTTTATTATTTAATAAAATAATTTGAAAGATCGTCACAGTAACATTGCTTTTACAGATCATAACCTAAAAACTGTTATATTTTTCTTCTTGAATAATTTATAATTATTTAAATATCTAGGTTTCTAGATTTCTCTCTAGTATTATTAAATAAAATCATTTATAGATGATCATTAATCATCCTAATTAATAATAATAATTAATAATAAAATAAAAATTAATAAATTAATTAATATTCATTGAAATATCTCACAACAAACTTTCACATTTCATGTATTATTTAATCAAATAATTGAAATGATTCTTTTCATTATTTTTTATTAATTAATTTAATTAAAATTAAATATCAAATAATTGAATATAATTAAAAAAAAAAAAACGTCATTGTGAAATAATAAATAATAAAATGATCGTAATGAAAATAGAACAAAGATATCTAATGATCAATTCAAGATATAAATCAATCTCTCATTTGACTTCAATAATTTATTTCTAGTATTCTATAATGATGACGAGGACAACTAATTGTAAGACGACGACGATAATAATAATAATAATGATCATTCATTTTCGGACAATGCCTTCTGAAATGTGACGTTTAAATAGATGAAAAAGGAATCATAGTAAGTGTAACTGATTCATGCACCAAATGTCCTTCTCTATTTTTGGATCACGTAATATGGAATAAGAATAGGCAAAAAGGGGGTGTGCCTTTTTAGCAAACACGTTTCTAAGAATATCAAAAATTATCCTAACAATTTTCTTTTTCTTTTTCTTTTTTTTTTTTTTTTTCGTATGAACAAAGTTTGCCACAATTTTTTCTATTATTTCTTCGATTTTTTTTTTTGATAACCTAACCTCAAACACACACATGTAAATACGTAATTTATTTCTTATTTTTTAAATAATCTAACCTCAAAACACACACATGTAAATACGTTATATTCTTTTTTCGTTATTTATTTATCTCTCTTTTTTTTTTTGCAAAATATGTGCCATTAAATGTTAAATTCGAAGATACACATACAACAGAAACAAAAATGGATGAAGAGAAGTTCTGCTAAAAAAAAAAAAAATGAAAAAAACTGACTTGTGTAAATAAACTTTGCCAAACGATATTCTATGCGTTTTCGCGAAGAAACGTTGAACAACAAAATAATATTATTATATTTCATAAAAATGAAATGAAATTCTTGAGAAGAGAAGTAACAAACTTCTTATAACTCTTGGAAAAAAAAAACAAAAAACAAAAAAAAATTAAAAATGAAGAAGAAATAAAAACAAAAAATAGAAATTTTCAGACAGGTTCTCTCAAAAGTATATTTTTTTAAACGTAAGATTATAAAACCGTGTTCCAAAAATTGATCGACATTTGGTATTCCCAAATCGTTGGTTTCTTTGAAGTTTAGTGTATATACACACACACACACTCACACACACATGTATACATATATATATATATCAATGATAAATCTAATCATTTACATTATTCGTGTAATCAAAGTAATTTGAATCACCTGGATCAGCCATACTTCAATTTACAACACGACCATCTTTTTTTTCTATTTTAAATCATCGATTTTTAAATGTTAAACATTTTTGTTAAAAAAAAAATTTAATGTTTATCACCAATTTGTTGAAAATTCGATAAAGAAAAAAAGGGTGGAGTATCAATTAATTGTTAATAATTTATTAATATTAATTAAATATTAACTAATTTATTATATTTAACCTAACCTGGATCTAAAAAATGTATATATATGCCTTTATATAAAAATTCAGTGTCACAATATGTTTGTCCGCTAATAATTTCAAAACTACTCAACCAATTTCAATGAAATTTTTTTCATCTAATTTGATTTGTTTCAATTTAGAATATAGGATAATTTTTATCACGATGATTATTTATTGTTTATTGCTAATTTCATAATTTAGATTATTTATTAATGATTCAAAGGTTATCTAAACTCTCTAGGTTCTATAAATTTCCAAAAGATGGCGCTGTATTACACAATCTCAATTATTTCACGTTTTTTCAGGTTTAAATACGAAAACCTAACCTTACTTTCTATATTTTTTTTGATGTATTATTATTTTATGTATTGTATTGTAATTGTTGTATTATTTTGTGTGTTGTATTATGAAAAAACAAATCAATGTTTATCATGTGATGTGTTGGCAATTCGATAAAAAAAAAAAAGAACAAAATAAGTCGAGTATTAAATCAACCATTTAAACTAACGAATGAATTTTATTAATATTAATGAAATATTAACTAACGAGTTATATTTAACCTAACCTATAAAAAGGTGTACAAATATGTGTATATATTTTTTTTTAAATAAGTAAAAATAATTGTAATCATACTTACAGCCAATTCGTCCTCGATACGTGTTGCATTGAGGAGTGGTTTGATCTTCTGCCATAATTTCCACCACGGCCAGGTACGTAGTTGAAGATACTTTCGCAAATTTCTTTGTACAATGACGAGTGCCAAACGTTGTTCCTGTAGTTTTTTGTAATCTTTACGGCTGATATAACCACGAATGTAAGCTTGCATCCATGATACAATCTTGCTCAAACGTTCATCACGAAGTTCTTCCATCTGACCCAAGACTCCAGCACGGAAGAATACCTATATATATTATCGTATAAAACATATTTCGTCAGTCATAAATAATAATTTTAGAAAGTAAAGTCTTCTTTTTTTTTTTTTTACGTACGTTGATTGTTTCATCGTTAATATCATTTTTTTTTTTTTTGTATAATTTTGTACATATGTTTAAATTTGTTTTGCGTTTAATTGACTACTTGTGTATTGGTTGTATTTTATTATAAACAATTTTAATTAATAATATATAACATAAAAAAAAGTGTAATAGTTGAATTTAAAATTAATCGATAAAATAATCAACGAACGTTGTATTTTTTTTTCTTTTTTTTTTAATTCACGAATAAATCAATGAAATCGTGCAACACTCGTGACGGATATTTTTCATTTAATTGGACAATCATAAATGCGCATTAACTATGGACGTATTAATTAGCAATAATTATGATTAATATGATAAAAAAAAAAGAAAAGTTTGGATATGGACAAAATTACTTTGTTTTGTAATTGGCACAAACATACACAAACACACGACACAAAGGCAAGAATAAAATTGTTGTTTAAATAATAGCATGAGAAATGAATGAGGAATAAAATAGCATGGGTGTTATTAGTCGAATTTGGGAATTATTATTAAAAAGCATGTTGGTTTTTTTATTTTTTTTTTAATTCATTTGTATTCCATTGTTTTTCTAACATTCTGTTAGAATTGCGAAAAGGGTTTGGGGTGGGGGTACGACCCAAAGGTAACCCATGTACCTTGGTAAGACCCAAACGATATTGGTCAGGCTCCAAATTGATACTGTTCAGGATCAGTTGAGTTGCCTTTGACGGTTCGCATGGTTCTTTGATGGCATTGGCGCACAGAATTTTGTATCTGTGTTGGTTGCGCGTCGTTGGTTGTATGGGTGAATTGCATTTTTATATGCGATATTGGATACACGTAACAAACAAAACAAAACAAAACAAAATTGATCACAAAAATATTGTTAGAAGAATCAAATGATTTTTATCTTGACAGCGTCTTAAATGCTGCTTTGTGTTTGTTTTATGATTTCAGTTTGTAATTATACAAGATAAAAATGATAATGTTGATTAATATTAAAAATAATTCAATTACGAAATAGGTCTGATCAATTTTTTGGATACATAAATCAGACATTTTGTAATTGAAATTATTTAATATTTTAAAAAAGTAATCAACAGGACAATTCATTTTTCTTTTCGAGAGAGAGAAGAACGTTTCACCTTTTTTTTTCTAATTATTTAATTCAAATAAAATTACATAGAAGATTAAACAAAAAATTAATAATAATAATAAAGCGTAATTTCTCTCTCGAAAAAAAAAAAATATTTGCATTATACGTTTGTTATATTACATCTTCATAGGACCAATCACGAGTAGGCGGCAGGTTTGTTATTTGTTTATTAATAAAATAATCCTATAAACACTTGTCGAGTCGTTTTATATATATATATATTTTTTTTCTATTTTTTTTTCTCTAGGCAACATCGATCAAAAAACGAGAAAAATAAATAATTTTGTATCATTTTAGCAAAATATTACGAAACATTTTAATTAATTTATTTGGCATAGATTAAATAAAGTCAACCTTATGTCATTGATAAAAATAACTTAACATGTCAAATGTATTAATAGTCAAAATATTACAGTTATTTAACTAAATATAAATTGCCAAAATTATTTAAAAATAAACTACACAAATTTTCATTGAGATAAAACAAAATGAAATAATCGTTGTTGCCTTTAGTTTTTTTTTTTTTTTTGTATTTAAGCAAACGACTCTTAGGTGATTTTGTTGTTGTTCAATTTTGTTCAAGATCCTTGGATTAATTTTCATTTATACAGGGATAAACGTGCCTTGGTATGTCCAAGACGGTACTGATCAGGATCGAGAGAAGTACTTTCCAAAATTGCAGCAGCAGCCTTCTTTGGATCTCCAGCGACTTTATCAACAGCTGCAGGTGCCAAGATCTTGTACCTAAAGGGTTTTTAGGGTTCACCAAAGGTTGGGAGGGAAAAAACAAACAGGTTTATGGAACAATTAATACTAGGATAAAACACAACTATAATAAGTTTGTTTTTAACAAATCCTGTTGTTTCCTAAATTTCGTTTAAGTTCTGCATCATCTTGTGGTCTCATTCCATTCCCCTTTATAGGTGGCCCTAATTTGTGTCATCATCTCAACGATGATGTTGTAATAAAAAGGGTCACACTGGGATTAATCAAAAATACCTTACAGGGATCAAACTTACTAAATACTTTGTCTTATTATGATTGGTTTGTTTCTTTTGGTTTCATAATTACTATCAGGGTACTATATTAACTACGATAATTCTAATTGGATTGAATTCTCAACAAATATAGGATCCATAAACATCTATCACACAATTCAAAACCTACTTTTTGTTTTTTTTTAGGGTAGGGGGTACTTTTCAAACGGATCTGTTTCAATTCAAACTACTACGATGGTTGAGGGGGGTTGCAAAAAGGGGTTGGGACTTTTCAATCGTTCATTTCAAATTTCTTTTTGTTGTTTTTTGTTTTCTTTTTTAAATAATCATCCTAAATGACACGAAATTATTATTCCAATTTAACGAATGAAAATTGTTAACTTTTATTCCAAATAATTGGAAAATCTTGCAATTATTAATTGCAAAGAAAGCATTGATAATTTTCATCATAATTCAAAAAAATATTGGAATAATATTTATGTGTTCATATAGTAATTATTTTTTTTTGTTTAGAAAACACGAAAAGAAATCTATCGGGGTAAATGTGGGGGGTATATGGGGGTCAAAGGGTCAAATCTCATTTTTTGTTTTTGTTTTGTTTTATCAACTAGCCTTTGTATGACCAATCCTATAGCTGTCTGGATCTAGACCAACTTCTTCAAGACATTTAGCAGCTGCAACCTTTGGTTCCTTTTGGGCTGCCATAGTAGCCGGTGCTAAGATCATGTAACTGTTCGACCACAGGATTAAACGTTTTTTTTTCTTCTATTTACTTTTCATTGAATTTACGAATTGTTTTACTACATTTATATATAAAAAAAACAAACAAACAAACTAACCAATTATCCTAAACTAATCTTGTAACGAAGAATTAAACTAAAATGAAAAGAAAAATGTAATATTTTAGGTTAGCAATTGGCCATCTATCGGCAAAATCTGCAATTACTCAGGGACCAATCCCATATCTATTCTTTAATCTTGACGACCAATCAGTGATCGCGCTATATAAAGGGGCGGGGACTAATTATAATAATACGTTCGTACATTTTTAATTGTAAATGTCATGTGTTTTAAACAAAAAAGGATACCAACGAGAAGAAAATGAATTATTTCAATACGTAAACGAGAACTAATCTTCTTATTTGGTATCCCTTTAGTTGAAACTTTTGTTTCGGATAGAAAAACATTCAAAATTCTTACCGTAATTTGAAGTCAGGATAAACCATTCTGTTGGGGAATCCTTTACGACAGATACGAATGCCTTCAAGTACACCGTTACATGTCAACTGATGCATGACCAAGTGTGAATCGATGACACCCGGTTGTTTCATTTCGTTCGGAATGATACAACGTACGAAATGAGGTTGTGTGGCTTTCAAGGTGGTCATCAGGTTGTTCAATTGTTCCTTGTAGGACGATGATACGGTTGAGAAACCACCACCCTTCTTACCACGTCCACCTTTGCCACCACCACCACCACCACCAGCATCACCGGATTGTCCGGGATGATCAGCAAAGATTTCGACCAACAATTTGTTTGATGATTTTTTGAATTGATCTACCACAGTGTCGTTCAGAGGATCCTTGTTCTTTTCTAGCCAACCAGTGATGTTGTATGGTACCTAAAACATTCAGGTATATATATTATAAGTATGTTAGTTTATATATATATGTGGGTGTATCAATTTTATAGGAAATGTTTTCTGTGATATGTTACCGTGAAAGATCAAAATTGTTATTTATTAAAATTCATCAGGGTGAATGTCAACATATACCAAATATTTGCCATTTTAGTGAAAGAACGAATTTTTTGATTTGATTATATTTATAATTATGATAAACATTAAATAAAAATTATATATAATTATTTGGACATAAACTATAGCAATTATGCTAATTTTTGTTTATAATTTTTTGGTAATAATTTTTGCAGATTTATATAATTTATAAATTTAATTATGAAATAATTATAAATTGAATTTATCAATTAAATTCTAATTTATAAATTTAATTATACTAAATTTAATTAAATAATTTATTTGTAATAATTTTATCAATTATTGTTGTTCAATTTGATCTTTTTTTTTTCTTTCATGGTAATATTAATAATAATTGTATTTTAATTGTAATATAAAAAGAAAAAACATACGTTGCCAGCATAATGGCCAATAGCAAAGTGAGCCGGTTGTTGACCTGGTTTAGGTGGTTTAGGTTTCAAGAAGTTAGGACTCTTGCCCAAGTGATTGTTGTTCAATTTTTCTTCAAATGTCTTGTCAGTGGCTTTCGGGAACATAGATTCTTCTTCAAGAATCGAGAGGATACCCATGGGCTAATTTTTTTTCCATAATAACAAAACAAAATGACAACGAAGATATTAGAAAAAAAAATTCATTTGTTAATGTTAAATTTAAGAAAAACCAAGAGTAACGTTAATATCATTACAAATTTAAAACAAAACTTGAAATATATTTTATTGTAATAATTTATTTAATAATTAATTAAGTCACATAAATGACTTTTGCAATATACGTTATTATTAGTATATTAAATATTATTATACAAATATAGTTTTATATTTTAGAGAAATGAATTTTGTTAAATTAATGTCTACTATTATTTAGGTTAATTTTAATATTTATAATTGTTTGTATTTGTTTATTGATTCAAACGTTTCTAATAAAATTAACGAACGCTACTCTTAGTAAATTTTGCATTATTATATTTTCTTTTTTTTTTTTTTATATATATAATTCTACTTTAACATTTTAATAAACGATACTATTCGTTACGAACAATATATTACATTGTAACAAAATATTAATTAATGTTAAAATGTAATAATAATTCTACAAATAATCTCGTTCAATTTTGTTCTTCTCTTTCACTGGACAAAAGGGACGATAACAAATTGATTAAATCTGTGAATATATATATATATATATATTGATTAAACAATAATTAAACAATAAAAACATAACAAAAGGATTAAATACAAACACGTGCAAATACACACAGACAGATAAAAAGGTAAGGCTAAGCGATAGTAATTGTATTGCAATTGAATATTTTTTTTTTTTATGCAGGTGAAACTTCTTTTGGGAAGAAAATTTTTCAAAGGACACGTGACAAAAATGAAAGGCTAAGGTTTAAATGGAAATTATTTCATTTCATATGGGTGTGAAGGGGAAAGAAAAAAATGAATTAAATATCGGAACGATTAATAATAATTGAAAAGGTATACAAAAAATGAAACGTAATTTTAAAGAAGTTTCACTTGATTAATTGTTTGTTTGGAACAAAAAAATTGATGTCGAGTCACACTCGACATAGGAATGTAAATAGGGTTAAATAATACTTTCTTCTACCACAATTAAATTTGTGTAAATTAATTATGAACAAAATGAATAAAACAAAAAAACAAAAAAACCGTATAAACGCGTAACACGTTTGCAATTTCTTTGTTTGGTTTATCATATTTTCCTTGAAAAAAAGGTTTGTATATTTTTATATTTTAATATTATATTTTTTATATTACATTTTTATATATTAACCTTTTAGGCACTACACGCCATTATAGTGGATTACGCGGATGCCATATTTGCAGTACGACGCGCAACTACAGTGACTTTCGCGGATAACCTCTTATCAAATATATTATATTTAATTTTATTATTAATTATTAAAGAGTAAATAGGTCAAAGTGAAAATATATGTGTACTATTTCTTTAAAAAAAAAAAAAAAGGAAAAATTATAATTAAATCATTAAAAACTAAACTCCAATACAATCGTGTAAAGAACAACATTGTTCATCGTCACACATTGCAGTTGTACCCGTTTACATGTAATTCTCGTTTAACCTTGTCGTACAAAGAAGCTAGCCGTGTTTAAGAGGTTAAATTTTTAATTTCGTTATACGTGAGTCGAGTAAAACGCTCGTGTCTAAAAAAAAATTATATAAGAAAAAAAAATAAAATGGTAGAACGAGCGCTAATACTCGGCTTTTACCTTTTCGATCAAATCGATCGTCGACTGCAAGTCCATACCGAAATCGATAAACGTCCAAGGAATACCCTCGCGTTCGTATTCCTCTTGTTCCAGGACGAACATATGATGATTGAAGTATTGTTGAAGTTTTTCGTTCGTAAAGTTGATGCAGAGTTGCTCAAAACTGTTGTACTGCATCGTCAATAAATCCATCCCAAGGATGACGATGAAGGTGAAGAAGAAGAAGAAGAAGAAGGAAGAAGAATAGAAGGAGAAGCGAACACGCATAATACAGAGAAAAAGAAACAAACAGAGAAAAAAGACAAAACTAGAGAAAAAGGGTTTTAACTTTCTCCAAATCTCCAAAAAAAAAAAAAAAGAGAAAAAAGAATTTAAAACAAAAAAAAAAAGTAAAAAAGCTCACAAATTGTATTTTCAAGTTTTTGTAGAGTCAAATTTTACGACGATTCGAACAAATGTGTTTTTTTTCTTGTTCTTATCGTTGAAAGTTTTTTTTTTTTTTCCTTCCTTGTTGGATAATCAGGATCACACTTTTGTTGTAAAAATTGTTTTCTTCTATTTTTTTTTTTTTGTATTCACGTGCAGAAAAAAAATAAAAAAGCTTCGCGTACGACCAATTGATTTTGCGCAAATACGAATATTCCTTACCGAAGGTTAAATTACAAATGTGTTTTATCATTTAACGATCGTTATTGTTATTAAATAATTATTAAAAAATATAACTAACAAGGGTTATGATCATAAAATACGTTTAACAAATTAAATTGAAATAATTTAATTCAATTTTCTGTTTTTTTTTCTTCGAAGTCTTCATTGAAGACAAAATAAAAATAAAATAAAATAATAAATTTTAACAATTTTCAAAATCGATCGTTGGATAAAACGCATTGGTAGAAAGTAAAAAAAAAAAAGGAAAAAAAGCAAAAAATGATGAGAATGAAATAATGAAGAAGGATAACAGACATGACATATAGAGATATAGCAAAATATAGGAAATGTTAATTAGAATATCCTATATTAGTAAAGATCTAGCAATTAATAATAATAATAATAATAATAGTAATAATAATTCCACATGCTCGAGCAGTCAGTCCATTCGATTCCTTAATAATTTTTTTTTTTTTTATTCGTTTGGTTTGGTTGAATCCACCTTGACAATCCCTCAGATATTTTGTTTTGTTTAATGCCAATTTGATCACCAACAAAATATTTGTTTCATAAAACAATCCTACCCAAACTGCTATATTTCCCCATATATACATATGTTATATTAATATATGTATATATTGGGGATTTGTTGTTGTTGTTGTTTGGGTATTGTTGGTTCTGTTGAGAGAAATTTTGGCTCGGAAATACCTTCTCGATAAGATCAATCGTCTGCTGTAGATCCATGCCAAAGTCAATGAACGTCCATTCGATTCCTTCCCTAGTATATTCCTCTTGTTCTAGTATGAACATGTGATGATTGAAGAATTGTTGCAATTTCTCATTGGTGAAGTTGATGCAGAGTTGCTCAAAACTGTTGAACTGCTCGACCAAGGGGGTTGATTGTGGTAAGGGTAAAGCGGAGAACGGAAAAGAAAAACAAAACAGGGGATAAACAGCTGTCATTAATTGCTGCTTTTATACGTCATTACTTTATGTTCTTGTTTGTTTCTTTGTTTTTGCCATAATTTTATTTTTAAAGAAGGATAGTAAATAAAGGTATGTGAGAGGTGAGGTAAGGGGTATAGCATAAGAGTTGTTAGGATAATAGAAACAAATCTGATCAAACAAATTGGCTAATTGACAATAAGTTTTTGATATTATTTGTTTCTATTTCATTTGCAAACAAATTGTGCTGGAAGTTTTATGCAATTGCTAAAAAACCAAGGGGTTTGCAATACAAAAAGGGGAATGGTTGTATTATAAGTTTTGAAATATAGTTTGCTTCTATTTCTAAAAAGAAAACAATGCTGTAGGTTTTATGCAATTGCTAAGAAAAAACAAGAGGTTTGCAATAGTGAATTGTTGTATGGGATTGCTATGATGATAGAAACAACCTAATTGAAACAAATTGACTAAATAAAAGAACAATAAGTTTCAATAATAATAAGTTTGTTTCTATCTTATTAGCAGATGAAAGATACACATATAGATGTATGTTCGATGAAATATAAAAGCAATTTAGATATAATCATGTTTGTGTCATATTGTTTAACATGATTACGATACGGATCGCTTATTATCACAAGGAAGTATCGATTATGATATAATTGGATAAACAAAAATAAATAAAGAGAGATATATATATACATATTTGTATATGATCCTTCAGAATGATCCTCGTATTTGCTAGAATTTCATTTAATTTTGGGTATATGCGTTCAAACGAAAGTAAAAGAAGAAAAATATCATTTTTATAATAAATCTTCTTGTACGATCGTTAATTAACATAATTCCACATGCAAACGTAATAAAGTATCGAGAAAGAGAGTAATAATAATAATAAAAAAAATATAAGAAACACATGATAATAGTGTGCATAGAAAAAGGGGTAGGGGGTTGTGCGTATGGGGTTTGTAAAACGATTTTGGGGTACTCGTACTAGGTACCTTAGTGTTCGACAATATCATGTTTCAAATATTATCGTAGAATTTGTGAACAAAGCGATATAAACAAATGGCCAATTTTACACATACTAATCAGCAAAAAAAAACAAAATTGGACCGATTTTCTTGGACGGTTTTGTTCCTGTTGTTGTTGTTCTTGTTGTTGTTGGTAATTTGCATTAATCATTCATTCATTAATCATCTTCATTCGTTATCATCATCAGCAGCAACATTGTTATCGTTGTCGTAGTTGTTTTCATCGTCACCAAAACGATTTTTCATCGTCAACTTTCATTTACCTCCTGAGGCTAGTTTTTCTGCCCTTTTTTATTTGATTTATTAATTAGTTGATTTAATTGAATACCTTTTCAATTAGCTCGATACAAGCTAGCAAGTCCATTCCAAAATCAATAAAAGCCCAATCGATGCCCTCCTTCTTGTATTCCTCTTGTTCTAGTACGAACATGTGATGATTGAAGAATTGTTGCAATTTCTCGTTGGTGAAGTTGATGCAAAGTTGCTCGAACCCATTGAACTGGTTTTGTTTTTGTTTTTGTTTTTTCATTTTGTTTTAATTTTTTGTTCATACCACCAATTTTATTGTTGCAATATGACCATTCGTATGCGGCAGATCGATGCACGACGGGAAGTGAGAAGTGAAAACGTAAAAGAGAAACACAGGAACAAGAAGAACAATCATTATGGTGCATGCCAATTTGTTTTTTTTTCTTATATTTTTGTTTTTGTGTGTGTGTGTGTGTGTTTATTGTATAAAAAAACAAAATAAGATACAAAAAAGAATATAGGAATAAAAAGTAGAATTAAAAATTCATTAAAACGGTTTATACAAAATGATATTTGTGATTTTTTTCGAATTGTTTGTTTCTGATGTGTTTTATGTATTGAAATTTTGAGGTTATGTTTGATCATTTGACAAAATTCATTAAAATGGTTGTACAAAATGATATTTGTGATGTTTCCGAATCATTTGTTTGTCCTGTGTTTTATATATTCAGATTTGGAGGTTATGTTTGATCGGTGAATGCAAGTTTGCACAAGACGTTTTGAAAAAATTCATTAAAACGGTTGTACAAAATGATATTTGTGATGTTTTCGAATCGTTTGTTTTATGTATTGAAATTTTGAGATAATGTTTGATCATTTGCAGGACAATTCGACAAATTGGAACGATCATATTCACGTTCAACGAAGATTCCTTTAAAATCCACACCATTGGGCCCACGTTGACAAATATTGCTACGAAAAAACTGGCTAAGCGGTAAAAATCTATGTAAAAAAAGAAAAAAGAAAAAAGAAAGAAACGAAACAACAGAAAATAGGACAAACTTGATAGGAATATGGAATAATAAGGTTTTTTTTTTGTTGACAACGAGACAAATGTCAAATAAAAGGATATAACAGTGGACGATCACTTTTGCTGTCAATCGTAAAAGCGTTAAATTGAATAAAAGAGGAAAAAAAACCCAGGAAAAAACTCTAAGAATAAAAAAAAAAAAAAAAGAACAAAAGAAATTAAAAACAATAATTATTATGCAACTCTCCGTGAAGTAATTTGTTCACGGATAACATTCATCCATTTTCTCTTTCCTCGGAGATGGATTTGTTGGTTGGTTTGTTTTTTGTTTTTTTGTTCACAGTACTTTGTCGTCGTACTCTTTTGATACAGTTTGTTGTATTTTTTTTTTTTTTTGAGGAATGAAGGGGTTTTGGATCATTTTGGTACCTTCTCAATTAATTCGATACATGCGAGGAGATCCATGCCAAAGTCTATGAACTCCCATACAATGCCCTCCTTAGTGTATTCTTCTTGTTCGAGGACGAACATGTGGTGGTTGAAGAATTGTTGGAGCTTCTCGTTGGTGAAGTTGATACAGAGTTGCTCGAAACTGTTGAACTGTTCGAGCAAGAAATTTAAAAAACCGGGGCATGCGTTTGTATTCAAAGTCAGAGGAATTTTGATAGTTGATCATTCGAAACAACAACAGGGGTCCTTTTCGTTTCGATATTCCTTAAATTTGCGTATTTCCTTTTTTTTTTTTTTTGATTTTGTACAAATATGAGATGTGAATTCTTTTAATCTCATATAAATATGTGTGTGTATGTGTGAGAAATAAATACATACAATATTACAAATATAATTGTAATATTACGGCACGAATTGAAATTTGTCGTGCTTTTGTTTTGTTTTGGTATATTGTCAATCATTTGTTTTGTTCGTACATACAAATGATGTGATTATTGTTATTATTATACAAAAAGTATCTTTTTTTTGTGGGGGGGGGGAAATTAAAATACTTGGTACATACTGTAGTCAATTTATGGTATTAGTTTTTCAACTACTACTGCAAAATGTAGCTTTTATGGGGGTATTCAACGAATTCAAAGTGTCAGACTACGAGTAACTTTGATACCAGTGGTTCTCAATCATTTTTTTTTGTCTTCAGGAACACTTGACTTTTGATATTTTATTATACCGAATATTTACGACACTACAATCAAAATAAAGTACATAATTTATAAAAATAATTGAATTATTTTTTTAACTATGTAAATTTGACTTTTTTGTTGTTGCAATAAATAAAAGGATGAAAACATTTGTAATAATTTGACAAATTAATAAGTGTTCAACGAATCACCGATTGAGAATCACTGATTTAGACCATCCCTCGTTCATCTACGGACGGTTGACACACAAGTACTTGGTTGATTTATTTTTCTTCTTCTTTCCAAATACTTATGGGGTTAATAATATTCTACGTGAGGTCCACTGTTTCACTGCCGTTATTATAAAATATACAAAAATTATTTAAAAAAAGAAAAAAACGAATTTACTTCCACTTTTTTTTTGTTTATTTCACCTACTTGCAAAACGCCTATCTCGATTTCATCCAAGATTATTCCAATCGTCATATTTCCAAAGAACGTCGAACGAAAATATTCACAAACAAGGATGTAAGTGGGGGAAGAGAGTGAATTTCTCCCCTCCCAATTTTTTTTTTACAAACGACAAAGTCTAATTCTAAATACCTCATGCTTTCTAGACAAAAAAAAATAATCATTTTTAGGATCAAAACAACATCTGAGAACAAACACCACCTTGTCTAAAGAAAAAAGATAAAAATTCATATTAAAAAGTATCAACATTCTGTGAGATACATTACAAAGGTTGAAGGGTTTTACAGAGAAACAAAATACTTCAAATATATCGAGCTTGAAAAGGTGTGAAAATTGGGGTGTGTGTGTGTAAATTTGTTACAATAATAAATACAATCATGAAAAATTCGTGTAACAGAAAATTATCCATAAACAACGTGAAATAGATATACTGTTTGGAAGATAATACGTGAGTCATGCCTATGGGGGTAGTGGTGGGGGTTTTAAATACAAATGTGTAACAACCAGGAATAAATAAACTATTTTATAATAAACAACAAGATCAAATTATCGTACAACGTGAAATATATATACTATTTGGAAGATAATACGTGAGTCATGCCTATGGGGGTAGTGGTGGGGGGTTTTAAGTACAAATGTGAACAACCAGGAATATAAATAAACTATTTTATAATAAACAACAAGATCAAATTATCGTAAAACATGAAATATATATATGTATACTAACATATATATATATACTATTTGGAAGATAATACGTGAGTCATGCCTATAGGGGTAGTGGTGGGGGGTTTTAAATACAAATGTGTAACAACAACGAATAAATAAACTAATTGGGAATAAACGAAGATGAAGAATTAGAAATAATCATAATAATAATAATAATTGTGATACCTAATGGACAAAATCGTGCCACTAATTTTTGGGGGTGAGGAGTGGGGGTTGAAGAAGATAATAAAAATACACTCGAAGGATATTGTCCAGAGAGAACAGTCAAAGAAGAACAATTGTTTTGAACGTTTTTTAAACGTTGTTCGTTTTTTTGGGGGTGAGGGTAGGGGTAATATTTGTAGTCCCTCAAAATGAGGGATACCTTTTCAATTAGCTCGATACAAGCTAACAAATCCATTCCAAAGTCAATGAAAGCCCAGACGATTCCTTCCTTTTTATATTCCTCTTGTTCTAGTACGAACATGTGATGATTGAAGAATTGTTGCAATTTTTCGTTGGTAAAGTTGATGCAGAGTTGTTCGAAACCGTTGTACTAAAGAAAAGGGGCCCACCAAAACGAATTTATCTTCGTGTAAAGGGGTACAGTTGAAAAAAAAAAAATGAATTTTATGGGAGGAAGATGATGTTCCTCTGATTTTTGTTTTTTTTTTATCGATCGATGTGGTACGTAAAAAAATATATTTGATGGGGTTTATTTATCGTTTGGGTTTTTTTGCTATATTTTTTTTGTTCCTCTCTTTTATGTGAATAATACGAGTTATATTGTTGTGTATCATATTTTTGAACTATTATGTTTCGTTTTTAATTATTTATGTATATATATATGTGAAAAATTATTTTAAAAAATATATTTATAATTAATACTATCATATGTGTAATAAAAAAAATGAAATATGTTGAAGTTTCATTAATCCAACTCGTTGACGATTTTTAAAACCTTTTTTTGGTTCTTACGCAACCCATATATTAATAATTATATAAATATATATATAATTATAAAAATAATATAATAATATAATAAAACTTTAAAATTTTGTGCTTCCAGAAATTTTTCAGGTTTTTTAGCAAAAAAAAAAAACGTTAATGCCATCTATCGACAATCGGCACGAACTTTTTGGACAACCCAATATATTATTTAAATAATTATTAAGAAATATAAAAATGATAAAAATCGTCATCGATTGGATAAATGAATCAAATTGAAATTATTTGAAATATTTTCAATATATTATAATAAAAATGATTATATGGAAAGAAAAATACTTACGTCGAAAATCTCAAAACCAGCAATATCTAGTACACCAATAAAGTGTTGTCTCTTTTGTTGAGTATCCAGGGTCTCGTTACATTTCTTGACCAACCATTTGAACAATCTGTCGAACATGGCTTTCGACATGGCGCCTACTGAGTAGGCTACTTGATCTTTGTTACGACCTTGGGTTACGAACTCGTTACCGACCTTGATCCTTGGTTTCAACAAGTTCTTGTAAAGGTCGGCACAGTCGCAACCAAGAAGTTTTGCGACCCTTTCACCTTCCTATAATATTATTATTATTATTTTGTCATCATTATTTTTATTATACAATATTTTATTTTAGTAAAATTTCAAACATATAATTTTACTAAAATTACGGGACCTATAGACCCACAGCCTGCATAAGACCCAATTAGTAATTTTCTGCTTTTTAATTCACTTTGTTTTTTAATATAACTGATTACTACTTGTGTCCCACTACCCCATAATTAACCTAACCTCTAAATCGAAAATTTACAATACGTTTATTGACTTCAGTAGTAATCAGTTTATTACAAATTTATCACTAGTGTGAACATAGTCAATAATTCAATTGATGTTTAATTACATTTATGTGAATTTGGTTTTCATTTGTGTTTTTTAGTTACTAATTTTTAATAGTCTCTAACATATGAATCCTTTTGATATAAAAAATTAAAGTATAAGACTTATTAGAAAAATGTTTCAGTTAATTCTTGTTCTAACCTAAAAATATGATTTTTGTGAATTTTTACCTCTGTACCATCAGCTTCAGCCTGTTCTTCTCGACCCCTTTGTTTGAACTTCATGCCACCCATGTGCATAACAGCTGCGGTGATCTTGTAAATGTTGTCCTTTTCCTCTTGCGTGAAACCCAACACATCGAAGGCTTGCTACAGAAATAAACATGAAAAATATTCTATCAATTATACAAATTTTTTTACACTTTTTTCTTGTTTCTTTTTTATTCGTAACAGGAACGACGATTTTGAGGTTAGAAATTTGGAATACAATTTTAAAAAATTTGATCACAAATTTATATAATTAATTACATTTACGTAAATATTTTTGCGCATTAATTCGAAGCTTTTTAAAAATGGCGAATGCTACAACTTCTGAACATTTTTTGTTTTCGTGACGGAATCAACGATTTTAAGGTTAGAAATTTGGAATCAAATTTTAAAAATTTGATCAAAAATTTATATCATAAATATTTTTGCGCATTAATTCGAAGCTTTTTAAAAATGGCGAATGCTACAACTTCTGAACATTTTTTGTTTTCGTGACGGAATCAACGATTTTAAGGTTAGAAATTTGGAATCAAATTTTAAAAATTTGATCACAAATTTATGTAAGAATGATACATTCCTGTTACGAATCAAATCTCATAGTAATTAATATTTGTTTTTATATTTTTTGCGCATTAATTCGAAGCTATTTAATGGCGGCTGCTTGATTAATAATAAACAATAATAATAATAATTAAAAAAAAGGAAGCACACAAGGACGAGAGACAATCGACGTTGTTAATCTTAAAAAACGTTCGAGTAAAATGTTTTTTTTTTGTTTTTACGAAATACTCTAATTAAAAGTAAAAACAAAACAAATCTGTGATAAGAATCAAAATTTCAAATTACTCGTACGTTTATCGAGGAAGAACAAAGTAGCATAAGCGTGAAAATTGAATTTAAAAAAAGAAGAGAACGCATTTGTAAGCAACTGTAAAAGAAAAAAAAAATAAAGAAAAGAAGCTTTGCTTAAAATTATAGCAAAAAAAAAGAAAAATGAAGAATAAGTGAAGAAAAATGTATGAAAAAAAAAAAATACATAAGATAACAAAAAATTGCTGAAGCTGAAGCTGAGCTTGTGTCATGTAGCCGCTTCTTTTTCCCTAAACACGAATGAAAATTAAAATCAAATTTCTCCCATCTTAAAACAAAGAGAGAGAGAGAGAAAGAGAGAGAGACAGAGAGGGAAAACAAAATAGAAATCACAAAAAGCAAAAGATGATTATAAACGAAATCTAATTAATTTCGTTCTCATACGTAATATGATTTTTGTTTTACCTTTTACATGTCAAAACATTAAACAGGAATAACTACAACAACAATAATAATAATAATAATTACAAAGAAGGTACAAGAAGAAGAATAATAAGATGATGAACAATGTTGCAAGGGGTAAAATAATACGAAGAAACAATATCTCGTTCGCAAACGATTATAATTCTCACGTAATGATTCGTTTCATCAACTGGAGAGGGGAAGGGGGTGTCGTTCAGTGCAGTTGAAAGGGCTTGGGTTTGTCTACGATGATAATTTAGACTCTCAATGAGCCTAATTCAATCAGATAGTGAAAGAGAACAAAAATAGAAGAAATGTGTTCTCTTAAGGGTTGATTTTACCAACGACCTTTGTACTTTCTCATGGTTTAGGGTTGAAGAAATAAAGAATTTCAATTGACCCCTTTAAGTTGCACGCTCGAGTTAATTCAAGTGGCGTTGTATTTTATGCTGCTATAATTGTTCACACTCAAATTTAATCGATAATTGACAATAAACGATGAAAATGTTTTAAATTGTGTTTTTTTACATAAAAAAATTTGATTTTTCTTGACCGGTTTAAAAAACAAAAAAAAGAACTGTGCGTTAAGGGGTTAATAATTTCACTTATTGGACTAAAGTAATCCAAAAATTATGATCATACGTTGGATTATAATTTAAACTTAATATTATACATCATTAAAATAATAAAAATATTCTATTTAAATAATAATACTCGATCATTGTTATCCTTAACAACAAATTCAAAAAAAAAATCAATTGATTTGACTTGTAAAAAAAATAATGATCATAAGAGAAAAGAATTTCACTGATATTTCAACCATCCAAGTTAAAGTACTGGTTTTCTAATATGCGAGGGGGAAAAAATAAAGTAAAATAAAAAACTAATGAACAAATTAACCCTTTCGTTACTAGTCGTAATAAGAGAATTATATTTCTACGAATGGGTTAATTGGAGTAAACAACTGGAAAAATGATTAACACAATATACACATATATATATAATAATTGGGAACAATTTCTAAAGAATACTTAATCTTACAATTTTTTACGGGGTACTACCAAACAGAGATAATTGAAATTATCTACAAGATAAAAGAAAATAAACAAATGTCATAAACATTTATGACAATGCTAAACTACGTACGATCAACATTGTATAATAAAGTGATCGAACATATATATAATAAGACAAATATATAAAAAGAAGAGTGGGGGCAGAAAGAGGCGGGGCCAACAAGTAGTGGGAGCAGAAAGTGGCAAGGCCAACGAGTAGTGGGGGCAGAACGTGGTGGGGGCAACAAAAGGTGGGGGAGTCTACAAGAAGAATAATAAGAAGAAATTGATAGATAATTAAAAAGTAATGAAATATAAGAAGGAATTTTCCTGACAATTGGTTTTTGTACCAATTTTTCTTTTGAATTTGACTTACGTCGGTAAGTTGACATTCCTCTCCGTCATCAACGTTGGGGATCGTAACTTTTCCTTGCGCGACGTTGTGATAGTCATATATGTCGTTGGATAAGAGACATTTTTCTGCGAATCATTACGAAGAAGAAAGTATAGATAAACAATTTGTTTATAATTAAAAAGATTCCATCCAATTTTTCCATTTTTGTTTTGTTTTTCTTCTTTTCGTTGAATCCTTGATTTATTTTTTTAATTCTCATTTTAATTTTCAATTCACATATATATATATATAGAGAAGTATGGAAACAAATCGAGAGGAAATAATTTAATAAAAATTTCGAGACGAAATTTATACGAAAGAATTTCTCCTAAAAAAAAAAATAAATGAAGAAACGGCTTTCGAGATAGACAGATATGAGAAAAAATAAAATCAATAATGCGAAATCATGACAATTATGATGATTATGATGATGATGATGATGATGATTATGCTGATCGGGGAGCGAGGTACCGTTGGGGGGGATTAAATTGTTCCTTCTCTCCTATAATTTTTGTTTTAGTTCTTTTTTGTCGATTAATAATTAAATTTGTCCCTAACTTCCTTACGTCCCCCAATCTCCCCGCACCCCGATTGCGCCGGCAAGCAGATGCTTTTGCAAGCGGGGGAGCGAGGGGATGGTTCCTGTCGAATCTTCAGCCAGATTTCATGCCACCTTGAGAGATCAAGAGAAACACTATGATTAGATAGATCCAAATTTTTATATATATCAAAAATAATATAACATATATATACATTAACTGTATTTTGATACAACATATTAACTTATTCAATACTAACGAACCCAAATAGGGGGTTGTTATCGTATCCCTGACCCATTTAAGGGTTGTATTACACTAAATCTGAATTATACTAATAATTTAAACATTGGTTACTATTTATAAATAAAACTTTATGTAAAAATTTTGTATTTTATTCGATATAGTATAAAAAAATATTTGTCAAATTAATGGAATAAAAAAATAAAATAAAATGAAAAATTGTAAAGATGATCAAGGCGACATGAACTTTGGTGAGGATCATAAGAACCTTTCGGGGGATGGACTTACGTCCGTAGCTTCCATCTCCGAGGCGTCGTTAACTCCCGGAATTCTGGTCTTACCCTGGCTAATATACCAGTAGTCCCCAATTCGGTTGCTCAGGAAGGTCATTTCTGTATTATACGATAATCCCCTAGCTTATGTTTGGGTTCATTACGAGGAACAATATCGTTAATTAATTGTCTTTTTTTTTTTTGGAATCAAACTACGATACAGTTCCTCGTTTTATGTATTTATTGATTACGTAAAGAACTTTTTTGATTATTTTTCTTTTTTTTTTTTTGTTTAATTGAAATATTATCATGTGAAATATAAAATATACGATGAAAAGTTCTTTACGCGTTTGATGATGACACGGTTACATATAATGATAATTGCTGAAAACAAAATCAAACGAAAGCAAATAGAGATAGACAGAAAAATGAAATACGAGAAAAAAGAGAGAGAAAATAGGAAATAGAAGAAGAAGAAGAATAGATAGAGAAGAAGAAGAAGAAGAAGAAGAAGAAGAAGAAGAAGTAGTGAGACTGAAAGTATAGTAAAACAGTATGAAAAGTTCCCACAGTGTCCAATCTAATGTAGCTGTAAAAATGTGGATGATTATCATAAGTGTATTAAGTGTAGGCATATAAAACGATAGAGCTGAAAGAGAGAACACGAAAAGAGAGAAAGATAGATGGATAGATAGACAGATAGATAGATAGATAGATAGATAGATAGATAGATAGATAGAGAAAGATAGTAAGACAAACAGATAGATGCCAAACAGACAGACATTGATAAAGATCCTACAAAAAAATATGAGCATTTTGAAAACATTAAGAGCAAAAATATTTGTTCAAAAGCAGATTTAATAAATGCATAGCGATAATTAATCATCAAAAATAAAATAATAATAATTATTATTATTATAATAATAAACATATACAACATAATGTTACTAGATATTTATATCGTTTAAGGTTTTGCACTTTAAATTCAACCCTTTTATCTTGCAATTTAATTAGAAATGACGGGATTTGACATTTGCAGGAATGAACTTTCGAGTTTCCTAATATGCCAATTAAATTTAACCTTTTATTTTGCAATTTAATTAGAAATGGCGGGAAAATTTGGTATTTACGGGAATGAACTTTCGAGTTTTCTAAATGCCAATTAAAAATTCAACCTTTTATTATCTTGCAATTTAATTAGAAATGGAGGAATTTGATATTTGCAGCAATGAACTTTCGAGTTTCCTAAATGCCAATTAATAAAAATATTTAATTAGAAAAAGGAATAAATTTTAATTAAATAATAAGAAATAATATAATAAGTAGATAGAATTTCGGAAAAAAACTGAATACTGGAAAATCGACTATTTGAAATACCGGGGGGATTCGACCTCAGGAATCTTCGCTTTTTAGACGATTACTTAACCCATTGAGCTATTCAAGACTAACAAAAAAAGTTTCTAAAAATGCTTATATAAATATTTAGTATCGTATGACAAGTATTAACGTATATATAACATTATATTATTAATGTAATATATAATGAGAGACATTGTATTTGACAATTATTTGACTTGATCCCATAAAAATTTTAAGTGCAAAACAAATATATCCATATAAATATATAGTTACAATATATTATTATATATTTTGTTTGTTTGTATGTTTGATTGTTTGTTTATTTGTCGTTAACGAATCCTGGATTTGCTATTCTTCCAGGATATAGAAAAAGTAGAATTAATTTTTTTTTGTTTTTTTTTTTTTTGAGGAAATTGATTAGAATCGCATGCACTTACGTCGGTAACCAAAAGTTCCTCGCCGTCATCGAGACCAGGAATAGTCGTCTTTCCTTGCGACACAAAGTAGTAGTCGTGGATGTTGTTGGACAGCAGCAACATCTCTACGAGGGTCGTAATAAAAAAGAAACAAAAATCATGCACGGGGTTAATGAAATCACAAACGACCGAGACCACGTAATTCCTAGTGGCTTTCCTTCGGGGGTTTGGGGCTTTTGGGGTGGGGGTTGTTTGTATATGCTGGGCTAGTTTGAGTCATGGTAATTCAAACTACATTGAGAATATTTACGAGGGTGAGGAGTGGTTCATCTACAAAGCTTTTCGATGATTTCATCGTCATCAAAAATCTCATCTTGTGGTACTGAAAATTATGACTGACCCGTTTTCTGGGGATTGTCATAAATTGAAAAAAAAACCCACACTTCACTTTTTAACATTGTCCTTGAATTTAATTTCAATCATATAAACGTAACTTTGCTACTTTTAAACCCTGAAGCAAATTTGTTTTTATATTTCAATCTATAAATGCATTGATCTTTGGACAATGTTTAAAGTGTAGGGGTTTTTTTTTGCAATCTGTATTCATAATGTCTATAAAAAGTGTCATAATACTATTTTATAACATATCGGTACTTCAAGTATTCCATTGTCCATCAGAGAATGGTAGTCAACCAACACAATGTCCTTTGCCTATGATGGACATCATAAAATTCAAACACACATTTTTCTTTCATAACAACCCCGGTGTCATAATTCCTCTAATCAATTAAATAAAACATTATAATTCTCTTTACAATTTAATTCATAACATATTTTTAAAAAAAACACACACACCAGTGTTTTATGAAAGAATTAAAAAAAATTGAAAAGATTTCGACGAAGTAGAAGATCCTAACGAAATCTTTTCAACGATCAACTAAAGGGTAAAAATACGATTAAAGAATAAATTGTAGAATTAAAAAAAAAAACTGTATGTATGTATATGTATATGTATATAAAAAGGGGTGGGGGGTAAAACGAGGAAAATAAAAAAAAACAATAGAACGTAACAAAACATAAAAAAGAAACAAAGATATAAATCTAGGCATAGACAACAAAAGTAAAAATAAGGCAAAATTAGGCGGCGAGCATCTTTCCCCCTTGAATTCCCTTCCCTCCCCCCTGCGACATCTTCATCAGGTGCAGGTTCTTACGTCGGTAAGTTGCAATTCCTCGCCGTCATCAACGTTTGGAATAGTTGTCTTGCCCTGAGCGATGAAGTAGTAATCTTGTACGTTGTCCGACAAACAGCACATGTCTGCATGGAAGGATTATGGTCAAAAGGTAAACGATATTTTTAATTAAAAACAGGATAAATATGATGAACATGATGATCGTGATGACACGTTTGTAGAAACCATTCCTAGTATCCTGAACTGTGTGTTCCTGAACAATTATATTAATTGCTAAATAAATCATTCACAAATTAGTATCGTCTCATCCAGGATCTGTGCTTATCATCATCGGTTTACATCTTCTCTGGAAGGGTTTAGGGACAAGGGAGTCCACAATTGTCAACTTAAGAATAAGAAATATTGTTCTGATAAACGAAACCTAATTTTTATATTGTCAAATGGAATATCATTAACCTAAATATGTTTCAAATATAAATGTGAACAATTGTTAACCTGATCAATTTAAAATTGATATGATATGATAATTGAAAGTATTGAATTGTTAATGAAATTTTAAATGATCAGGTTAATATTGTTCTTTGGAATTATGTCATAATTTATTGAAATGTTTGATTTTCTTACCCTTTAACCCTTTAACAGATCCGGACATCATTTGGTAGAAGATGTGATAGGAACGTTCCAAACTCTGTTGAGAAATGACACGAGCCTTTTCCAATAGATCTGTTAAAGTATACAAAGAATTATTGATATATATTTTATAATATTATCATTTTTAATATATATATTATCTTTCTTTATTTATTTATCAGATATATTGTGCAGGTTATATTCCTATTTTAATTTTTATATGTAAAACAGAAACTGTGATTGTCAAATTATACTGTGTATGTTTGTGTGTCGCAATTTATTGGTTTGTACTGTTAAATCCCTTCTGAAAGGTGAAGGGAAAAGATTTAACAAATGTTGTATATTATAAATAAATTAATATAAGTACTTTTGATAGAATTTAATGAATACAATTTTCTGTTAGGTTTATTCAATTTAGTAGTTGGTTTGTTTCAATCTTTGGATTGTCAGTTTAGTTTATTAAACTTCTTTATTAATGTAAACCTACTTTATATTTCAAATGTTAATATTTTATTAGATAATTATTATTGTTTAATATTTTCATTTACTTACAAGTCTCAATATCAGCACCAGCCAGTTTTCCAGAGGGACCGAAGTGAATACGGATGAATTTACCCTAAACATTTAGAGAATACAATTATTTAATATAATATGTTGATTATAATACAATCTTCCTATGTCGAGTGAGACTCAACATTCCTTATTCTAGTCAAACTGAATTAACTTCCTTGATTCTTTTCATTAAAATATAAATTGCATTCTTAAGTCAAATGTGACTCGACATTTCAATCTCAGATGATCCTTAGTCGAGTCTCACTCATTGAAATATAATATTTAATACAAAGTTATAAATATTAGAAATGAACTTACGAAACGCGAGGAGTTATCGTTACGGACGGTCTTAGCGTTACCAAAGGCTTCCAATACAGGATTAGTTTGGACGACTTGATCCTCAAGAGAACCCTTCTTCTGACTAGTATCTTCAGTTTTCTTTGTCGATGCACCGACAGTCGCAAAATAAGCAATTACTTTTTTCGTGTTTTCAGTCTTACCAGCACCAGATTCACCGGTAATCAACATAGACTGATTTTCACTGTCTGTAAAGAACAAAGAAATTTGTTTAGGTTCTACATCATTAAAACAAATATATGGATCAGTTTGTATTGAATTTTTTATTAACATTTTGCCGTTCGCACGTTTCATCAAAATTTGTTCATTTGACACCGATAGAACTTATTTACATCATTTTATTAATGACATAAATTGTACTAATTTTGTAATTAGTTTCTCATAAGTTTTTCAATGGTATTCCTCTATATTTTTCTGTATTATTTTGTTTATTTATTTATTCATATTTTATTGGATACTTTTAGTATTTATCTTTTAAATGAAACCACCCACATAAAGTGGTTGTCCGATAATTTTCGCATGACACCAACGTGGTGCCATAACGAACGGCATAATGTTAAGAAAAATAGAATTACTTCGTTTTGTTGTTTTTCTTATTTCTGTAAATGTATTAATTACTGTAATTACTTACTGGTTAACATGTTGACATAAGCACCGTCAGAAATGGCAAAGATATGGGGTGGTACTTCATTACGTCTTTTACCACGATACAATTTAGCGCATCTTTGGGTATAGACGGGGAATCTTTTGTAAGGATTAATGGCAACGCAGAAAAGTCCAGAATATGTCTGAAATAATAATAATAATATATACATATTTATACATAAATTAACGTGTAATAAAACAACATTTGTCATGGAGAAAAATTGTTGTTCATTTTTTGAAATAAAAAAAATAGAAAATAAAAACAAATTATAAAAAAGCAAGAAGAAATGACAAGAGAAAAACAACACGTAGAAAATAAAAATGAAACAATTTCCCATTTGTTGATAATTGGCCGGTCTGCGGTCTCGTGCATTGCTGAAATGATTTTTAAAACCCTTTTGCCTTACAAAACTTCAAATTTAACCAACACATGTGACAGGTTTATACAATTTTTACTTCAATAAATCATGGAAAAAAATTAAAACTGAAATTTTAAATCGTAGGGCCAAAGGGTTTTTAAAGTAAACACATAAAAAACGACATTGAATCCATATTTGTTTAATTTTGAGGATTCTTTTGTTTTTTATTTTAATTAAATAAACGACTCGTGTCTCGAAACGAGTGTTTTGTTTTTTTTTTTGAGGTTTTTTTTTTTTAATCACAGAAAAAAATAATCAAACGATTTGATCATTTACACAAGGATATTTTGCAAGCAATAATATCATGAAGGTAACAACAAAATATAACACATAAAATCAAGTTTATCTCAGTCACAATAGATAAACGAGAGGGAGGAACTGAGAAGGAGTGGTGGAAATAAGAAGGAGTGGGGGTAATGAAGGATGAAAAGACGACATTTTGAGAAGAAAATCGTATTAGAACAATTATTATTATAATCATTGGCGACAAGTCTTAATGTCGTTTACCAATGTAGGAAAAATAAATTATTTATATATATATATATATGTACGTATTTATATATATATATATATAAAAGAAGAATAAAACAATTCCTATAATTGGAATAGTTTAAAACGTCGGTGGCACGTTAGGGGTGCTTTGTAACGACGTATTTCATCAACACCATCGTTTTGTCTGATAAAACGATTCGAAGAGACAAACAATCAACGAAAGAAAGAAAAATAGAATGAGAAAGAAAAAAAGAACATCAAATTGAGAATATTTCTATACATAATTGGAAATGAAACAAAAAAAAAAAACAAAAAAAATATTAACAAATCGACGAGAATATTCTCGTCCAACAAAAGAAAAAAAAAGAAAACAAATAACAAAAGATTATTGTTGTTCTTTCAATCATAATTCTCGTTTAAATAGTACATTTTGTTAATCTTTTAGGCACAGCTAAATGAATTCAAATGTGTGACGAACCACAATATGGCTGTTCTTTCTACGTAAGTACATTTTAATTAAAGTTTTTTATAATTAAATTATAATTTTTTGCAAAAAAAAAATGATTTAACTTGGACAATTTACTTTAATAATTAATAATAAAATTACGTATAATATATTTTAAAAGATGTTATCCGCGAAAGCCACTATAGTTGCGCGACGCATCGAAAGATGGCATTCGCGAAAATCACCATAGTGACGCGTCGTATTAGAAGATGATATCCGTGAAAGCCATTATAGTGGCATTAAGTAAGTACCTAAAAGGTTAAATATTCTTTCATCGAGAAGATCTGTCTTTGTCTTCATTCGTTGAAAGAAAACAAAATGTGATGAGATTGTTTGATATAAATCATGACACAAAATTGAAAGGAAAAACTTCACAGATAAATGCAAAAAATAAAAAAAAATAAATAAAAAATAAAATAAGGGAAAAGACTCGGATTTTAAATCATCATCATCGTCATCATGATTTTTAAGATGATTGTGATGATTGTGAAGTCTTACGTAGATAAGTTGGGCGTAGTAACGTTGCTTCAAGTTGTGGAGTACTGAAGCATCATTGAGGTAGGTCAAATTAGACATGTCCTCTGCTTTTTCATATTTCGGCGGGTTCACTTGTTGCAGTTGATCCTTCTTAAAGTCCCTGGTCTGTCATCGTAATTAAAAACCCCCAACCGTCGAAGAAGTCAACGAAGAAGAAGAAGAACACGAACGGATGTAGAAGAAGAAGAAGAAGAACAACAACAACAACAACGACGACGACGATGACGAAGACGACGACGATGAAAGAAGATGGCAAGAGAAGAGGAGGAGGACGAGAGAGAGAGAGAGAGAAAAAAAAAAGAAAAAATACCTAATTAATATTAATATATAATGAAACAATAACTTACGTAAATTAATTTGTGGTAATAACGTTGTTTCAGGTTGTGCAAAACTGATGCCTCGTTCAGGAAAGTCAGGTCTGCCATGTCTTCGGATTTTTCAAATTTTGGCGGATTCACTTGGGACAGCAGGTCTTTGCGGAACTGTTTCGTCTGTGTGTGCGTGTGTGTGTGTGTCCATCCGTGGTTTTTTGTTTTATTTTGAGGGTGTTATTTGTTTAAATTTGTCAATAAAAACTATTTCTTTTTTTTTTTGTGTTTTCATCATTTTTCTTCAATCTTATTTATTATCATATGGTTTAGTAACACTTTGTAATTAATTTTATCAAACGTTATATTTTATTTTTGATATTGATTTATTTAAAAAATAGGAACATAGTATACTGAAGTTATATTTCATTTTTTTAATTCAACCAATTAGAAGAATGTTCCTCTGGTAATTTATTGATTTTTATTATACGTTGGTTTATTAAGTATAAAACGTTTGATTACTTTGATTAATTTCAATTTGAAATCAAACATTTTATGCTTAATGGTCTAATAGTTTAAATAATGCAAAATGTTACTAAACTTTTATTAAATCCTGTATAAATTTATTTAAAAACAGGAACACATTGTACTGAAGTTATATTTCATTTTTTAATTTAGTTAATTGAAATGTTCCTAAGAGTTCATTTCTTTACTTTTATCATACAATATGATAACACAAAATTGATCAAAACTTTGTTAATAAATCCTATATATAGATTTATTAAAAAGAAAAAACAAAACAAAAACTACTGAAATTACATTTGAATTTTAAACAATTGTAGTGTTCCTGTTTTATTTATTTTTAATTTTTTTTTTTCTATTCACTTTTACTCCCTTCTAATATCAAATAACAAAATATTCAAGCTAATACGCAACGTGTGTATTTCTAATATAACACAATTTAAAGTTTCAACAAAAAGTTTCTTCAACATTGATTGCAATCATTTTGGCAAAGAGTACCAATTGGTTGTACGACTAAGGATAACATCAATCATTTAACTTTGAAAATGTCAATACTAAAATAAATATAGCCATTGTAAAAAAAGAAATAAAGAAAGAGAGAGAAATACAGTCAGAGAAGAAAACTGACGGATAATGATGATTATATCTATATACATATATATATATATATATTACTTCTATATTATTTTGAGGTTATGATATATAATATGTTCTATATTCTATATAAATAGGAGTAGAAACAAAATAATATAAAAAAAAAGTAAAATATATATGTATATTCTATATACTATTCTATATATACTAATATATATATTTATATTCAACTTCTTGTTTTTTTCCTTTCTATCTCTCTCTCTTTCTCTCTGTCTTTTCAATCAGGGTTGCGTAAAAGCACGAAAATGGGGTCCGTATATCCGACATAAATATATAAATATATATTTCAATCTCTTTCTCTTTTCATCCAACTGTATCTCTGGGTAACCTCAGTTCAGCTTAACTCTCAGTTTTCAGCTCAGCTCAGCTTAGCTTAGCTTAGCTTAGCTTAGCTTAGCTGGTAGGTTGCTTTTGACAGTGCTCTAAAAATATATTGACCCGCGTTTCGAGAAGTGGCGTTTCAATTTATTATTACCGTCGTCGCTAGCTATGCTAACAATAGCGTTTAGGTGTCGACGGGCCAGGGTTTGCTGAACCATTATGTAACACCATACCTACTTCTTCTTCCGTTTCACTTTATTTTATATATCTTTTATATTTCCCCCACCTTCCTTTGTTTTTACTACTGTAACTCTTCTTTTTCTATTTTTTTATATTCATTCTACAATTACGTATTACTTGTTTAACACGTTGAACGTCATGCTAATTCTTAGGGAAATTCCTGTCAGGCCACAGGCATTACTTTGTATTGAAAAAATAGTTGAGTGTCAGACACAAATGCCTGACATGGCCTAAATGTATAGTCTAGTGTCAGTCACCGATGACTGATATGGCGCTCAACGTGTTAATAATAATCAAATTAATATTTGAATTGTTTATTAATAAAATAATAAAAAAGAATAATTAATTTTAGTTTCTTTCTTTTATATATATTTATGTGTATATGTATGTATTTATGTTCTTTTATTATCTTTCATTATTTTTAATCATTCCCGATTGCGAGATCAAATTACGTAGCCATGTTGTATTATTTTGAGGTTATGAGATACGAATTGGTTTAAATCTTGTTCTTTATTTCTTTTTTTTTTTTCTTCCTTCCTTCCTTCCTTCCTTCCAATTACGTTTTCTCGTTTTAATTTATTTTCGTTCGATATAAAGAGAAGTAGAAGAAGAAGAAGAAGAAGAAGAAGAAGAAGAACGTAGAGAAAGAGAAAAAGATTGTGCCGGATATGTTGGCCCGTTCGAACGATAGAAGGTCGTAAAAGCTTCGAGCGATTTCTGTTCTCTCTTTCCAAAAATAGAGACGGAGTAGCTTGATACGGCAAAGCCCCGGTATGCTTGCTTGCTTGCTTGCTTGAGCTTCCACATCTCTTCAAAGTATAATACGCAAGCAAAAGCTCCTCCTATCCTACTACCACTAACCTCCGTGTATCTTTTAAAGTATTTTATTTATGTATACCTATATATATATATATTTATTTATTTACCCGTTCTCTCTTCTATTTGTATCGTATAAGAATAAATTAATTTTATTTGCTTTTTCAATCATTTCAAATTCAAATATCAACTGTAAATTGTAAATTGTATTTCAATTGTTAAATATTTGTGTATAAAATGTTTTTTTTATTATTATTATTATTATTATTATTATTATTTAAAACGTATATTTATAATTGTCAAATATTATTTATAAATTTTTTTTTTATTATTTAAAACGTATATTTGTGTAATACAGTAGATAACTGTATACGAATTCGCGTTTAAATTAATATATTATTATGTTTATATATTATTTACAATTAATTCACGAAAAAAAATTATTTGTATTAAATGTAAAATATTGAGAGATTATTTTTCATTGAAATTTCATTTCAAAATATTCAACAAAATGTTAATATTTTGTACAAAGTTTTATACAGCAATCTATTGTATGCGTAATGATAAATATACATTTATAAATAATGTAGAAGAACGTTTCTCAAACTATAATATACACGATGTATTATTAATTGTACACATTAGCGTTATTTTCGTTGCAACAATTTGAATATAAAATATTTAAATAAATGTTAAAACAAAATTTGTATTTACTGTAACAACGAGTATCATTTACGAATATAATAAAATAATATCAATTCAATTACAAACACTCGGCTCTAGATGTAATAAATTTTAATCAAAAAAAAAAAAAATACTTGTGTGTAATAAAAAAAATTTTATAAAGTTTGAGAATCCCCTTGATGAACAATTGAAAAAAGCAATAATTTTGAAATAAACTATCCAATTCAATAAAACTTGTTGATATCAAATTTCCAAAAGAACAAATAGAGAGATATGGGTAACCAATAAATAAATAAGTAAATAAATAAATGTTAAATGTAAATAAAAAAGAAAAATATACAAACCTCGCCGCCTGGTAATGCAACGGAAACAACATCCCCCTTGGTAGCTTTGATTTCACCAAGAAGATAACCTTCTTTTTCATCGGGTACCCAGCAAGCCTTTTTAGCATCGTAAGGTTTGGTTTGATCGATTCTCTTTTGTTCAAGAGAAACAAATAGATAGGGAGTTGGATCGGGATCTTCTCCCTCCTGTGGCTTTGGTTTCGGCATGTTGAATTGAAAAGTTTGCTGCTGGTTTGCTTTGTCTTCTTCTCGTTTGGTTACTTCAAAACACACTCGAGAGAATGGAGATTTTCCTCTCTTCTGTTTTTCTTGTTCTCTTCTCCTTTCGCACTACTCGTCGTTCCTTTTCCCCACTATTTGATAAGAGGGAGGAGAGGGAGGCCTGCTCGATAGATAATTTTGTCTTCGTTCTCTTCGTTCCTCGCTGAATTCGGCGACGGACGGACTACTTCTGGCGGCACGATCTGGGCGGCCCTAATTAATCAACAAACAATAGTTTCTTCTTTTTTTAAATTATCTTTAAAAAATAATAATAATAATGTTATTTGTCATTTTTTATTAGATATAAAATACCATTATCGAATTGAAAAATTTCAAATATAAGAGAGAGAAAAAGATGAAAGAATTAACATAATGTATCCGCCATATTGGAAATTGTATCCTTTCATTTTAATGTATAAGTTAAAACGTGAAAATATTTTTTATTAGATATAAAATACCATTATCGAATTGAAAAATTTCAAATATAAGAGAGAGAAAAAGATGAAAGAATTAACATAATGTATCCGCCATATTGGAAATTGTATCCTTTTATTTTAATTTATACGTTAAAACATGAAAAAGTTTCAAATTATAAGAGAGAAAGAGAAAACAATTAATATAATGTATCCGCCATATTGGAAATTGTCTAAATTTTAATGTATAGGTTACAATTTGAAAAACCGTGATGAATTAATTGAACTTTTAAATTCGAACTAACACTATGCTAAGTTAAAAATCCGTTGCCGTAAACCTTCGACGATTACGTGCGTAAGCGTATCTCGTTGCAAATGTTTCTAACAGGAAGCAAGTGGAACAAGTCAAAAATAACTCCGCCTTCTCTCCAACGAGAAATACCAACGAACTAAGTCACGGATTAAATACATCAACGATTGCGTTGATAAACGTACAAATCGAAATCACCTTTTCAAATATATATATATATATATATATATACGTATAAATATAAATGCGTATTTTAAATTGCGATAGAAAAATTTTCGTACGATATATATCACGTGGTTTAATTCTTCATAAAACGCGGAAACTTTACCCGCGCAATTTGGATCAAAATGGCGGCACGTTTTCTAACCGATCAAACTATTAACGGACATTAGCAAATATCTTGTTTTATTTTTTGTTTCTTTTTCAACGAAACAAATGAAACTATTAAATCGTTAGTTTAGAAAAATTGATAAATATTTTCACTAATAGTTTATTAATAAAGTCTTCGATTAATTTCTCGAATCTTCTCTCGTTAAAGTAGTAAATCCCAGAAAGATAATAGGTCAGACAATATCGATGACATATTTCGAACAAAATTAAAATTACAACTTAATAAAACGATGATACTTCACTCGTCAAAAAAAAAAACAAAAAAAAAAAAACAAAAATTAATTTAAAAAAAAAAAATTCACAAAATGGAATATCATTTGAATAATTCGTTAATTGTAAGTAAAAAAAAAAAATAAATAAATGAACGATAATATATGAAATAAATCCGTAAATAGTAACGTATAGAACAACATCAAAAAAAAAAAAAATATCAGTCCTTAGAATAATTTTCACAATTGTCGTTGCACCTTAGTTGGCCATTTTTGTTTCACTGTCTCTTTCGAGATATACAAAAATAAAATAACCATTTATCCCGATTCCATTTATCGATCCAAGAGCACAAAGAAAATATATGTATATATATATATATATGTGTAAAAAGAAACGAAAAAGCACACACAAAAGATTGAATTGAAAAAAAAAAAAAAATTGGAAAGGAAATCCCAATCCTTCGAATCCGATGTAGCAGAGCACACAATTTATCGATCGTTACAATCGATCGTGTCTTCTTTCTTCCAAAATTTGTTCATCCACTATGGAAAAATCCTTTTTCTCGTTGCAAACGAAATGTTAATAATTCACACTTTTCTAATATCTTTCTCTCTCTCTCTCTCTCTCTCTTTCGCTCTCTCTCTCTCTCTCTCACTCTCTCACTCTCTCGTTAAAATAAAACTTTGAAATATTCCAAACTTGGTCGATTGATACAACTTACCAGCGTTTCTCTATGATTTGAATAAAATTATTACAAAAAATAAAAAATAAAAAATGAAAGAAAACCTTTTCTTTTTTTTTTAAACACCTCTCTCTCTCTTTCTCTCTCTTATCTTTTTTTTTGTAACTTAAATCTACGAATCAAAACAACTACTGTAAATTAACGTACTTCGACACACGATTGTAATTAAAACGTGTTTAAATGATTAAAAACAAAATAAAAAACAAAAGTAATAGCAGGAAATAATTTGACACTTCGAAGATTCAAAAAAAAAAAAAAAAAAAAAAGAAAAATTAAAGAAAAAGAATAAAACAAACAAAAAAATCCAACGAAAAATTTGACAAAAGTTCGACGAATAAAATCGTAGATAAAAGAATGAAAGAAAAATCAAAGAAGAAAAAGTAGAAAAAAAAAAAAAGATATGTATAATATAACCACACAACTTGAAAAAATAAATGTATTTAATCCCGAGCAATAGAGTAGTAACGAACAAACAATCGACGTTATTCACTTACGTTAGGATGCCGTTCTGTCGGGGAAACGAGCGGGGGCTCCCAATATAAGCGCGTGCAACGTGATCCTAAGCTGTAAGGAGGCACCCGATTGGTAGACGATATTGGCCAATGAAAAAGCGCGTTAGTTACTGGGCCAATCTACCTTTTTAGGTGGAGATGATAGCGAAAGTGTGACAAAGGGGGTGGTGGCGGAAAGGTACTATACAAGAGACCACGGACTTAACAACGTCCGTGCTCGGTTCGGCTTTGCTCGACTCTTCTCTCGGAGTCAGATGAAAATAGATAGCACGTTAGACATCACTAAAGTGTTAGACCGAGATAGTATTATGTATTTAATGTCTATGAGAATCATTTTCAACAAGGGGGAGAGAGGAGTAGGGAAAACCATTTCCAATTATCCCTTTTTTTTACTCTTATTCTGACAGACCCATATACACACTCTGACATATTTTATTCATCATTTCATACAATGCATCCATTAATCCCATACATCCATGTATCCTAACCTACCCTCCCCTCCCCCTACACCCCTATACCCCTCCTAACCCCCCTTCTCTTTCCCTGATTGGTCATTACGTCTGTCATCCCTCTTTTATCTCATTTTAAATGAGATTGACTTCCTAACCAACATAAGATCTGAAACTCCCGTCTTTGGACGTCATGTTCATGGCGCTAAACTACTACTGCTATTGCTACTGCTCCTGCTACTGCTGGTGGTGGTGGTAATGGTGGTAGTGGTGGTGGTGGTTGTGGTTGTGCTTGTGGTTGTAGTGGTGGGTCCATGAACATCGAGGTGTGCATGTGTAGAAGGACGCGAATAAGATCAAGAATAGAGTGTGTGAGGTTAGAGTTAGAGGTTTGCTTGCTTAGTCAGGTGGTGGTAATTCTCCCCTTCGAATGAGAGAGATAGAGAAAGAGAGAGAGATACGAACCATCCATTGCACCACCCAACAAACGTCTACTTCTGTTCCGAGTCCACGTGGAAGATGCACGTGGCCATACTAGATGATAACAGCTGCTAAATCATTTTCAAAACTTATTTCTATATTATCTCCACCATTTTGTTTGTTTGTTTGTTTTTTTTTTTAATTCAAAACTTATCGAACTAAATTATGTTTTTACCATATCTACTCATTTGTAATCTGATTTTTTTTGAAACACCAAGTATACGTCAATTTTGATTTTATTCTACTGGGATTATCTTTTGGATGTCACTTTTGTCATTGTATGTACTTTTGTTTTTTTTTTTTACATGCATTCTTATGCACTTTGTATTATTGCATCATCGAATTTATTACATCAACAAAGTCAAATTATTTTGTTAATTAAATGGGGATGTATTTTAAAGTGTAAAATATTATATTACTTGTAGAAATTAATTTGATGCCTTTTTTAATAGAACACAAGTTATTATTTATTTAAAAAATTCATCATACGTATGTTAATTTTCAAAATAACACATATTGATTTTGAAAATTTAAAATTACCTATTGATACGTAATTGTTTTCTTTTGATTTTTATTTTCAATCACTTTGATTCATTTTTTTGGGGGAACAATTGTAGAATTTTTTGATTAAAAAAAAAAACAAGATGTCTTCTCAATTTTGATGAAATTAATTGAAATATCAAAGCAACCCCTTCTCGAATTAATTGCCACACCTAATACTTTCTTTCGAATTTTTTGACTAAAAAAAACAACATGTCTTCCCAATTTTGATGAAATTAATTGAAATATCAAAGCAACTCTTTATCGAATTAATTGTTACACCTAATAATTTGTTTCTTTATAATAAATACAGGTTTTTTTTTATCGTTATTTTTATATTATTAGTAATGTTGTTTAAAAAATAAATATAACGTTTGTCAAGTTTTAAATTTGGAATTGAAAAAAAAAAACGTGAAATATATTTAAACGAATTTGAAATGGCGCACACTCATAAAACAAATCTTTTGAGGTTATAAAATGACAATCGTTATAATACATTGTATCATTTGTCAGCAAGAATCTTGGCAATATTACATAAAATGTATAATACTTGATATAATATATATATATACATTTTTTTTTAATTTGTACAACCTTGTATAAACATTAAAAGATCACGAGAATAATTAACAAACAAACAAAAAAAAACAAGAAAAAAAAAGAAAACTCGTAATATTATCGTTCGTTCATTCGAACGATGATAAATTTACTAACAAAAATATCGTTGAAAATATCCAATCGAATAGTAATACGATAAGAATGCAATTCATGACGTTAGTTTACGAATTCCTAAGATGTCCTTGAAATTTCATTAATCGAACCAACAGACTCAGAGAAAGATTCTTCTCAATGATCTCGAAAATCTACGATTCGATATAACCAAACCTCGTTTTCTTTGGTATTTCTATATGAAATTGGATGTTATCCAGTTATGCCAATTTGGCAAAATGATCTAAATGCAAAAAAAAAAAAAGAATCATTTATTGTTATTTAATAATTAAATGATCATTGATTGAAACAATTTGTCATCATTGACTAATTAGATTAATCGTATCTACATTTTTATTGTTAAAAATGTATCGATAGAAAAAAAAATAAATAAATAATAAGAAAAGAAAAGAAAATGATGCTTAAAGTTTGGCATCAATTTCCAGTAAAACTAAAACGTGACTAATCAAACTTAATCGTCCAATCTACAACGCTAGATGATAAATCGGACAGTGTGCCAAACGTGTGTTTAAATGAAAATTGAATAATAAATTACATTAAAAAATTTTCTATCATATCTTTTTTTTTTCCTAACACGTTTTAATACAATTCATATTTTTTAATAAATTAAATAATATTTTTTGTGTTTTTCAATAAAAAAAAAAAAAAAAAACATTTACACGAATAATTCTATATAAACGAAAAATTAATTTAACGAATATAATCGAAATAAAATCAAAGGAAAATCATAATTAAATAAATATAAATTAATTACGATTAATTTTGCAATAATAACATGAGTAATGTCAAATTAATATAAACGATGCATCGATAAACATCAAAAGAGAATTTAGCAAAGTCATTTGTTTTAATTTAGAATTGTAAATCACGCGTCATTCGTTAAAAGATATTTAGTAATAAACGTTTGCAATGAGGACGTTGCAATCAACTATAAAAAAAAAAAAGAATGATTCGTTTATAATGATCATTAAAATGATCATAAAACATTGTTGATCGTAAAAAATTGGTAAGTTGGAAAAAAATAAATGGAGAACGGAAATAAAACAAAAAAAAAACAAAAAAAATTGAAAAAGAAACGAAAAATGAATGAATGAATGAAAAAAAAAATAAATAAATAAATAAATGAAAACCGCAGGAAAACAAAGGGGTATAATTGGGGAAACAAATATAAAAAATGGGAAAAAAAAATTGTGGAGAAAAACGATAACTATTGGAGTTAGTCGCGCGATTAGGAATGCGCGGAAATAGATCGGTTGCGCAACAACCAAGGTAAATTAAGATCCTGACGCGGGCGGATGCCATACCAATGTTTATTGCGAGACTCTCTAAAGAAGAAGACAACGACGTTCGATCAAAACTCGTTAAACTTATCCTTACGATGGATTTGTAAATATAACACATTATTGCTTTATTATTTGTTAGATTTGCAAACTATATTTGCATTTCGTTCACGCAAATTGGTATATGTTGTGTGCATTTAAAAAAATTATATATATATAATACAATACTATATACAATATATAACTATTGTATATAGTATATGATATATTTAAATAAGTAAAATATATAAAAAATAATAGGATATATATGTATGAATCATTTTTATAAATATAATAGCATTTTATAATATAATAGTATAAAAATGTAGTAAGAGGAATTATATTTTAAATATTATTTAAAATAATAATTTTATATTATAATAATTTAAAATAATATTATTATATTTAATTTAATTATATTCTAATTATTTATATATATATATATAATTTATTATATTATATATAGTATTATATAGTATAATATAATATAATAATTATATATAATTATAGGGGTATTATATTATAATATTAATATAATATTATATTTTATATATAATACCATTCTTTATAATATAATAGCATAAAAAGGTAATATAATTATATATTTTATTTGTATAATATTATATTATATTAATTATATTATTATAATAGGTAATATAATATTAACATTGTATATAAAATATAATATATATAAATATAATATTATATTAATATTATATTTTATATATAATAGCATTTTATAACATAATTGCATTAGAAGGTAATATAATTTTATATATTTTATTATTATAATATTATATTATATTTATTATATTATTATAATATGTATTTTATAATATTATATTATATTATAATATTAATATAATTTTATATTTTATATATAATACCATTTTTTGTAATATAATAGCATAAGAATAAATTACTAAAATAAGAATTATATATATTATTTTTTAACTACAATAACATTTTATAATATAATAGTATGAAAATGAACTAACCTAAAAGAAATATTATTTTCTATGTATATATATATGTTTTTCTTTTTAAGTATAAATATTATATATAATAGCACGAGCATTTAATAAGAAGAAATTAAATATATTTTTGACTGTAATAATTACAATATAACACAAATACAAATCATATTATATATATAGGGATATATGAAGAGTACTATATTTGATTAAAAAAATTATTAAACTACATTTAAAATTTTTCAAATTTTTCATTTTTTTTCTTTAAATCGTTTTAAAAAAAACTTCTCTTGGTTATCTTTTATTTTTCCAAACGATATTCAACACTTATTGCAAATTAAATTGCAAAAACTGATTGGAATGAATTTGATCTGCAACCTGATATAATTTCATTTGAAAAACGAGATCAAATTCATTCTTTATGCAAGTGAAATTCATCTATTTAACTTTAAAAAGATTAAATTTATAAAGTGGAATAAACCATTGTGTGAAATTGAACTTGACGTTGATACGTGTGTCTGTCAATCATATTTGAACATTTCAAGGGAAAATATTCAAAAGATATGATATAAAAATAAAACCGATATAAAAATCATGCATAGAAAACAAAATAACTAATACAATAAGAAAAAAAAAAATACAAGAAAAGATGTTAACATTAGATTTACAAACGTTTTGTTCATTATTTTTTAATGACTTACAAACATTGTTTCAATAAATAATTGAGTAAACAAAATGAATTAACATTTACGTAATTAAAAACCAACATGTGTGTGTGTGTGTGTTTTTCAAAAAATATAATATATACAGTAATCCAATTTTTTATGAGTCAAATTGATTACAGTCCATAAATCTAATGTTAAGAACTACAGATTTGAACTACGTTTGAACGAAATGAAACAAAAACAAACAGAAAAAAAAAGATAAATCATTTACAAAAAGATAAAAAAAACCTGTTATTTAACAGGTCAAGAAAAAAAAAAAAAAAAGGTTTTGTTCCTGAACAAATAAACGTTAGTATCAAAGGAGATTATTAGGGTACCCCGTTATTATATTAGTTTGAAAGTTAGTTAGTAAAGAAAGAGATGATGGAAAAGGAAAAGTGAGGGGGTTAAAAAGAGAAGGTTGATTGAAGTGGGGGATGGTAAACGATGACGAATGAAGAAAAGAAAAAAAGAAGTAAAACTTCTTCTTCGGTGTCTTTCGAACGAACGATGGAGATGATCCACGGGGAGTAAGAGAGAGTAGGAGAGGAGACCGAATCTAAGATTATTTCTGGATCAGCCGGAGATAAACCGGGCCAAACGTCGGCCGAACGAAGCCGACGAGGTGGACTTAACAGAGCCTTGAGGCTTGAGTCATCCCCGTTCGATTCGAATTTGGCGCTCTCCAACTATTACGAACGAGATACCGTAATATGGGAACGTCCCTTATTGTCTCTCCCCTATTTCCTTCCTACCCTTTCCCATCCCTTCTCTTTCTCACTCACACGTTATACATAAATATATATATATATATACACAACATATATTCATTCTCTCTCTCTCTCTCTCTCTCTCTCTCTCTCTCTCTCTTTCACTGTTTCTCTCTTTTTCTGTCACTATATTCAAAAATAATTCATAATAATTCGTGACTCTGCTCGACTCTAATTTCATATATTTTAATATTGGATTTGATGCAACACTATTGCCAATTTAGTTTATTCTTTTTATTATTATTATTATTATTATTATTATTATTATTATTATTGTTATTATATCTAATTTCATATATTTTAATATTTGATTTGATGCAACACTATTGCCAGTTTATTTTATTCTTTTTTTATTATTGTTACTATTATTTATTATATCTAATTTCATATATTTTAATATTTGATTTGATGTAACACTATTGCCAGTTTAGTGTATTTTTTTTTTATTATTATTAATATTGTTATTATTTATTATATTTAATTTCATATATTTTAATATTGAATTTGTGATGCAACACTATTGCTAGTTTACTTTTATTTTTTATTATTATTATTATTATTATTTGTTATATCTAATTTCATATATTTTAATATTGAATTTGATGCAACACTATTGTCAATTTACTTTTATTTTTTTTTTTTTTTATAATTATTATTATAATTATTAAAGTAAAGTATGTTGCAAATGTTTGTTTTATTTTTATTTTTATTTTGAATTTTCTTCTATACTTCTCTCTCTCATTATCTTATCTTTATCTTTATCTTTGTCTTTCTTCCTTTTTTAGATTAAAATGCAAATGTGGATTATTTAATTAATTGTTTTTTTCTTTAATTGTAATCCCCCTATGATAAATCAATCTCGTTAATATGAATATCAAATCGTATGATTTAAAACAATGAAACAAATTCATTTGCAATGATTGTAATAATAATAATAATTATTATTTCTTTTTTATGAGATTATCTTATAATTGCATTGATTAAAAAAAAAAAAATAAAAATAAATAACAATTGTATCATTCTTTAAGTAAAAGATAAGGATATAATTCTGGATTTATTTAATCTTATCATAAAATTAAATCGTATATCGATTAAATAAATATTCTATAGAAAATTGTTAGTCATTTTACAAAGATCTCTCTATCTCTCTATCTCTCTCTCTCTCTTTCTTTTTTTCTTTTTCTCTTTTTATTTCTCTTTTTCTCTCTCTGTACCGGCAATAATAATGGGAATTCTTAACCGAGCCAAAGAATGCCTGGGCAAGCAGACTTGGCACGAATAGAAATCCTACAAAGAAGTCGAGGATCGCGGATGTAAAACTTTTCTTCCCTCTTTCTTTCTCTTTAGATTTTTTCTTTCTTTCTTTCTTTCTTTCTTTTCCAGGTACCTGTAACACATGATGCTTATTAAACCAAAAAAAAAAAAGTCAACCTTAACAACGATTATTTCTGAACATAATATCGTCATCAACGTTTCAATTATCTGATCTCAATTGTATCAATAAAATCATCAATAAAAACGCATAACAATTTTTAAAAAAGTATATAAAAAATATAAATTCATATCTAAAATATCAATGATTTTAAAAACATATTTAAATGTTATATAAGATAATATTCTGTCTATGTAATTAATATTAAACTTTGTTAAAGATATATAATTTACTAGTATATATTACTATACTAGTATTACTACTATAATTTAATTATACTATACTAGTTATAGTATACTATATTACTTACTATATTAGTTACTACAGTATTAGTATTAATACTGTAAATGATACTTAATTAGCTACTACTACACTAGTTACTAGTATACTATATTAGTTATATTATACTATACTAGTACTATACTAGTATTACTACTATAATTTAAAAAGTATATAAAATATTATTGAAAATATAAACTCCCATATATATTTAAATATCAACGACTTTAAAACAATATTTTAAATGTTACATAAGATAATATTCTCTATCCATATATATATATAATTAACATTAAACTTTGTATTAAAGGTATTTACAAAAAGATTTTACACCCTTATTTCATGTCATTCTATTCTTCCTTGTAAATCTGTGTACTTCAGGTTTACAGGATATACCCTGTAACTTGTCTTGTCTTATCTTGTCTTATCTTATCTTGTCTTGTCTTGACTTGTCTTGTCTTGTCTTGCTATTTCTTTGCCTACACCTCTTTTCTGTACCTTCTGGGGGCCTGACAGCATCTATTTTCGTTTCCTAGCGACAATATAGAAGCTCTACGTCGAGACTTTAACCAGTTCGTTCTATCTTCATCTTTCTCTTTCTCTTTCTCATTCTTATTTTTTTTTCTAGTTCTCTCTCTCTCTCTGTCTCTTATTTATCCCAGTTTCTTATTCGATCTAATTCTATTTTTTAATCTCTACGTTACAAATTATGCATACAATTCAACGTGTACTGTAATTAACGCCATATTATTCATTCTGTTATATCCACCATTTGCAAAATATTAGTCTGACGTCATACGTTGTTGCATCATTCATAAATAAATGAAATATATTTTTTTTATAATTTATTTTTATTACTTTTAAGCTTTCCCTTTTTTTCTTTATTTTTATCTCGAGCTATTCGGCTGGTTGGCTTTTTTATTTCCTGAAATTTTATTAAAACAAATGAATTTATTACAAGGTCAGCCAACGTTCAACCCTAACCTCCCCACCCCTTTTAGTCGGCTTTTACGACAAGCAGGGGATACTGTGGATATATTCTAAGATTCCCCCCCTAACCCACAGAGGGGGGGATATTTTATTATAGTTATTAACAATATATGTATATGTATACTTACTCATTATGTTTATTATTAGCTTCTTTTATTTTACAAATTTTATACAATGTTGTATAAAAATCATTTTGATTGTTAATTCTTGTAAATAATTTGTATATATGATAAATTAATATTAATTAATTAAATTTAATTGAATAAACAATAGAATTTAATATTTTATCTATTCTTCCTTGGATAGTTTCATTTTCAAATCTTTTTTCTCTCTCTCTCTTTAATGTCATCCATAATATTACATTACCAATCATATTAATAATTAAATTCTTGTAAATAATGATAAATTATTATTAACTACTTGCAATTAATAATCAAATTTAATTAAATAAACAATAGAAATCTAATATTTTTATCTGTTCTTCCTTGAATAATTTAATTTTCAAATGTTATCTCTCTATTTCTACTGTCATCCATTATATTGCATTACTAATCATATTAATAATTATTTCTTATAAATAATTTGTTTATATGATAAATTATTATTAATTATTTGTAATTAATAATCAAATTTAATTGAATAAACAATAAAATTTAATATTTTATCTGTTTTTCCTTGAACAATTTTAGTTTCAAATTGTTTTTCTCTCTCTTTCTAATGTCATCCATAATATTGCACTACCCCAATCATATTAATAATTAATTTTTGTAAATAATTTGTTTATATGATAAATTATTATTAATTATTTATAATTAATAATCAAATTTAATAATTGAATAAACAATAGAAATCTAATATTTTTATCTGTTCTTCTTTAAACAATTTTATTTTCTAATTATATCTCTCTCTTTCTAATGTCATGTACAATCTTTCAAACTTATAATGAACATCACACACATTGCATGTGTTATTATCACAGATATGATGTAATATTTAACACGTTTAATGCCACGGTGGTTACCGGTGACCGGCATTTAATTTGGCAGTAATGCCATGGGGGTCACCGATGACCGACAAGCCCAAGTTAATAGAAATATATTCCACATTGTGGCGCCACGAACAATCTCTGTACAATTAGTGTGACATTTAACTTGTTAAAGACATTTAGAAATAAACATAAATGATAGAAAGGTATTTTTTCGATAATGTGGTATCATTTAAAAATTGCCATATACATTTTGTTATTGTTTCAATATGTTTCGGTGTCTGGAAACATAAGTGCACATGTTAGAATGCACGTTGATGGTTCTGGTTTTCATAGGTTAGAAATTATAATCTAAACAAATATATATATATATATTAAATGGACCGGAAAGTAATGTCACTTTTTAACCTCAAAATTCAAACGAATAAATTTTTCAAACAAGTTTTTTATGTTTTCGGAATTTGTTGACATTGATATGTCATATAATACACATAACCAACAAATAAAATACCTTTTCAATTATGCAATTTTTCAGTCGCTGTTATAATACACTAAGGTAATTTTTACTTGATTCAGCATTTACACAAATTACTCCAGCTGTATTTTGTGTAAATGTGCTTTTAATTTAATATGGAACTTGTTAACATTGATAGATCATATAATACACATAACCAAAAAATAGATAAGTTTTTATTATTAATCAATAATTAAATTATTTAATTAAATTAATTATAATCACGTTATCAACAACCTTTTTTTTTATCTGGTAACGATAAAAATCATCAATTGGTTTTTTGATTAAAATATTAATAGAAAAATTTGACATGCGTAGTAACGACATTACTTTTCAATCCTCCTACTTATATATAATATGTATACATTTGCCTTTCAAACTTAATCCTTAATCAAATTCTTCTTTACAGGTATTTTACATATCACATTGAAGTGGACAATTTGATTTTGAAAGATTGTTATGCATCCTTGCATTTTGTACTACCTTCTGCTCTTTATGTAAACATTAATGAGTTAGCAGAACTAAAGAGAACCGATAATGTAATTAATTATATTTTTTGTATAATTTGTTATCAATTTTTTATAAATAACTTATATCTTACCGATATTGATACTTGCAGACTACAATATGCTCCGTTGGAGAAACGGATACAGAATTATTTATGGAGAATGCAAATTCTCAAAATGTTACTATTTGTAGTCGTATCGATGATGGTTCAAGTATAATGTCTTTACCTATTCATCAACGATACCAATATCCCAAAGAGAACGGTGATTATGAAACCGTAGTTTTAAGAAAACCTAGTTTACTTCTAGGTTGTAAAGAAAGAATCAAAGAGTACAGAGTATCTAAAATAAATCTATGCCCATTGTGCGCTGATAAGATGGTAAAATGGAGAGAATTACCATACAATACTGTAAGATATATCGATTAATCTGAAAATAAGAAATTTAAAAAGTTTTTATTAATAATCTATTGAATTCATTTATGTTAACAGGATGAGATTGAATATGAATGGACAATACCTATAGGAGATATATCTTTTTTATCTTTTGTCACTTATATTACATTAATAATAACGAGTTTTGGAACTGTTCTTCTAATTAATACGATATGGACGTCAAATATTAAAAAACACTTAAAAAAGAATTAATTTATATTTTGTACTTTTGTTAAACGGTAAGTTGTTCACAAAAGAATATAAATATATATATATATATACATTTTTTTTAAAAAAAGAATCAAACTTTAATAAATATTAAATTACGTCATATAAATATACTTACAAATACGTTCTTACATTTAGAATTAATTTACAATAGAATTATCTTCTCTTATTCTATTTAATTAATTTAATATACGTATATATATATATTTTGTCATGGTATTTTTTCGTTATTAGCTTTTTGTATTTCAGAATCATTAGCTTCCATTACTACTTCTATTTGATATACTGTAGATTGTTTTTTCTTGATTACAGGATCATTCCACTTTTGTACTGAACCTTTACCAAATAATATGAAAATAAGATTTCCTATTATGTATAGACCGGCTGTGAGGAAGAACATACTTCTCCATTGAAGAATATTAGACTGTAAATATAATGAAACCAAATATTAATATATAATGATAATAAATATAATAATATAATAATAATAAAAAAAAGACAAAATTACTAACCGGATCTGGTACAATTATACCACTTATGATAGGAGCTAAAATAGCACAAATGTTAGCGGCAGTATTAGTAAAGGCCATTAATGCGCCTGCAAAATTAGGACTGAGATCCATATGATTAATGTTGTGACCACAATATATGGCAACGTTAATTCCAACGGTAACTATCAAAATTGCTTCTGCAATTTCAGATTGTTCCTTGTTGATGTAACCCAAAGCAATTAGTGCAACAGCTGGAATCCATTGTCCTATTGTATTACATATTTTTCTTGATGCTTCTAAACTGATAATATTTTTTCTGATACAAATGTCAGAAATATAACTGATCGGTGAACTAAGAATCCATGCCGTCAAGTATGGCAATGCCGTCATCAAGCCGTTCTGAGAAAAACAAAACAAATGTTTTATTCGTTTGGTAAAACGTTGTGGTTTGGTGAATGATATTTACAAATGACCGGTCATTGATATTCTTAAGTTGTATCATAATTGATCTTGACCGACAGTAACCGCGAGTCAAAGAATTCATTAATGGGGATAGTTACATTCGATTAACGTACCATTCGCAAGGTATTACTGGTATATATTGGCATTGATTCAAGCAAACGCATTCTCTTTCGCATATTAATTTCATTCACGTATTTATTATTTACGTATTTACGAGCGGTTAAGAAATGTAAATGATTTCAATTAATATTCTTTCCGTACTATTGCGTTTAAATAAATGATCAAGGTCATACACTGTTCAATTTAACTAATTTTATTGAACTTACCTGTTGTATATCATAACCTAGAGCTGAATTCATATAAGAAGGCATTTTAGTTAACAACATCCAGAATCCCCAATTTTGAACGGCTTGTGTAATAAGAAGAGCCCAAACAGGTACAGACGTTAATATTGCGATCCAAGGAGTAGGTAATTTCTATAAATAGATAAATAATCATGTTTATCGATTATAGAAAAAAAGAAAAAATCTATTTGTGAACAATTGTTACCTCATCTGTTTCGGTAACACCTAAACTAACTTCGATGAATTGTCTTTCATCGAAAGGAATATTTGGATGATCAGCGGGTGATTCCTTGACAAAAATAAAAATAAAAATACCAGCTGTCAAGCTTGCAGTGCCCCAAAAGTAAAAGCAACTTGGCCAACCAAGAACAGAAGCGGAAAGGAATCCGGAACTTAGTAGAGAGGCAACATTACCGATCAAACCACCGGTATAAACAAATGCGGCTAAAACGATAATTATTAAACTTAAACGATTATTAAAAAAAAAAAAGAAAAAAAAGGAAAAACAATTAGGACAATAACAATAAAGATAAATAACGCAGCATTAAAACTGACCTAATCTTCCTCTTTCTTCACTTGGTGACCATTTAGACAAGAGCATGTGCATGGTCGGCATGACCGTACCTTGGAAAAAACCAGCAACAATTCTGGTACCACAAACAGCTTCCCAACCTCCATAATGAGCAGCGGCATGAACGGAAAGTGTCAATAAACCATTTATAATAATAGAACAAGACAATACTCTTTGGGCACCCCAATATTGGGCTATGATGTTACCAAGTACTTGAGTACATATGTATCCCCAAAAGAATGAACTGAGTATGGTGTTCTTGGTAGTCTGATCCCAATGGAATTCCTATGAACAAAATTCATTCTAATCATGGATTATTTGAACTTGAAATAAGAGAAAGAGATAGAAAGAAAACTACGTACCTCGAATTCTGGATTAGCTTTGGTAGAATTGGTCATAGCTTCCAAGGTCACGGACATGGTAACCCTGACAGCATAACAGCAAAAGAAACCGAAGGCCAGGCATAGTACCTGTACGTGCCTACATCCAATGAGGGCTGTAATCAAAGAAATATTCAAACGTCATACATAATACGATTTTAATCTTTTCTACAACTTGTGTGGATGGATTATATACTTTTTTTTTCCTTCTTTTTCCATAATACTCGCATACCTAAGCTAATAATAAGAGATGTTAGACAATGTTATCTCGATCTCATAGATAGCAAGTAATTTATTTTATAAATGGATTTGTAAAAGTGAATGTCGTTGCAAAAAAAAAAAGAGAATAGCGAATAATAATAAACGTGTCGTCTAGAATGATTTATGATATAATTAGGGGAAATTATTCTCAAGTATCTAGTATATGATGATGTTTTTTAAAAATATTAATCATTATATTTTTATATAATTTGAAAAGAAAATAAAACAACACTCTAGATTTTTTCTAATAAGAATAATCAAATATTTATAAGTTTGCAAATAATATATATATATATATATATTAGATTTTAAGATTACCCGATTATGATCGAATGAGATAATTCATTTTATTGAATAGTGCTATCGAAAAATGTTAAGAATGCAGACTACACGTAATCGATTGATACTTGTTGTTGTAAAAATGAGTTTTATGCTGTAAATATTTTTAAAAGGAAATTTTATACAAAGGAATTATCATACATTGCTACTCTCATATATACATGTTTTTTTTTATCTTTTCCATTGCATTGTGACGTAAGTAATCTGTTACATCGATTTAGAAAAAAAGAAAAAAAAGAAGAAGAAGGAAATAAGAGAAAGAATAATAGAACTTGTTATTCTTCGTTTGATCAATAATTGATTATCTAGTTACGATAAGTAATAGAATCTTTATCTTATTATATATTGAAAAAATCTAATTTCTGAGAGAGATATTTCTTGAAGACATTTTATTAAAACATCTAATGCAAACATTGATTTATTAACAATGAAATATGATAATAATAATCATATATAATTTTTGTCAAAATGATAACTCGAGTGTGTACTATCTTTTATATTTTACAATGACCCATGTGCAAAATATTACGTTTCAATTTGAAAAAAAATATCAAGACATTGACCCCCTTAGTATATGGGGCTTTATTGGAAATAGGTTTAAGCAATATCAGAAGATTTTATGAATAATAAATTATTTCATTTTAAAAATCAAATGAAAAGTACATGTACAATAATTAAATAATAATTAATTTATATATATATATATATATTGTTTTTAAAAATAATATATTTTATGATACATTTATTTTTTTTTTTGTATTTAATAATGGATACAACATCCTTCCTCCTCCCTTAATCTCATTGTTTTTTATTAGTTATATTGATTTATATAAATTTTGAATATAATTTTGTGATTTAAGTTATTCTTTTGTACATATTGTTTATTATTATTTTTATTCAAGTGAACAAATTATGATCGAAACAATTTTGGAATAATTGCAGTGGTCACTTGCAAGTGCCATGAAAAACAAAATTGATATATTTAACTGAAAACATTTCTTTTTCTTTTTATTACGATTGGATTAATCTTCAATGCATGCACATTGTTGTATTTATCTTTTTGAAAAAAAAAAGAAATGAAATCGTGTCGAGAAATACATTCCTCGTAGATTATTCATTTCATCTTTCATTAAATTTTACGTAGTAATGATTTACGTAGTAATGATTTACGTAGTAATGAATAACCACAGACAATATCAGTTCAAATTATTATACTATCTTCATCCATAAATACGTTTGTCTCATTTTTGATATTGTCATATATTAATATTAATATTAATAATAATATTATTATTATAATAATATGTATATTATTATAATTATATATATATATATATATATAATATAAATTTGATTAATATTAATATTAATATTTGAATAAAATAATATTAACCTTTGCTTACCAACCTTCCTGGAATAACACGCTTACCATACCCGGGCGAGAAAAATCGTTATAAAAAAGAAACTATTGCATAGATTTACTTCAACATTTTTTTTGAGACTTCTTTAATACTTACTTAAAAAGACTATATAAGTTTTATAACTTTAAATTAAATTTAAATATGTTTAAAAAATTATCAAAGTTGAACAATTGAGAAAAATGACTCAAGTAACAAAAAAGGTCTGGGTCCCTTGGACCAAGCGTGGTAAGCAAAGATTAAAATAAAATCCAAATTTTTTAATATCAAATATTATACTCATTTTTGTTCTTTTTTTTCCCAAATACACTTTTTATATTATTTTAAATGTTAAAATTGTACACACTTGTCATTGATAAATTAAATATAAGTACACCTGGGTTATTTTTATTTTCTTTTTCTTTTTTAATGAATAGTGTATATATATATATATGTACACGTGTAATACATATTTAATTAATTACACGTGGATGATTTGCGAAATAAACATCGATCATCTTTCTCTTTCTTTCTTTTTCTTTCGGTTGGATCGTTCTAATCAATTGATAAAGTAAAATCTTATCATATTTTCATTTTATATATCGTTCATCGTACGATTATATTTTCCCTCATTAAGTTTAATCTCAATTTGTACTTTTAAGTAAAACGCGATTGAGATTATAAAAACACCTTGACGTAAAGTATCGATAATAAAATCAAATACATTAATCATCAACAAATGCAATTAATTTAATTTGCAATTTAAAAGATAAAAATTAAAAAAAAAAAAAAAAGAATAAAACATTCAATATTATTTGAAAGAAAATTTGTTTCAAGATTTAACAAAATAACAATTCTAACATCTTGTAAATAATTAATTTGTAAACATCATTACTATAGTTTATTTTTTTTTTAAGTTAATATTAATAATATATATTATATTATTATATAGAAAATATTGAAGAATATTAAGAAAAAGAATTTATTTAAAAAAAAAAAAAAAATAAGAGAATTGTCAAAATGTAAGATTTAAAATTTCGATAAAAAGAAAAATATTCTAACACCTTTTACAATAAATTTATAAAAATAAATTATAAATTAATGTAATATTTGTAATATAATATTTTGTATACTATTGTTATTATTTATAATATAATAATATTAATTGAATCATAAAATATAATATTAATAATATTAAATTAATTATATCAATAATAATAAATTAATTAATTATATAATAATTAATATATATATATATATATACATATTATGTGTAAAATACTTCAAAATTATTTATATATTATTTAGATATTTTATTTTTGTTTACAATAAAATAATAATAAAAAAAAAAACTAAATATTAATTTGCAATATCGAATATACAATACCTTTTGGTTTGATTGGAGGTACTCTCATCATTTCGGAAATGGAAACCCTTTTATTACGTACAGACTCCATATTTATGTAAACTTTCTTTAACACTTCTTTCTGGTAATACGTTATAAGCTAAGAAAACACAATAAACGACTACAATCTGTCGATCTAAGTATTGTGTTTTTATACTTTATCGTCGAAAACTCTCCCACTCCTTGTTTCCATACAAAGCGTGACATTACTATTAAGTTTTACTTATACCTAAAACAGAGACAGAGATACAAAAAGAAAAAAAAAAGAAAGAAAAAAAAAGAAAGAAAAAGAAAAAGAAAAAGCATAAAGATAAATTTTAATCAAAATTTTAGTCGTAATTTACGTTTCAATTAAATTTCATATGAGAAAATTGTCATTCGTTACGTGTGTATCATTTTTTTTCTTTATTTTTTTTTTTTTTTTTTTTTTTGTAAATGAAAACTTCTTTCATTTCTTTTTTTTTTTTGATGTAATTATTTTTTTTTGTATCTTTCAACGATTTGCAATAATAAATTATAAAATTATGTTTAATATAAAAATAAGAAGAAAATATTCAAATTATTATTATTATTATTTTATCGACTTGCAATTAAAGGATTTGCAATAATAAATTATAAAATTAAATTTAATATAAAAATAAGAAGAAAAATATATAAATTATTGTTAATAATATTAATATTATAATTAATATATTAAAATATTTTTATATATCAGTAATTCAATTGATCAAATATTTTCATCAATTATTAATAACATTAATATTATGATTAATATATTAAAATATTTGTATATATCAGTAATTCAATTGATCAAATATTTTCATCAATTATTAATAATATTAATATATTAATAATAAAAATTATAATAATATTAATAATAATATAATTATTGATATATTATAATTAAATATATTAAAATATTTTTATATTTTAATATTCTTATAATACTTTAATATTGAAATATTTGTTTTTAATATATATTATTGTTTATAACCAAGATCATAAAATTTTATTTTTTGTTTTATCATTTTTGTACGCAAAAATCTTCCTCTTTCTTATTCTATCAGTGTGCGTGACATTTCGGTAAATTTTAATGATACCTTTTACTTTAATAATCTCTTTTATTATCCTTCGTTTTATTATTTTTCTAATTCTTTTTTCTGCTCCTCTTACGAACGACAGAGCACAAGCCGTCATATTATCGGTCATTTGACAAATCTTTTATACAAACATTCTAACCATTCAAACATTTGCAAAATTTTAACGAATATTATTATCTACGTTATATGTATATTTTTTGCAAATAATTTCTTCATTTCTTCTTTTTTTTTTTTTTTTTTTTGTCAATTCAGTTGCTCATTTTATTAAATATCTGAAATTTGATAATATCATTAAATATTAATTGTAAATTTACCGATGCTTTCAACCAGAAATACGATGATAAATTAATATCGTATTTTAATAATAATAATAATAATAATAATAATAATAATAATAATGATGAAATATAAGTCATATAAACAAATATATCAATTGGTATAAGATTATTTTATATTATTATGATATAATTAACATATTGTTATTATATTACATTGATTTAATTAATTTATATATATATATATATATATATATATATATATTTGTATAATTGAAAAAATATCTCATTAATAAATTATTCATGTATAAATTTTCAAATGATAAGAAATATTACATTTATACACGTATTTTAATTATTTCTTTTCATATAAAACATATTTGAACACATGCTACTGCAATGATATCTTTTATATCTATATAAATTCATTTTTATGTTATTCATATATATATAAAAATCATTAAAGGAACAAAGTTATGCACCATTTTTTACAAAGTATTGTTTACAGTGTCAAGAAATCGTTTTATATAATTATTTTATCGAAGATTATCAATAATAAACATTTCTTTTGTCCTACAAAGATAATAATCATCTCCAACCACATATTATCTAATTTTTTCTTTTCTTATTTTATTCTCAAATCAAATACAAATCGATTTCTTACGACTGCAATAATAAAAATGTTTTTTCTGTTTTTTTCTTTTTTTTTTTTTTTTTTTCTATAAATTCTTCACGTATCTCTGTAATTTAAACAATATCGATGATTCAATAATATTTTTTTTTTAGAAACAATAATGATACTACTAACATTGATAAATATGTATAAAAAAAATAAAAAAATAATGAAAGAAACGAGAAATAAATTAAAACAAAAAAAAAAGAAAAAGAAGATTAATATAATAATATTTATTTGAACAACTTATAAGAATTGTAACAGCTATCTGAGCATGTGACTCCGTGGCGCAACGGTAGCGCGTCTGACTCCAGATCAGAAGGTTGCGTGTTCAAATCACGTCGGGGTCAAGTGAATTAACTTTTTTTTTTTTCTTATATCAAAATTGACAAGAAAAATGCAATAAAAATATATTATAAAAAATCAATATAATTTTTTTTCTATTTTTATATCTAATGCAAAATAACATATATATATATATATAAAATAAAATAAAGTGTTAATTGAAATAGCACGTATATACATCGTGCATGTAAATTTTCTCTTTTGTTTTTTTTTTACTTTTGATATTTACAATTAAAAAAAAAAAAAGAAAAAAACATGGTATAAGACCAAGAAAAAAGTATATAAAAATAAAATAAAATAAAATAAAATAAAATTAAATTAAAAAAAAAGAAATATTTCTACTCTTATGCGTACTTAATCAAATGTAATAATCAATTACATAATTTTGTGTTACAAGGTAATTATGATAATAAAATTCTTGACGCGATTGGTCGTGATAGAAAAAAATCAATATAAAAAAAAAAAAAAACAAGAAAAAAAATATATTGAAACATTTTTTAAAGGAATACCGCGATCTTTTTTTTGTTTCTTTTGAATATATTTACACATAGAATATTTATACCTTTTATTTAAAATATTCTGCATTTATTTTTTTTTTATGTCTTTTTTTTTTTAATCAAGTTTTATTATTTTATCTTTTTTTTAAATATTTTTTATATTTATTATTATTATTGCATACCGTGCATCACAGACTTGATTTTGTTTGTACCAACAGACGGAGATCTATGACAAAAAGGTTTGTATTACGATAAGGAACACTGAATGCATCATCATCATCATCATCAATTTTCTTTTCAATTTTGTTCATTTTTAGTCATTCGAATAAATAATTATTAAGAATTTGTATGTGTGAAATTGTTACAATTTTTTTCCTATACGATGACACCATATAACAGCATATATACATATGCGTTATTACATGCATGTATATATATCATACATATAAATATATATATATTATATATACATATAGATATATATATATAATGTAAAATATATATATATATATATACATATATATTGATACATTTTATTATACCTTACATATACATATATATATGTATATATATATACATTATGTTAAAGGATGCAATTCTTACGAAGTGACGTGTATATATATAATTCCAATTAATTATAAAAACAAATAACAGATCTTTTTATTTTCCTAAAAAAAAAAAAAATCAATGCAATATTAAATATTCTAAATTAACCCTTTCGTTATAACTATCGGTCCCCATAAAGGAATCATACGTTCTAAGGCTCCTAAATCCCATATAGGGGTCGTCAGTGCAAAGACCGCCATATGAACAACCCCTCATCATAAGGGTCGTGTATCATGAAATTCTGCGCATGTACAAGCGAATTTATTTGAAAAACGATACTCGTGTCAAAAGGATGCCCTAAACGAAAGGGTTCAAAGAGTTTCGCAAAGAATGAAATGTAATAATAAATGTGAAAATGATCAAACGCGTATCATCATACAATGTATTTGTTGATTGGTAGTAGTAGTAGTAGTAGTAGTAGCAGTAGCAGCAGTAGTAGTAGTAGTAATAGTAGTAGTAGTATATTAACTTGGAAATAAAGAAATATATATATATGTATATACCCCATGTGTCATATTTATATGACATGGGATATAAAATAGAGAAAAATGTTGTAAAATGTTTGTTTATATATATATACATATTAAATATGAGAAATTAATAATTTGCTATTTTATTATTTAGCTATTTTTTTAACTTATTATAGAAAAAGTTTTTTTTCACACATATACAATTTTGCCATTTTTTCTTTTTTTAAATTTTGTTTTGTTTTGTTTTTTTTTGTTTGTAGTTTAATACTATTTTATGATAGTAATATAGTCATTTTTTTTTTGTTTTTATCCGGATATATCTACAAAGAGGAAAATTATTATTATTATTATTATTATTATTTTGTTTTTTTTGTTTGTTATTTTTTTTTTGTTGTTTTTTTGTTTTGTTATTTTTCTTTTATATATATATATATATTATTTATAAGGAACCGATAACGTTCAGGATAAAGTTGGCATTATAATAAATAACAATTTTCATATCGTACATGTACAAACACAGGTTAATCTTCATCCGTTCCCTTTTGATATACCGCACCAAATTTGCTCATATATTTGCGAACAAAATCTTTAGCTTTGTGTTTAACATTTTCGTTACATTGTAATTCATCCACACTTTTACAATGTTTCAGCTCTTTAGCTAATACAAAATGTGTTAACTGAAATCAAACAAAATATATATTAAATAATATTCAATTTTAAATCATTCAAATATACAATGAAATATTTTCTACCTTTCTCGCTAGATGTTTAAAATCTTCCGTATTAGTTATACGACCTTGTTTGCAATCATTTTTTCTATATGGATTTAAGAAATGTACCATAACGTTGGCCATATTTATTCTAAAAGTATCCTTTATCTTTCTTTCCGACATGCTAGTAAAATCTGACGATGTTGATTGAGATTTGTTTAACCAATGTCTCGAATGAATTTTAGATTTATTACTACGCCTATGTTTTCTGAATTTATCTACATGCATTTTAAGTCTAGCCCTTTCCTTTTGTCTTCTTAATTTTTCTTTCAATTCTTTATAAGTTTTATGACCAACACGGTCTTCCTCTCTTCTTGGCTGTAATTTAAAACAAAAATATATTTATATATATATATATATATACAATAAATATTTTAAATTAATTAACAAATAAGAAAATATTTACACTAATGATCCTTTCTTGTACCAAACCATCTCTTCGTTTTTTAGTTTCAGGAAATATGGTAGAACCAACAGGATTATTGTATAGGTTAACTTTCTTCGTAGAATTACGTTTCTCAGTATTACCACCAGCATCCGAATAAACATCCTCTTCTTTCTTATCAATATTTTCATCCTCGATATCTTCTTCATCTTCATTAGAAGATGTCGAATCATCACTGGATTCAGAACTTGACGATGAATCTGGTTGAACGCCTATGTGATCCGGTGGTGGTGGTAACCATTGTGATATTCTTTCTTTAATATGATAATAATATCTTCTACCTCTAGCATCTATCGCACTCTTCCATTTAGGTGGTAAATCTATCGGTGGTATTTCTGGTTGCGATTGTTGATTGTTAGTAGTATCATTGGTAGAAGAAGCAGCATTAACAATAGGAAACTGTTGAGAGTTATTGGTTTTGTCGATGTAAAGTGATTGAGATTGAATAGGAATTGGTTGTTGTGTAACGCTATGAACTGGTACTAAATTGCTTGCTATAGGCAAATGACTTTCCGTATATGGTTGATGATGCGGAAGTAAAGAATATGTTGGCGTTTGATTAAACGCAGGTGGTTGATTTAAAGTATACACTACAGGTGGTACATTGGAAGGAACGGCAGTAGTACCAGTTATACCGGCTGATATTTCAGAATTTAACGGTGGTTGCAATGAATGAGGATTTTGAGATACCAAAGTATTTGGTGTAGAAAGAGATTGATTTCCTCCGACACATGTAGGAGTACATTGTTGTGCGATATCACCTCCTTCTGAAAAAAAAAAAAAAAAACAAATCAAATCAAATCAAATGTTAATAATTGATAAACTTAAGTGAACTTCAATAGAAATTACCTTGTGCAGAATAATGCTGCCATTGACCAAGAGTATGATTATAAAATACAGGATAACCAGTTTGAGGATCTACCATAGCAGTAGAATGTGGATCCATACCCAAAGCTAAACATCTCGATTCATGTTCTTGCCAAGAATCATGTTGTTGACGACGTTGTCTTTCTTCTTCCTCTTTAGCTACTTTTAATGCAAATAATTGTCTACGTTCGTATTTTGTCATCCTTGGTATAGGAACTAAACTACTTCTTTCTTCGACTTTTTTTTCTTTAGTTCTATTATTATGTTCAAAGTCTGGAGATTCTCTTCCTCGTCTTCTGTCAGTACGTTTGTCTAATTCCACTCTTCCAAATCTATCAGGCCTATATCTAAAACAATAATAAATAAATTATCGACACAATATTATAAATGATTTATTTTATTATTAAATTGATTGGAAGATTTTTGTATTAACCTTTCATAGGATGTTCCAGTTTTTTCATCTTTCTCAAGCTCCTCTCTATATCCACGATCTAAAAATAAATCAAATGAATAATATTAAACATTTGTATCTTTCAAATAATAATAATAATAATAATAATAATAATAATAATAAAAAGAAGAAAGAAAATAACCTGCTTCTCTTTCATGTTCCTTCATCTGTTCGATTCTTTCTTTTTTCGGTATTCTGAAGACTTCTTTAAGATTAGACCATTCAGATAATAACGTTGATGCTAATTCAGGAATAAGAGATTGATCTGTACTTTCAGATTTGATTTCATTCAATCCTGAATTTTCAACTCTATTTTCACTTGGAATGTTGTTCAAATTGTCAATGATTTTTTTCGTACCAGCATCATTGAAACAAGTATTATTTTCTTCGGGTAATCTTTTAACTTTACTTTGATCATCTTCAGGTGATTCATCGCTCGCTGATAAATATAATCGATTAGCCCATTTTTCTACAACCCCATAAATCTTACTATCCATTAACATTGTTTTGTTAGGTATTGGCAGTGTATTTAAAGTTTTTAGAATTTCTAAACGAAACAGTTGGGCTTCTTCTGATTCATTCTCAGCAATATCCATCACGTAACTCCATATTAAACGAAGACCGTGATAATCTAAGAATAATCTTCTACATGGTTGTTCACCACTTTGTATTAAACGTAATAAACATGTTCTATGTTTCAATTCTCTACTGCGTACCATTAAACGACTCAGTGTTAAAGTATGTGCACGATTTTTCAATCCACCCGAACACAATTTGTCTATTTCTTCTTCCAACTGTAAAAAAAGAAGATAAGATAAGAATAAAAGATTAAAATTTAATTAACCCTTTGAATACTGAATTATTTGATTTAATCTGTTGCTATACGGATTAATATATAAAAATAATACATTTTATTTGAAATATATTTATATTGATGATATAAATATATATAAATTAAGTGTCACGTTGTTTGTCCGCAATGGACTCCTAAACTACTGAACCGATTTTAATAAAATTTTGTACACTTTCTGCAGTTTCATCCAACTTGAAAGATAGGATAACTTATATCTCAGTTTATAATCGCAATATTATTTTATTGCGAATTATTTGTTTATTAACAAAGAGTCATGATTATCTCTGTTAGTTCGATAAGATTCTAACAGATGGCGATATAAGGTAATTCGTTGACTTAAAGACGTGTGTATCGGACTGATTGTGACCCCTATTGTTTTATATATTTATATAAGCTTCTTAAATTCAGATGACGAGTCAGACTCGTGCACCGTAACTTTGATCAAATAAGCAGATGACGAGTCTCACTCGTCAAATGTTTATACAAAGGGTTAAATTAATATAAAAAGTGAACAAACGTACGTCTTCGTCTTCCATATAATCTGTTGGTTTCTTTTCTTCTTTCTTCTTTCTCGAATCTTTTTCACGTTTCTCCTTCTTCTCGATCTTTTCTTTCTCTTCTTCTGGTGTATCACCGATCCAACCGCAACAATTGGGTGCTTCGCAGAAACACTTTTGTGCTTCCTTTCTGATATTTTATAATATTTATTTAATTAAATTAAATAATATAATATAATATAATATATTGTTTTATTGTGTTAATTGTATTATCAATTAATTATATTAATACTCACCCATATCGTTGAAAATGATAATTAAAAGTTATTTCTTCTCCGGCTGTTATAAACTTCTTTATAAAAAATCCTATTCTTAATTCGCCATTTACAGTCCACTAAACAAAAAGAACAAACATCATTGTAAGTTATAAGCAAAAAAAAAAAAATATGAACAGTTTATTTAAAAAGTGGCTTAACTCTATTTTCATTTTTACACGATCTTTTCATTCTGAAGCAATTTGTTACTAATATATTTAAAATCATGAAGATTTATTAACAAAACAATTTGCTGATTAATGGAATGATGTAAAAGTTTATTTTGAAAGTAGCCTAACTCTAATTATTTTCTGGTTGCACCTGGTTATTGTACAATTTCATGTTATGTGATGAACATCATGATTTCTTCAAATCCCTTTCACACACACACACAATGTAGATGAATAGTAAATTGTTTTGTATGTTATGTTTGTAATTTTGTACGTTATGTAGTTAAAAAGTGTTTTCAATAACATAAATTATGTTTCTGAAGTGTTTTAAAGATATGTCAAATAAATTGAGTATTGTTTTTTTTTTTTTTCAATTTGAAGCATCTTAAATTATGTTGAATGAAGTTAAGTCCCTTCGAAATTTTGTAACAAATCTGATTGTTCATTTAGAAAGTGACCTAACTCTATTTGTGGTAAGAAAACGCATATTATTCATTTAATGATTGCCATTATTTTAATAGGAACTATAAATTGATATACTTAAACAGTATGACTCGTTAGTATCTCTAGTTTTAATTGCATTGAAACGCAAACTCTTCAATATAGAGTTAGACCAATTTCATCAATCATGATCTATCATCAATTAGTATGACAAACTTTACCTTTTGTGTTTCTGCATTTGGATCGCAACTATGATTAATGAAACGTGAAATATTCCCTTTCAAAGTGGCATCAATTATTTGATCTGATTTTAATGCCATGAAATAATAATGTCTATTTTTATCTTTGGAATATTCTTTAGCTCTACGACGAAAATCTTTTGGATCTACAACCTCTCCCACGTATTCCATTATAAATTCTCCTCTGAAAAAAAAGAAAAGGGAAAAAATACAAGTTATATTTTCTAATTAAATTATTAATTATATTTATAAAAAATACTAACACATCTAGATCGGTCACTGCTCGTAATCCAAATCCCTTTTTTTCTGTACGAAAGACCTCGCACTTGGCGTAATCACAATTTTGAAATCTTTTATTTGTGCATCTATCACCAACCACACATCTGGGACCACTAAAATGAAAATACAAATTTAAAATACAATTATATTTTTATTCTTAATCAACAATCTTGTAATATTAGTTGAATTATTAGTTTCAGATCAATGATTTAGTAAAATGGGTGAACCATTCATGAAAAGAAAAATAAATGATATTTAATTTGATTTAAATTAATAAATAATTATTTATGTGTACCATTCTATCATGAGAAGTCTGTTAAGACAATCTTCACCACAACCAAGTTCACCTCTTTCTATTTCTTCTTCTGTAAGGAAACAATCACATACCATTCTTTTGGTTTCTTTGTTGGTGTACCTGATATCAAAATAAATAATGTTAATAAATGTTTTCTTTTTAACTCTTTGAGCTCTATGGATGCATATATGCATTTAATAAAATTTTATTCAGGTGAATTAAGAACGCATTTAATAAAAGTTTAATTTACATCAAAGGGTTGATGATTTCACAGGACAATAAATATTTAATATATATTTAATATATAAATATACATAATATTATATTGATTATATATTAACTCATTAACTGCCAAATTATTTTTGATTACAGAAATTTATTTATATTTTTTAAAAAGTCTTAAATGGGAATTGTGGCTGGTTGCATGAAAAAAAAAAAAAAAACCAATAAGAGACTATTACTTATTTCTTTTATTATTTCCTATACATACAAAATAGCTATTATTATGCCATTTTTCCATACAGTCCACATAAAACCGAGTGGTGTACGTAAAATTCCCAAATGGGGATTGATCGTGGCAGCTAATGGGTTAAATAATTTTGTATTTCGAAATAAAAGTATGTTTATAAATTTGATCATTTTTAATCAAAGAGAATAATGATAAATGATAATAATAACTTATTATTATTTTTGCTTGGTATAATTCAATCAACAGAGTTCACACATTAATAGAAAAGTATTCAATCCTTCAGCAACGATCTCAATTCCTAGATACGTTCCATATCCATACAGAGAACTTCAAAAAGTAAGTATTCAGAGCTCAAAGAGTTACAAAATAATATGAAAAACAAAATACAAATTACTTACCTTTCAGTGAGATATAAATTTTCACGTAAATATTCAAATTGACTTAATCTTTCTTCCATTTCTTTATCCTTGGAATCAATAATGGTTGTTGTCAGAGGACTTGGTTTTGTTCCTATAATTTTAGAAACCTGCTGCATTGTAGATGAATTAACAAAAGAATTATTTTCTATATTTTCCTCTCCTGTATCCTGTTTTATTTCTGGATAAGATTGTACATTAATCGATGTACATACAACTGCAGATCCACGTTCTAAGGATCCGGATTCTCCTGATGTACCACTATTTGATTTAGTAGTCACATGTGGTATAAATTCCGACATAACATTGGAAAATTCAAATCCCGTTGTTCCAGAGATGGATGAACTTGATCCACCCATTTCAAGTTCACTCGATCTTCTCCATCTGGATTTTACTTTGACAGGTTTCAACGAATCCGAATTGTAACCAGAATTATTAAAACTTGCTACTAATGGTGTAAGAGAATCATGCGTTGTTTGCATTTTATTGACATTGTTTTCCTTGTCACATTGAATCTCAGATTGTCCATCTGAATTGATTTTTGATTCTAAAGATGAAGTAGTAGTCATACTGGCAGTTATTTTATCTTTCTCCTGTGTTGAATTAGGTTTCAATGTATCCGTATTTGATTTCGTTACCAAACCACGACCTCGAGATCTATGAATAATACAAAAGTTGATTTATAGAATTTTTAATAAAATTTGTGTGAAAATTGTAGTATTTATTACTTACCTTTGTTTCAATAAACCTATAGTACGAATTCTATTACTTCTTCTAACACCAGAACTGTTAGATCCACTTTCAGAACCCGTAGTATCTGTGCTACCACTACGACTTCTAAATTCAATCTTCTTGTCAGTATCGTTGACATTATTAGAAGCACCTTTTGTATCGATGTCGGGTATTTTATAATTATTAACTGACAATAATGTGTCATTACTACTATCACCACTGCTAGTTAATTTCATATCTTCGCTATCTACTTTACTATCAGCTTCACTATCCGCACATGCATCATCAACAACATTTTGTAAATGATCGGCAGTTTTTTGTTGTGTTTTCTTTTTCTGTAAATTTCTACAATTAATTGGTAATTCATTAGCACATCCTACATTTTCTGTATAATTGTCTGACTTTAAAACACTTTGTTGTTGATTTTTCAAAACACATTCCACTGATTTTTGATAAACATATATCGTATTATCCGTATTAGATTCACAATTAACTGAACGATGTAATTGTTCCATTTTGTCCAATATCGATGAACTACTTTCATCATCTTCGTTAACTAATGATATCTTTTGTACATTTATACACGTTTCTACTGGCGAATTAACACTTTCTACACTGCACAAATCATTAACTAATTTTTCTATTTCTTTAGAACACTGATTGTGTTGCACGGTATTAGATTTATCCGATTTACAATTATTATCTTCTTTAATAATATTCTTCTGACATTGTTGTTGATCTTTGCAATCTTGTTTAGATGACAATTTAGATACATAATTATTGCTTACTTTTCTATTACCATCATTTGAAACATTAGATTCTACTTTTTGTAGATTAATCCGATTTTTATCTACGTACTTATTTTTATATGATTCTTCTTTCATCGTTCTAACATCGTCGATAGTTCTGTCATTTGTGTAAGTACTATTTGCACGATCTAACAAAGTAGTAATCTTATTATTAGTAGAATTATTATCTATATCATATCCTACTTTATTACATTCCCTTTTGGAATCTGTCATTTTGTAAGATACAGTACTGTTATTCGTAGATTTATCATCTACATTGACATGTAAATTATTCATACCATTTTGAATAATTTGATATTCGTTACTAGACATACCGCATTCTACGTTAGTTTCTACTATCATAGATTCAACGCAATCTTCATTTTTGATGACTGTATATTCTACAAAATTATCTTCTCCTAAGTTAGCTTTATTCATGAGTAACACTTGTTCTACTACCACATTACTATCTTGTTTTAACGTGTTATAAGTGGTTATGTCAGTAGCATCGGTTTCTACTTCCATTTCTTCACATATTATTTCCTCTATCACTGCTTCCGGCCATACTTCTACTTCGTTTGACACTGACGATTCTAATTTAGTTTCGTTAGTTTCTGTTGTATTACCAACTACCATTTGACGTACATCTTCCGGACTGAGTTTATCCGATTGATCCAACATATTATCCAATCCATCTTGACTGTCACTATCTTCGTCTTCTCTTTTGTAAATACTGCATATGCTATCGGTTGTTAATATATCTTCGTTTTTATTATGACTATTATTATATTTTCTATGTTGATTTTGATTCTTTTTAGAATCCGTTTCTTCAACAACGTTCTTCGATTCTTCGACAACATTGCTCACTGACGTTTTGGTTATCTTTCCATTGATTTTACTCTCTTCCAATTGTTTCTTAGCTATCTGTCTGCTGGACTTTCTGACAGGGGTATATTTGGCTGCTGATGATTTTACAGTTGTTTTAACTTCGTGTTTACGCTTTCGTGCCATATTGATCCCATATATGTTTCCGTTATCTGTAATTATAAATAATAACTTTTATAAGGATTAAGAATTGTAATTTTAAACATGTAACTATATATAGTTTGACTTGTTATATCTTTCACGGATAACCTTTATTTCAATTTAAATATAAGATTGTTATTACCATATGGAATATTATATATTAAATACTATTATTATATATATATAATTATTTAAATGATAATATATATAATAAATAATGAATTATTTCAAAAATGTTTATTAAACAATATAAATATTTGAAAATTATCATACTTAATGAATATTGTCATAGTTGTTATATATATATATATACACACACACACATATACATATATATTATGATATGTTATCTAAGAAATATTTTTTTTTTGTATTAAATATAATAATATGCGCTTGTTTAATGTATAACCAAAGAAACCCGACAACTGGTGACGTGTATTTAACAATTATATTCTGATAGAATATTTGATATACTAAGCTAATTAAAATACGTCAATTATCTTAATTATAAAATAATATTATATATATATATATATATATATATATATTTTGTATCGGTTACGTTGGTTTGTAACAAAAATTAATTATAATATAAAAAAAAAAACAAAAATGTATTATACTCACTGGACAATTAAAAAGTTGTATCTCCTGATTTATTACCAACGGTTGTCATTTTGAGTGCATTACTTGAAGAGATCTATCGCTTCGTCCGCTCCCCTAATTCGTCCATATTTACAACTAACGGATTAATATAAAAAAAAGCAAGAAGCATTTAAAAACGAAGACTTCTAGTATTGTATAATCTAACGATTAAAATATTTCATGCGAATTGTTTTTCCTTTAAAACAATTTAATGTCAATCATTAATTAATTCGATGCACAAATTCACACCCCGTAAAGATTAAAGCAGTTGTTGAGTATTTCACTTTGAGTTAACCGTGTCGTAGCACATACAAATATAACTAACATAAAAGCACTAAGGATAACATGAAATAATTATTTGCAAATTTACGATAGTAAATTTTTAATTTGTATGAAAATATATTAATAAGGTCATCCTCAAAAATGCAATGAACGCGTGATACTTGAATAAGTGTATACGTTGTTACCATAAGCATCGTTTGTTTCTTCCAATGCTGCCAATAGAAAACAAAATAACATATAGATGGGATAATTTTCTAAAGGTAATAAGAAATCGGAAACATTTTCTATGCTTTTTAGGAACTCTTCATTCTCTCGTGTCTCGAATAAAACTAAGACTTACCCTATGATGACGCCTATCGCAGGATACTCGTGGCGCCCCTCTGCATCCATTGTTAGAACTAATATTCCCTATAATACAAATCATTGGTTGATACTTCGTATTGTTTTCCTATTCGTCAACGAAGAAGTGATCCTTTAAAACGACCAATGACAACGTTGAAAAATAATCTCGTAATAAAATTGACCAATCACGTACATAGAGAATTTGTGCGTCAATATTTGATTTTGAATTACTTTGTTTCTTAGTGATGATTAAATATATTTATATAAAACGTAAAATTATTATATTATTTCATATCTTTTTTTTTTTTTACGTAGATATATATTTGATTTGAAATATTAATAATAATAAATAAATTATTCAAATATATTGCTCGATTGTGAGTTGATTGAAAAATAACTAACCTATACTTGTAAGTGTAATTACCATATAAATACATTTCAGGATGACAGAAAAATTTGCTTATTTATAATGTAATGGTCCTTTGTTTGATGACAGTAATATTGAAACGAATTATCATTGTTAATCAGATAAATTTTCATCTGAAATTATTATAAATAAATATACTACTGTACTTTGATAAAAGATGCAAAAATAATTATTCTTTTTAATATGCTTATTTTTTGTTTTGTTTATCAAGATGATTTCTCAAACATGATATTTTTCTATTAAAATTAATCAAAAATGTCAGATATTTCGAGAAAAATAACTACAATTAGTGATCTGGCTAGAAGTACAAAAATAACAGACAAAAAGGTAGTATAATTTAATAATAATATCTTTTATATAAACATAAGAATCTAACTAAGATTTACACACTTTTGTATTTTTTTTTCTATTTAGAAAAGTATTTTGGAATTAATAGAACTCTATGAGAATAAAGAGGCAATTAATGAAATAAATAAACATTCTGAAAATAACAACGATGGAATTGTTAGTTGGTGGAACATTATTACTATTTTACATAATTTAATTTTACATGTAAGTATTACCATTTATCTCTTGTTATTATTGTACATATATTTTTATTATACTGATTTTTATTCTTTTTATTTTTTTTTTTATAGGAAGCAGATAGGCTAGCCATGAATAAGGGTAACAAAATACAAGACACTTATGGTATTTTGTTAACAACCCTACGTTATTCTCACGAATCTAGAATATTGACTTTGAAAAGCAATCATTTAATAAGATTTATTCTTGACATATTGCAAAATGAAAAATATTTATTTTATTGCAATACGTATTTGAATATATTAAATACTTACATACTTCCAGTTCGTTTATATCAAATGAATATAACTTTAGAATTATGGGAAGATTTATTGAAATCCTGTATTAATATATACAATAACGAATCTACCTCTATCAACAAATGTTTAGTATTAAATTCTATTCAAATGATAATACAATATGGATATATGTATGTGAATTTATCATTAGAAGTTAAAAAATTAATACCATTTTTAGGTAATAAGAAAATAGTTCATATTACATTTCAATAATGGTACCATTTGTTTTACATTAATATTATTATTTATTATTTCAGTTAATATTTTGACGGATCTTAAAATTCTCAAACACATGGAAGAGTCTGTGTACAAACTGACCAATACAGTGTGCCATCAAATGGCAACTGAAAATAGAATTGTACTTTGTCAATTTAGCGAAGAAGTTTTGCCTAAGATAATTAATTTAAATAGTTACGACGATAAATATAAATTAATGATGTTATTTGTACAAATTCATCATCCTGGAGGACTTAGTCAAGAAAATGATGGAACGTATGCTTGCGATTGGTCTGTATGGAATAGTATCATACGAAGTATGTACGATATCATTTGGAGAGATTTTAAAAAAGGAATATCATCCAAATATTTTCTTCAATTTGCTAGGGAAGGTATTACTTTATTTATATTTATAATAAATTATATATATATTGCATAAAATAATATTTGTATATATATAAATTTGTTAAAGTAATCAATCAAATTCTACAAAATTCTGGTACCATTTTGAAATTACACAATTTTGTTGAACTTTATTCAAAACCGGCTAAAAGAAAATGTATTTCCATTCGTGGACCGGTCGATTTGATTGATCATTGTGATATAGAAGATGGATTGTCTGTTATTCAAATATTAACGGTACTTTTTGCAAAATATCCTGAAAGAATGAAATCGGATGACTTGGTACCTCTATTAAAAATATTGGAAACTTATTTGATGCAACAATCTAAATGTATTAAAGTTATAGATTGTTTATATGACTTATGTACTGTTCTTATGGAAATAGAAAGACTTTATTTAAACGTCTCAGAAGAATTACAACATTCTGCGAATGTATATTGGTATAAAATATGGGATATTCTTTTGAGGTATTATATATTAATTATATATATCATATTATATTATATTATATTAAATAAATAATTTATAAAATTGATATTTTTCTTTTTTTTTTTACAGATCTCTTAATACCAATAATAATGAGGTTTCAGCACATAGACTTGCTCAGTGTTTTATAAAACATGGAAAGATGAAAAATACAAATTCACTTTTTGCTTTGTACGTATCTCAAACGATCAGATGGTCTTCGAATAGTTTGCAAACATTATTAATGTGTTACGAACATTCATCTATACCAGACGACGTATCAATGTTCAACACAAATTTACATTCTTCTATGTTAAATACGCAATCTGTCAAATTACAATTTTTACAATGGTTATTGAACACTTTTTGGTTTAAATTTCCTTCTAAGATATTAATTGAAAGATTGTCTAATATATTGATTGGAATTCCAGTGAGATTCCTTCAAGAAAATAATACAACAGTTGAAACGTCTGAATCAACTTCAACTATTTACGAAAATTCCTATTTACAGGAATTTCTATACGAGGATTCGCAACAACCCATGTCTTATAAAAATATAGAGACGTGTAGTTTAGCATTAACATTTCAAATCAATTTAATTACAAATTCAACAAAGGAAGTTGTTAATACGCAAGAATATTTACAAGATTCGTTTGCCAAAGCTAACGTAAATATAATCGACTTGAAAGAACTTCTTGTAATATTGAAGAAATATTTATACAAAATTATTAATAAAAAAAATGAAAACAACGATATACAAATGATTATAATGAAAGTAACGTTAGTGGCTAAAATTGCGATTACCGTGAAAAAAATGAATATATTAATGGAAGATACAGAAATTCATTCAATTATGCATATAATAAAGGATTGTTTGGAATATGCTTATAGTTTGTTGAACAAATTGTTCGATACTAATCACGAATATCTCATCAATGTGATACAAGCATTTTTAATATTATTTGAAACGTTTTCTTCAACTTACACGGATATGACTAAGATTATTATTTCTTTGTCGACACCAGATATATTACGAAATTTATTTAATTTACTTAATATCGAAGATGACAATAATTTTACTTATCACGAGATACGCCATTACAATGATCATTTTGATATATTTCAAAATAATTCTAACGACGGTCAAATAAATTACAAAAACAACAGCATATGTAGCTTGAATGCTATAAAAATATACACCATAAAAACATTGACATTATTTTGCTGTATGAATACGGGAACAAAAATCCCACAAATTCAATTGAATTTAATGAACAATCTAATGACTATCGATAATTATGATTTTTCATTTGTAATAGAATTTAAAATGGCAATGATAATATTGGAATCTTTCACACAATGTGACAAAAAGATAATACAGGAAAAGTATGAAGATAGTCCATTATTATTTCTATTTGTTTTATTTAAAAAATGTAAGAAAGATGAAAAGTATGTACGATGTATACTCAAAGTTCTACCTTATTATATCGAATACAGTGCCATATATAATTACGATTTAATTAAATTAATGGATTATTTTTATGAATTACTGAATTGTACAAAATTTGGTACTACTGTTTACATCGATTTCTTGGAATGTTTTTCAAAAATAATTGAAATCAAACCATTATTAATGAAATATAAAGATTATATTCATTATGAATGCAAATTCTGGACTGTTATGGAAAATCTAATGACGTATGTTCAAAGTCCTCTTCACATATTAAGATTGAAATTAATAAAATGTATACAAAAATTGTATTCATCAAAAAGTATAGAATATCAAAAGAAAGTTTATTTCTTTGATAAATTAAAACAAACTGCTAATAATTTGTTATCTATTGAAAATAAAAATTATAATGACAAGGCTGATGAATTAGAAACTAAAACTGTAAGCGTTTTGTTAATATTTGGAACTATCATTTGTACATCCAAAACGTTTGAAAACAATGCATTGATAGCTATATTAGAATTAATGGAGAATAAACGTGTTAAATTAAAAATGGTACAAAAATTATTGGAAAGTATAAATAAACAAGTGAAACACGTATTGCCTAACGAAGATAATTTGACATCTATGTTATTGTACTGGTTGAAAAAAGGTCGTACCATAGAAACATTTCCATACGTATTAATTCCATACAAATCTCAAGAAGAATTTTATAAAACTTATATTAATATAATAGTATTCATTGAAATTCAAAATTTCAATATCATCGGTGCAAAACAACTTTGTGCATCTATTGGATACGATTTTAAAAATATTTTTGAAAATATTTTCGATCAAGTCTTAGCCTGGTTACTTTCTGTAATTTGTCAACAAGATAAATCTATTCATTTTTCACGTGCATGTAATATGCTTAAAGAATTGATGTTAAATCAAGGAAACTTTCAAACCATCAATACCTTTGCTCACTTATTGGAAACTAATTTTGATAAAATTATTGTATGCATTATAACAAGATTGCACGATGAGAAATATTTCAATGAAATGTTTCAATTACAATATCAATATTCTCATACCGATCAACCACTCGTATTGAGTAAAACTGATGCAAACAATTGTATAAAATACATAGAAAAACATTTTATTCCTTGCAAATTACAATTATATTTGATAACCCAAAAGATCAATAAATTACAACAAATATTGATAAATCTGGTAAACAATATTTATGAAATGAAATTTTCCGAGGACAAATTAAAAGCATTGCATCAATACATTTATTTTTGTACTATTATAATGAAAGAATCAGAATCCGATTATTTCGATTCAATATCTGTTTATCTTATTAGAGAAATTAGTTACAGTTTGATTCATTTTATCAAAGACAAAGATGATACAATCTCAGAAACGGCATGCAAATATTTTGAAATATTTCTAAAATACATTTTACCAAAACGACACGTGGAAATTGAAGAACATTTGAATTATTATGTTACCATTTTAATTCCCGTTGCTAAATTGGAAAAAACATCTACTGCTATTAATATACTTGAATATTTGATTATCGAACAAAAAAAATTGTTTAGCAATGCAATAGCACAATTAAATATATTCCCTAATTTACCTAAATTTCAACGAATATTGAACGTATACAATTCTTTGAAATATAAAAATGGAGACAAATATAATCTGGAGAAAGAAATTGAACACTTTTTAAATGCGACAAATCAAAAAATCGTAAACTGTAATATGGAAAGTGTGACATATTTAAATCTTCAATTATCAATAAAGAAAGATGAATTACAAGAATTATATAATAAATTGGAAAATAATTCTATGGAAAATTATAATTTATTACATCGATTGATATGCAGATTATTAGAAATAATTAAATCTTCTGATCAAAACATTTCAATAGAAGCTATGAAATGTTTAGGACAAATAGGTCCTATCGATTTAGGAACTGCTATTCCTTATAATAGAAAAACTCATGTGAAAGAGAACGAAAACATAACTTATATGTTAACGTATGAAATAATAATGTTACTGACTGAATTTTTAGTTGATAATGATATCAAATTACGTTTAGCTAGTGCCAATGCTTTACACATGATATTATTGTCTTCATGGGGACAACAAATAGTAAATAAAAAATATACCAAAGCTATAAAGCAAATGTTGAATAAATATTCGAAACCTTCGTTAAGATTGGATTATATACTTCCATTTTTATGTGAAGTAAAAAATGTTAAGAAAAAAGAAATAATACTCCTCGATGAACTAGCTTGTAATAAATATCTTAACAAGAACAATCCTATTTGGATCGACGTATATAATAAATCTTACGACGAATGGATAATAGAAAGTACATGTAACATGATTGAATGTTTTTCAGGATATTATCTTAAAGATTTAATACCTGTTTGCAAATTGAGCATAGAAATGTGTGAATTAATATTACCAAGAATAATATATTTAATAATATATATTAACAATGATTTAGCTGTTACAGTATCACATTGTATCAATGGATTTTTCTATTATCATTTCAACAACAAAACTGAAACAAGAATAAGTTTGTCTCAATACGTTGTAAATTGTGATCGTAATATTGTATATTTTATGTTGAATTTAGTGAATTTTATTAGAACACAAGTAGTTGAAAATATTCCTTTGGAATTAGACTTTATTTATATAGCTAAAGCTGCACAATATTGTTCTGCTTATTTTACCGCTTTCCTTTATGCTGAACTATCTTGCGAATCATTATTGGTAGAACCACGTGATTTCAGTAGAGTTACTAAAATTGATTATGCTTACGAATGTGAACCGATACTTGGAAAAATGTTGCAAAATATTCTTAGAGATGTTTCTTTCAAAATTGGAGATCCAGATGCTATACGTGGTTGTGGTTCTTCTCATTTACGAGATAGTTCTTCTCGTGTACAACATTACATACAAATGCAAGAATGGGACAAAGTTTTACTTATTAAAGATATCGAATTATCTTCAGGCAATAAAACAGCTGTCGGAGGTATTTTATTATATCAATCAATATATTGAATTATTATGAAATAATTACTGTTAATTATTAATAATTGACATTTTGTTTGACAGAGATGATCAGTTCGTTGCAACAATTAGGATTGCATTATTTATTAGGACATTATATATCTACGAGTACATCTGCTCAAGAAATGAGTAATGATATTCAATTGGAATGTGCATGGAGATTGAGTAATTGGGATTTACCTATATTTTCACAAATTATTCCTTTTTCAAGTGAAAACAATATGAAATTAAAACTATCAGAATCGGATTATCATTTGTATCATTTCTATGCGTTAAAATGTTTTAACGAAAGAGATGAACTAGGTGTTGAAAATTCAATCAAGTGTGCACGAATTTGTATAATGAAAGCTCTTTCTAATATTAATTTAGGTAAAAGGATATTTAACGATATATATATATATATATATATATATATATAGAGTGATCAAAAAAAGAAATGGGTAAATTAATTTTTATTATTTGTGAATGTTTAATACTGTAAGTGAGATTTTTGATAACAAATTGAATGTACATATTATGTTTGCATTTATACAAAGTAATCTTTGTTAATATTATTAATAATTATTGCTTAAAAATGTTTAATTAATGTATTTCTAATCAAATTTATGAAATTATTTTATGTACATTCAATATGTTATCAAAGAACTTGCTTTTAATATCAAACGTTTATAAATAATAAAAGTTTATTTGCATCAAAAGGAACAATGATATAATTAGACGTTTCTTATTATTTTGATCACCCTATAGAAATATAAATACATTTTCTTAAATCTTTTTATTTAATAATCTAACAATTTGATGTTGCAGAAAGTAATAAAGAAATTTATGAAAAATTAATGCAACTTCAAATGCTTTCCGAATTGGAAGAATTATGTTTCATTAATTCAGAAGATTATCCTAAAGTTATAGAAAAATGGCAAAAATTTAACGTCATGAATTTTAATGAATTTCAATATATTGAACCGATCTTAACGCAGAGATCTATTATGTATCAAATAAATGATACGTTATCTAATAATCCAATTATCAAAGATGATCTTGTTAATACGCATATAAAAATTGCTGAAGTTGCACAAAATCAAGGACATTTGTCAATGGCTGCACGTGCTTTAGGTATACATTTATAAGATCTCTATAATAATTGATAGTATTACTTATATATGTTTTTTGTTTTTTTGTTTTTTTTTCTTTTAGGAACTTTAGCAAAACAAAAGGAATTGTTTTCAAAATTTTCAAATTTGTTAGATTATCAAGAATCTTTATTGGCATGGAAAAGAAATGATTATGAAATTAGTCGATATCTTTTACGTGAATTAATTCATAGAAAATCTGTTGATCCAGTTTTGCAAGCACGTGTTCTTCGTATTTATGGAAATTGGATGGCTGAAACGAAATCTGAAAATCCTCAAGTAATTATTATTGCGAATATATTCTGAATTTACAATATATATATTGACAAACTAGAATAACAATATTTCAAATTTTACAGACCATCATAGAAAATTATTATCAAAAATCAATGATAATAAGTAAATCGATAAAAACTAAAACTCCTGACGTTATTAAAAATTTACACGATACTCAAGTAACCTTGGCTAGATTTGCGGATGCTCAATTTGAACATGTTAAAATGTATATGAAATCTTCGCAATTTCAAAGTTTAAAAAAATGTATAGAATATTCGCGCAACGTTCACAGATATGATACAAAATTTCAAGATATGGAAATTAAAAAAGCAATGATGATTAATCACAAACAAAGTACCAATGATGCTGCTGAATTAGAAAATATCGAAAAGGAAAAAAACAATTATCTTTTAATAGCAGTACAGTTAGTATAAAATAATTATTTCATTAAGAAAATCTTTTCTATTCGACAGACTAAAATGTTTTACCTTATTTTTTGTTTTTTTCTTTTTAGATATTATTTATTAACATTACATCAAAGTGAAGATTACAATCTGTTGGTATTTAGATTGGTAGCACTTTGGCTTGAGAATTCAAAGAACGAAGAAGTAAATAAATTATTAGAAGAATATTTGAATAAAATACCGTCGTATAAATTTTTACCACTTGTACCACAATTGGCAGCACACATGAACAACACGTTGGATGAATTTTCCATGAAAATAAATGAAACATTGGAACGTTGTGCATTGGATCATCCACACCATACGTTACCCGTATTATTGGCATTAAAAAATTTATACGGCGATTATGAATTTCTTAAAACTAATAAGAATACAAAATTAGAAGAGCCCAGAATATTGGGTGCTAAAAAACTTCTAAAAAAGTTAGCTTCATCCAAGGTATCAAGTATTATTCAAGAAATGGAAATTTTATCTCATTCTTTGGTAATGTTGGCTAATTATGAAACTAATAATAAATCTAAAAGTAAGTTATATTTATTTTCAATTCTATATTATTAAATTTAACTATTTTTTTTGTTTTGTTTATATTCTTCGTTTAATTAACATTTATTATTATATTTGTATACAGTTGCTGATCTAATTAAGATACCTAACAATCAAAAGATTTTAAGGATAAATCATTTTTCAAACATATATGTACCAACTTTAGCAGTTGACGTTAAATGCAATGGTAATTACAATAATGTAATTGGTGTCATTAAATATTTCGATCATTATGAAAATGTTGGAGGAGTGAATGCTCCTAAAAAAATTATTTGTCTCGGTACTGATGGAATAAAAAGAGAACAATTACTAAAGGTTTTATACTCAATTATATAAAATATACCTATGTATCTGTTGTACACGTGCTTTCAAAATATTATTAAATAATTTCAATATATTGTTATTACAGGATAAAGATGATTTACGACAAGATGCTGTGATGCAACAAGTATTTAACGTAATGAATAGACTTTTTGATACTAGCAAAGAAACTAAACGACGTAAATTAAAAATTAGAACGTATAAGGTACAAAAATGATTTATATTATATTTTAAATAAACTTATATATCACGATGTGTGTGTATATGTGTTTGTATTTTTCAGGTAGTACCGTTAACACAAAGATCAGGTATATTAGAATGGTGCCATAATACAACACCTATTATAAATATATTAATAGGTCCAGATAAAATTTCTGGCGTTCATCAAAAATATAATCCAAACGATTATACTGCACAAATGTGTAGAATGAAGATGCAAGTAAGATCATAGAATATTTCAGGTCTTCTTTTTTTTTTTTTTTTTACATTTATATTATGACATTGTTAAAAAGTATATATACAAATTTTAGGAAGTTTCTAATAAATCCAACGATATAAAACTGCAACAATTTTTAGAATGTTGTAAACACATGCGTCCAGCTTTTCATCATTTCTTTATGGAAAAATATCCATCACCTGAAATGTGGTACGAGAAACGATTAGCTTATACACGCAGGTAAACAACTGTATAATATATATTTCAAAATGTAAATTTATTAATTATTAATTAAACAATGTTATATAATTTTTTCAGTGTAGCAACAACTTCTATGGCAGGGTACATATTAGGTTTAGGAGATAGACATTTTGGTAATATATTAATGGATCAACAGACTGCCGAAGTGATTCATATTGATTTTGGTAAGATTTATATGCTTAACATATTATAATGAAAAAATACTGTAGAATAAATTCTAATAAATCTATTCATTTTAATCAGGTAGGGCATTTGAACAAGGTAAAGTATTACCGATGCCTGAAACAGTGCCATTTCGTCTTACTAGAGATATGGAAGCAGCAATGGGAGTTTCCGGTGTGGAAGGTATTATGAGAAGAGGATGTGAAGAAGTATTGACAGTATTACGTGATCAAAGACAAATAATTATAACACTATTACAAGTACTCCTTTATGATCCTCTTTTTATTTGGGCTATGACACCTGCTAAAGCGTATACTATTCAAACTGGTAAAACACCGATATCTTCCCAAGATGAAGAAGGTATAAAATGAATTTTATTTTTAGAAATATTATAATTCATTCATAACATCAAAGTATATTATAGGTTATATTTGTTCTCTTTTCTTTTTTTTTTTCTAATAGCATACAGTGAAATAAATAAAACAGCAGAAAGGGTACTCTTGAGAATAGAACAGAAATTGCAAGGTATAGAAGAAGGTTTGGTATTCAGTATACCTGGTCAAGTTGAACAATTGATACAACAAGCACGTGATCCGTCTAATTTATGTCGTTTGTTTTCCGGATGGCAAGCATACTTATAAGGTTTTTCTTTATTATCATTATTTTTTGGTTATATTATAAAACAGAATTAAATAATATATATTTTTTTATTTAATTATATATTATTAGTATTACTAATTCAGTCTTGCATTTCATTTTCTGAGAACTTTGTATGAGATAATAGTGGATTATCTATCAAATTAATTTACAATATTGTTAAACGGTCCGTGTGTTGATAAGGTTAAAATTTTGTTAATTAAGTATTATTTATATTATACATTATAAAAACTAATTATTACGTATAAGGATAATAAATTAATATTGTTCTTTTTGTAAAATATGAAACTTTAATACTTTTACCTAACTATTGTAATGAAAATATTATTCTATGTTGTACAGGAATCAACGTGCATCAAATACAACCACTATAATTAACTGTTAAGGAACTTACATATTGTATTATTATTGTTTTTCTTTTTTTTGTAAATATGAAATAATGAAAAAAGGATACATCGTTTTGTACGTTTTTTGTACATAATTCTGTAGCCACATTCCCGGCATCTAATGGGATCTTTGGGACGAATTTCATTATCGTGATGACATTCTAGAAACATAAATTATATATATTTCTAATATTATAATATAATAATAAAAATAATGAGTGTGTGTGTAGAATTAAAGACTGTTACATGATAAAAATAATAAAAACGTATAAATATTTTAGGTTATATTTATGAAAAAAATAAATAATAATTTATATATTTTATTAATATAACATACCTCCACAAATATATACCATTGCTTGTTTAGGAGCTGAATCTGTTTTAGTACTCGCGGATTCCATTATAAATTAATTTATTTTTACAGAAAGAAAATACAAATACGATTAAATTATGTTGATAGTTATTGTATATAATATGGCCCTCTATACACTTTGTGGCTGCAACGTGTATTAAAATCATTCATGTGATCTGATTGGTGTATTTGACCAGCAGGTTATTAAGATCATTCGAGTGATTTGATTGGTGGATTTTACCAGACACGTAGTAATAGATATTTTCAAAATATCTATTAAACATATTTTTCTCTTTAATTAATATTTTTTTAATTAAATTATTATTAGTATTATTAATAATTTTGACTGTAAGTATACTTGAATATTTACAATTAAATGTAATGTTAATATATGAAAGCATATAGTTGAAATATGATCAAATTGTTATACGAATTATTGATATATATATATTTTGTGTTAAGTAATAAATTAAGATGATAGAATTGATATCGAATAAATTTTATTGGATTATATAAACGAGGTGGTACTTAATATTGCAGATACGATACTGTAATTCGTACCCGCCATTTTATTCAACTCATCGCTTTGGTGACTAGTAGTAACTAGCTTCGTGACAATTTGATTGTGCAGTGGATTATCAATTGAATTTTTAATATTAACGTGTAATATTTATAACGGTAAATAACATTAAATGGAATAAATAATTGAAAATATATTTATCATTTTTTTATATTTAAGTTAACCGTGTATAACAGACGTTTTCATTTTGCTCTGTCATTCTCCATTAACCTGATTTATATTATTTACAACTGTTATTCTTATATTATAATTATACAGTTATTCACGTATTTATATTTTTGTCAATATAATTATTGTCAAAATAATGATGACGTTACATTTTTTGTAATCAAATAGTTAAATTATTTAAATAGTTACAGTGTTACTTAACCTCACTTTTTATATCATCAATTATAAATGAAATGTCTGTTTAAAATCGGTACATTTAAATATAATTTTGAATGAATATTATTTATTTTCAGATGTTTCTAACACGTTCAGAGTATGATCGAGGTGTAAATACATTTTCTCCCGAAGGTAGATTGTTTCAAGTTGAATATGCCATCGAGGCCATTAAGCTTGGTTCTACAGCAATTGGAATATCCACATCGGAAGGTGTAGTCCTGGCTGTCGAGAAACGTATAACTTCTCCATTAATGGAACCAACGACAGTGGAAAAGATTGTAGAAATTGATAAACATATAGGTTGCGCTGCGTCTGGTTTAATGGCTGATTCTAGGACCATGATAGATCGTGCTCGTGTTGAATGTCAAAATCATTGGTTTGTTTACAATGAAAGAATGACAGTGGAATCTACGGCTCAAGCAGTATCGAATTTAGCTATACAATTTGGAGACAGCGATGATGATGGAAGCGCAATGTCTAGACCTTTTGGTGTAGCAATGTTATTTGCAGGCATTGATGAAAAAGGTCCACAATTGTATCACATGGATCCATCGGGGACCTTTGTTCAATTTGATGCAAAAGCCATTGGTTCTGGAAGCGAAGGTGCTCAGCAAAATCTTCAAGAGGTTTATCATAAGGTAGATAACAATTTACATATTTATTTATGCGTATTAAATATTAATTAACATTGATAAATCTAATTATATTTTTGTTCATTCAATTGCAGTCGATGACGTTGAAAGAAGCGACCAAATCTGCGCTGACAATATTGAAACAAGTTATGGAAGAAAAATTAAATGACACTAACATCGAAGTTATGACAATGACACCGGATAAACTATTTCATATGTTTACCAAAGCAGAATTACAAGAGGTGATTAAAGACATCGCGTAAAATAATATTTTTTAGACTATATTAACAAATTGTTATAAGTTTAAAAAACCGAATGCGTTTAAATGCAATTTAATTATTATAAATTGTGTGTCTACAATTTAAAATCTGGTAAAATGTGCGTTTTTATGCTAAACAAGGTTTTCTTATATATAACTTTATTTTTTTCTTTTACGATTAAATTAATAGAAGAAAAAAGGATCGAGCAAATATACTCTTATAATCTTATTTATTTACAAAAGAAACATTTCACATTCCTCGTATTCCTATTTTTCAATTACACTCCAATATATTCGATTAATTTCAAAACTAACTTATTTATTATTTTATCCAGTTGATCGATGATTTACCAACATCCAGAGAAGACTTTATGAAATCCAAATCCGATAGCAGTACTCCTGTCCTTAGACCATCGATATCCATAAACGAATAATCCAATCATGTCCTTCAATAATCAATCCTCTTATATCTTATAATTAAATAATAAACATTATTGTCATCTAACATAAATATATAACATTATTTTCATTTATCGCAAATTTAACGAAAAAACCATTCTTTTGAACTACAAGAAAAAAAGGGGACAGAAAGAAGATTAGGGGGGAGACAAAAAAAAGGTTTTAAATATCACCATTATAAAATTAAAATTAAAAAAAAAATAATAATATAGAGAACAATAATAGAACTTCATGATGATAGACAGGAAAAGTTTCGAGTATAAAAAAAAAAAAAAAACCCGATGTCGGATATACAACATATATCCGAGTGAAATTTGAAGAGCTGATGGATTCGCAATGAAAGAGGTGGAAGAGGAGGATGAGGATGAGGAGTAGAAGGGAAGGAGGTGATAGTTATAGTTATAGGTATAGATAGATATAGATATGGTGTCACGATGGGTGGTTTGGTTTCGATTAAAAGCGCCTGCTGTGTGAATGCGCGTATCCGAAATCAATAATTAATTTTGCTCGGTTTGCAGGAGACAAGGGAACCAAACTGAGTGAGTTAGAGGGAGAGAGAAAGAGAGAGAGGACAGATAGATAGAATACGTTGAACGAGGAGATAGAAAGGGGGATGAGGTAGAGGAAGAGATGAGTAAAACGAAAGAGAGAGAGAGAGAGAGAGAGTTCGATGAAAATGGATGGAAGAGAGCAGCAGAGAATGAACGCTCGGTACGCCGCTGCGATGTCCCGATAAAACGTCCTCCCTTTTTATCCCTTGGCTCCCGGATTATTGGATATTATTCCATTTCGAGCGTTCAATCCCAGTACGATTCGCTCGCTCGGATTCCCACGGGGGAATCCCCTCTCTCTCTCTCTCTCTTTCTCGTTCAACCATTCATCGTGGTAGAAACTCTCTTAAAATACCTACATATCTCTCCTCTAACTACTCTCTGTCATTCTCTGTTGAGGACTTGTCATGCGCATTAAATTTCTACCTCCGTTGTAACTGTCAGAAATGAATCGACCATCCCCCCCTCAGTCCTACGAATTTCATATATATGTATATGTATTGTTTATATAAATTTATACTAAAATATTTGTTTTTATAGGCTTGTCAATTAATTTTGATATTTGGGGTGTTTTTTTCTTTTTTTACTAATAAATTTCATTATATATTTAATGAATCATTCCCCCAGTCCTATGAAATATTGGGTTGGCAAGAAAGTAATTTCTGCTTGCACCATTAGATAGCTTTATGTTTGTTTCGTTATTTTTTTTGTTAATGTTAGAACATTTTTCTTTTAAAGAGTTTGGTAGTTGATACTTTTAGGTTGGTATAGAAACAAATTCTGTGTAATTTTGTTTACAATTGTTAGTTTAGAAACAATTGTGAGTTTTATTTTACACTAGAAAACCTAAATTACTTTCTTGCCAATCCAATGTATTTATGTATTGTTTATATAAATTTATATAAAAATATTTGTTCTTAGGTTTGTCAATTAAATTTCAGTATTTGGGATATTTGTTTTTTCTTTTTCTAACAAATTTAATTATTTATTTAACAAGTAATTAAATAATTATTTGTTAGACTACTTTTGGGGAGCCCATTTTTCTACCAAAATTGTAATTCATTGAATGAAAAACAAATACTTATCAAATACCGAGTTTTTTTTTATTTAAATTAATTTAATATTAAATAATCGAATTTATTCTCTTTGGTTTGTTTAAACAAAAAAAATAGATTCCCAATTTGTAAAATTAAAGATTAACAGAATCTCGTGTTATGAAACATTGAAACAACAACGTTATTGATAGAAATGATCAATAGATAGGTGATCAAGATGTTTCAACTTTAACTGTTAATTAAAACTTTCATTTTGTATCTTTAAAAATGAAATTTAGAAGAAGAAGATGAAGAAGTAGAAGAAGAAGAAGAAGAAGAAGAAGAAGAAGAAGAAGAAGAAGAAGAAAAAGAAGAGATGATCAAGAAAAGCTTCTTCTATCTATTTATATCTTTCTCTCTTTCTTTCTCATGACTGACATGGTTGAAAAAGGAAGAAATGAAGGAAGGAAATGGAGAAGGTCGAACTCTCTGGTAGAAGGACTCTGTAATTAACTGCGACGAGAAGAGAGAGTGAGTGAAAGAGAGAGAGAGAGAGAGAGAGAGAGAGAGAGAGAGAGGAAGGATAGTCCCATTTGAGTCTCAGAGAATCCCTAGGGAGCTAACCCCGTCATATCAGACGCCAAACACTCAGCCTCATACCCGATCCTGGAGTAGCAACGCCGTTACCCCGACCCAAATCCATCCTTGCCCAACCTCCTTCTCTTCTTCCTCCTCCTCCTTCTATTCCTCCATCTCTACCTCGTTCACCTCCTCTCCATTACGTTCAACTTTCGCTACGATAATTGCCTTCGCTTCACGCCACCGACACCACCACCACTTATCGACTTGGATAAGAACGTTAAGCTTCTCAACATTTCACTACCCTCTCCCTCTCTCTCTCTCTCTCTCTCTCTCTCTCTCTTTCTACCATTTCTCTATTTCTTTTTATTTTCTTTTCTTTTCTATTTCAATCTAATTAACGTTTGAACAAAAGTTTGACCTTTGCAACCAATTGAAATATATATATATATATTATTTAATAGTAATTATTTAATAATGTAATATAATCATGTAATGTATAATGTATATAATGTAATATATATAATATTATATAATTAATGTAATTTAAGTGGTAATTGGTAGAATGTTGAGCTTCTCACCATTTCACCATCCTCTCATTACCATTTCTTTATTTTTTTTTCTTTTATTTTCTTTTCTTTTCTATTTCAATCAAATTAACGTTTGAACAAAAGTTTGACCTTTGCAACCAATTGAAATATATAATTGTAATTATTTAATATTGGTACTATATATTAATTTTATACATTTCTTGAGTATCTGTATCTAATAAATAAAATACATTTAATATGTGTAAGTGTAACCTAATATTCAATTTTTCTTTTTGAGTTCTAATAAGAAAAATGTTAAAATACATATTTTTTTGGATCTTTAAATTTTTATAGAAATATTTTTCTTACAAAAGAATCTGTAGACCCATTTGTTATGATTTATTTCTAACTGTTATATTTCTTTTTACATTTTTCTTTTATTAGAAATTTGTAAAATGAATATAATATCAAATTATTATTATTATTACTACCAAAATAATAATTTATAAATATTATTAATATAATTATATTAATTGTAATGATTTAATATTACTGTTATTACTTCTATACGTTTCTTGAATAACTCTAGATAATATATAAAATACATTTAACATTATATTAATATGTTTGAATTTAAAAGTATCTTAAAGTAGTATCTTAACATTCAATTAATGACTATAAAAAGAGAATAATTCAATATGTTTACGAGAAGCCTGGGGGTAAGTCAATGACTCGATCCATAGTGAAAGCAAGCAAGCAAGCAAGCAAGGAATTAGGTAGTAATGTACATGTTCAAAATTGTCCAGATCGTTTTGCGCCTCTTGAACGTTCTCGCAATAAAAGACAGATAACGGTCTTAATTGCGATCGTAAACGACACTGCTCGCTTTAACTCTCGCTTTTCTAATCGTCTTGGATCACGCTTGCTTTCCAACGGTGTTACAAGACGTTCCTATTCGATATTCCAAAAAAGAAAAAAATATTTTTACAATAAAACAATTCTCGACATTTAAAAGATTTTACAAGTCCCACATTACTTCAGCTAATTGTTTAACTTTAAAATTATTAATATTTATTGCAAATAAATTTGATTGTATTTGTTCTGTTGTTGAGATTTATTCAAGATTGGGTAATAATTATAATAAAATTTAAGGATATAAATATAGGAGTGAGTTTAAAGGATAATTATATTAGGTCTAATGGAATATTCAGTTCATTTAAAAAATAAAATAAAATAATAAATTATTCCTAATTAGAACAATTAATGAATTTAATTACTTTTGAACTCTTGCCAACATGGTTGCAATTTGTATTGGGATTTCTAGCACTTGAATACGCTATCTGGTGGCTAAATTCAAAATTAGATTAGATAGGTCGAATTGCTACGTCATGCCCTTGCCAGAGATCCCAATATTCCATTTTAAGAAATTGGGCCTTACCCCTAGTGACGAAAAATTGAACTAATGTTTGTTTGAACGGACAGAATTTTCCGGTAGACCTAATATAATACGTAGATCATATTAATCCTTTGAACTTATTAATTTCATGATTAAAATATTTTATCATTGTTTAAAAAATTCAATCTAATTAGATATTATGAAGAGTTTTGATTTACTTTTTTTTATTATGATACTATTTGATTGACAACTATGTAATTACGGATTTTTCAAGGAAAATGATTGGTGAAATCCGCAATTACTTAATTGTCAATCAAATATTAAGAAATATTATTAATAGAAATAATAAGGGTTGCAATTACTACATTAAATAAATATTATAATAATATATATAATATAATATAAATTAAAATAAAATATCAAAACATTTTATAAGTATGAATATAATAAAGAAAAAGAACATGAAGCTTTTCATAGTAATATAAATTTGCAAATTTGCTTAAATGCGTTATTGAAAGATTTTCATTAAGTCCCTTAACGATCTATCAAAATTACCCTTTATATATTACATTAATTATATAATATTATATATACTACATTATATACATTATACATTACAGGATTATATTACATTATTAAATAATTACTATTAAATAATATATATATATATATATATATATATATTTTAATCGGTTGTATAAACCCAATTTTGTTTGAACGTTAGTTCAATTGAGATAGAAAAATAATAATAACAATAAAAAAAAAGAAATATATAAATGGTAGAGAGAGAGGGTAGTGAAATGGTGAGAAGCTTAACATTCTACCAATTACCACTTAAATTACATTATTTATATAATATCATATATATTACATGATTATATTACATTATTAATAATATTTATAAATTATTATTTTGGTAGTAATAATATTTGATATTATATTCATTTTATAAATTTCTAATAAAACAAACATGAAAAAGGAAATATAATAGGTAGAAATAAATCATAACAAATGGATGTAGATTCTTTTTTAAGAAAAATATCTTTAGAGAAATTTGTAGACAAAAATATAGATTAAAATTCTTATGGTTAGAACTCAAAAAGAAAAGTTGAATATTAAGTTATATTTGTACATATTAAATGTATTTTAAATATATTAGATAGACTTACTCAAGAATTGTATAAAATTAATATATAGCAACAATATTAATAATATTTATAAATTCTTATTGATAGTAATAATGCTTAATATGTTATTTCTACAAATTTAATTGTAAAAATAAAAGAAAAATATTTTTAAAAAGAGTAGAAATAATTTGATTGAAAAAAAAAAAGGAAATATATAAAATAGCAGTACAAAATATTGCAAAATATTGAATACATGTGTATTTAATAATTAAAAAGATATTTCATGTAGAAATATTAATTATAAATGAATAAATGAATATTTAATAATTTATAATTTAATATTAAATTTATTTAATATTAAGTGTGTTAAGATAATTAAATTTACTTAATATTAATATTAAGTATTAAGTATTAAGTATTAGTCTCTTATTAAGAAGAGATTCAAGAAGACATATAAATATATTTTTTTAATATTAAATACACATGTGTATTCAATATTTTGTGCTACTAGGGTAGATTAAAATTCTTTTGATTAGAACTCAAAAGAGAAAGTTTCTTCCTAGTTATTAGCAAGACAGACTCAATGTAGAAAAGCGGAAGCGAACGATATACCGAGAAGTAGCTGGGAAAGAGTTCGTAGCACACCCGGCTATAATTCACGCATGGTAGAATCGTCGCGATTTTTTTTACTTTCACAAAAGCGTTCGTTCACTTTTTAACTACTGACAAATGCCGTTTCAAAGTAAACACATACACAGGTACACGTACACCGTATACAAACTTCAATTTCGTTCTCAAATGTGTCTCAATGTCTCACAACTTAACGAGAAATGTTACAAACAACATCTAGTTGTGATAATTTAACGAGAAATACGATTCTTTTCTAAATCAAGTGAATTTGTTTTTATATTACAGAGATAATTATTACCTTCTCATTAGTATTACGTCAAATATTACTTTACACCTGTCCATGATATTATGCAACATTTTTTGTTTCTTTATTTTTTTATTTCACACTAATTTGATCTATATGTACATTTAATATTATTATTTATATATATTATATTATATTATATATTATTATATTATTATTTTATATATTATATTTAATATTATTATTATTATTATTTTTTTTTTGAATAACTGTAACATAAATTAAAAACGATATAATTCTTTTTTATTTTATAATTTTTCTAATTTATTACAATAATATATTTCTCTTTAACACGTTTATTGTTTATTGTTTATTCATGTACGTTTTAATGTATATATATATATATATGTAGTTAATTTTTAATTACCCCACTTATATCAATAATAATTATTTATAAACTTAGTTTAAATAAAAAAAATGGTTCTATAGAAATTGAATTTATTAAATAGAAATCCAAGAGTTCATTTTAATTCATTTTAATTAAATTCAATTTGAAAAATTCTATTAGTTATAAAATCATGACACCATTAGATATACTATACACACATATACATTATAACACATATACATTATTCAAGAAGACTATATCAAATGTTTAACGATCTAAATAAGTCTTACACTATTTATCAACAGAAAAGTGAAATATTATAATATATATATATATATCTTAGTATTATACTTTCACTCATGTGCATGTTATGAAAATCAACAACAACAACAACAAAAAATTAAAAGAAATCAACGCCAGATGTGATAGAGATTTTACTTAGTTTCCAATTGGTTTATGATTTCAACTATGATCTATGTATACATATATGTGTATGTATGTACATATGTGTATGCATATTGAAGCTGTTGGCTATTCTTTCGATAAAGGTGAAAGTAATACTTTCCACGAGTCCACCACACTCGTCTTCCTTAGAATCTATGTTTTTTATTTTTTTTTTTTTTCAAATCTTACTTGAAAGTGTTCATTTATCTTTCTACCGGAACTCTTGTTACTTTTTATTATTATTATTATTATTATTATTATTATTATTAGTGGTATTGTATAATATTATAATTTCTTATTGGTAACAGGGAACGTACGCATAGTAAATAATAAAAAAAAATATAAAAATATAAACAAACTCTTACATATATATTAACGTAAAGAAAATATTTTATTGAAATATTCAATATACACAAAAAATTCAATTATTAACTAAATCATTCTCGTATTATCTTGATTTTCATTAAATTATTATTATTTATATAATAAATTGATTTTTATTTTGTTGTTACATAAAGCAAGCATACTTCTTATTAAGTATTTTGTCTTTATAATTCATCTCTACTTTTTCCAAATAATATCATTGATTTTTATTAATATCATTTATTCTTTGGAACACACGTATTTTTGAATTAACATTGAATCGAGTTAATTCAATGATATTACGTTTGAACGTTAAACAGAAATATGTTTAAATATAATAATAATGAAAATGAATTAATATGATTATTCAGCCATGATGAGAGGAATAATCGTAACCACCATAACCACCATAACCACCGCCGTAACCACCTGAATGGCCGTCGTAACCTCCCGAACCACCTTCATATCCTCCTCCTCCACCAGATTCATCTTTAATATGAACGGGTACCGGAACTGGTACCTTTACGGGATAAGGTACTTCCTTTTCAACAGGATAAGGTACCTCCTTTTCAACGACGTATGGTTTGTCAACTGGAACTTTGACTGGGTATGGTACGGGTTTTTCAACAGGTACAGGTACTGGTTTATTAACGTGATAAGGTTGAGGTACTGGTACTTTGACTGGGACAGGATAAGGTTTTTCAACGGTGACTGGATATGGTTTGTCAACAGGTACTTTAACTTCATAAGGTACAGGCTTTTCAACAGGTACGGGATAAGGTTTTTCAACGTGTACAGGGTAAGGTTTAGGTACTGGGACTGGGTAAGGTTTATCAACAGGTACTTTGACTTCGTATGGGACTGGTTTTTCAACCGGATAGGGTTGTGGTACTGGTATTTTAACCTTAACTGGGAAAGGTACGTGTTTCTCAACGGTGTAGGGTTGTGGTACTGGTATCTTGACAGGTACTGGGATATGTTTTTCAACGGTATAAGGTTGTGGTACGTAAACCTTCACCTCGTAGGGCTTATCCACTGGTACCTTAACTTCGTATGGAACCTTTTTCTCAACGGTATAAGGTTGTGGTACGTGAACCGGTACCTTGACAAAGACTTTCACTGGATAAGGGACATGTTTCTCAACGGTATAGGGCTGTGGTACACCGACCTTGACCTCGTAAGGCACGTGTTTCTCAACCAAATATGGTACATGTTTAGTTACTTCGTACGGTACCGGTACTTTCTTCACAACCGTTACTGTTTTCACGTGTTCATGGTGATCATAAGATCCACCACCACCACCACCTACATCCCCGCCGCCGCCGCCGCCACCACCACCACCAAGGTCACCATAGCTATGCACCAGACCACGTTTTTCTGTCTTCTTTTCGGCACCCGTTAGATCTTCCGATGATTCCGATTCTTTAGATTCCTCCGACACTTTTTTTTCCTCGATACATTTAGCCGAGACGACTAAAGTCGTTAGGATAATGGCTGTTAACTGATAAAAAATGAAAGATCTAATTAATATACAAAGAATTTCATTGTTTGTGTGTGATTAACATTACTTATAAATTCTTTGATGATCTTTTTCTCTTAACTATTTCGATAAAATTTCATAAAGCGCATATATGCGTCCTTAGTCCACGTAGATTGCTTTCGTTAACTTAAAAGGTTAATCATTTTTTCAATAAAATTTTGCACTATTTTTATAATAGTCGCTGAACAAAATAAACAAATAAATTCTAACGCAATTCTGATGCAACCTTGACAACCCTTTTACTCAAAGTAAGTATGCATAAAATTGTATGTTAAATCGAATACGCGTATATGCATCCTTAATCCACGCGGGTTGCTTTTCACTGGGCGCTTATATGCGTCCTTAATTTACACTTTCTTTTTTGTTGGGCGCATATATGCGTCCATATATAAATTCGAATAATACTTAATAATTTTTTGTTATCAATAATATTGCACGTTATTCCTTAATGGTAGTTGTACAAAATAAACAATTAATATTAACAAATTCTTATGCAATTATGACAAATTTTGTGGTAAAAATAAAATGTCTAAAAAATCGTATGTTAAATTGAATATAATTGATTGTATATAATCCTTCCTTACCTTCAAATTCATTCTTGACTTTGCACGTCTTTTAACGTGGACCACCACCGACTGAACCGCTTCGTTTTCTAAACTCTGCCTTATATAGCACTGTCTATGCGCCTCGGTACAATGGCTTAAAACTTTCCCTGTTCACAAACCTCTCTTAGATCGTTCAATCGCGTTACGTTCCCCGGGTGTCTTATTTTATATGTAAGTTACTTGCAAAAAGCGCTTACTTTTGCTACGCACCGGTTAAACCGGAAGAATCCGTACGCATCGTATAATATATAACGTTCTTCCTTAATTATTTCATTAAAAATATAGAAATTTTTGTCCAAATTTTTATTCTTAAGTAATATTTGATTATTTTAAAAATAATACATCCATATTTTTTTAAATATATATATATATATATATATATTTATACAAATGATAAATGAGTATATAAATAAATATTATATATAGAATGGGATTACTGTATATAATTATCTGTATATAACTTATATTAATATGTATATAATAATTTATTTATTTATTAATTAAATAAATAAAAAATAACCTATACTGTATATAACTATCTGTATATAACTAATATCATTATCTGGGATACACGTACACCCATTGTCAATGTAAAATAATTAATATTTTCTTTTAATACAATATTTAGCAATTTTTATATCCATACAAATATTTTAAGGTTATTCAACTTTAATATTGATATCAATTTCATATTGCAAAATAACATTTAATTATAAGAAAAATTAAATTTGATAATTAATATAAAAAATGAACATTTTATTTAACTCATCAAATCATAATTAAAAAAAAAAAAAACATAAAAATAAATAAATGTCAATTAATTTAAATTAATAGTAAGTAATGCTACAAATATTTCTGTGATTCACTCTGTAGATATAGGAGTATATACAAGGTGTCTGAAATTATTTTGTATAAACATTGCAAGATTATTCACATATTTATTCAACAAACTTATAAAATAAATAATAAAACTGTTGAATTTAATTTATTTTGCTTTTTTTTGCGCAAAAAGAAAAATAAAGCTTTTTATTTCTTCTCATCAATAAAAATCTGATAATGTTGAGGTTATGGTTCAAAAATGAAATGATTGAATTACTTAAACAAACGATCATAGTTAAAATCTTTAAAAATCATCTTTGAATAATCATTTAAATAATTTAATGTTATAAATTATGAATAAAATATTAAATAATTCACAAATTTACATAACATTATGTTCTTAATCTTAAATCTTCCTCTCCCCACTCCTATCATAACCTCAAAACATTTTTATGAAGAAGAAGAACAATTTCTCTGACACGATTTATTAAACAAAATCATAAAAGTATTCAATCCCTTTTGTTTTAAGGACTATAATTGACCTACTCTTTCAGATCGATATATTGTACAAAAAAAAAAAAAAAGGGAAAAAAAGGAAGAAATATTTGTTTGAAATTTATCTACAAACTCGATCGATCGTCACACGACGAATTAATAATCGGTTTTGATAATGTCGCGTGATGAGAAAGAAAATAGGATTTCAAAAGGAATAAAGTGAAAGAGAAAATAAAACATGGCTGGGAAAGGGTCGGAGGGGGAAAATAAAACTATACATATTTATAGATAAATGAAAAAAAAAAAGAAAAAAAGAAAAAAGAAGAAAAAGAAAAAAAGAAAGGAAGAAATGTAATACGGATAGAATGGAAATAGAAAAAGAAACGGAAAAGTACGACCATAATTGCTACAGAAAATGCAGAAAAATCCGAGTGAACACGTAGGTACTTGTTCGCATGTTGAATACTTAATGTCGTATGTTAATACGTTCGCATGAGCGGAACCCATTTTGATCTTTGCCAAAGATAATTCGTAATTTTCGAGCTATTAATCGGTGCTCGAGCATCCGAATATGCAACCAAAATTTTCGATTAAATTTGAGCCCTTTTTAAAAGAAATCAAATCAAATCAAATTAAAATTTTGTTTTTTGTTTTTTTCTCTCGTTACGCTCAATTAAACCTTTTTAAATTTATTTATCTTTATTCAAATAGAATCGATAAGTAATGAGATGATTTTCTTCTTTTTGTCTTACAATCTGTTCAAATAAAATTGGTAATTTTTAATAAAATTTAAAAAATAAAAATTTTGCAAAAATAAACAATAAAATATACGCAATATTCTCATAAATAAATAAATAAATAAATAAATAATAATAATAAAATAATTCTTTTTTTCGTCTTATAATCTGTTTAAATAAAATTGGTAATTTTTAATAAAATATAAAAAATATAAATAACGCAAAAATAAAAAATAAAATGTATGCAATATTCCCATAAATAAATAATAATAAATATAAATAATAATAATAATAAAAAAAATTAATAATAATAGTAATAATTAATAATAATAATAAAAAGCAAACCATCCATTCCCAACCATAAATATTACAAATTTATTGTTAATTATTATTTTTTTTTTAATTTCTTTTTTTTAATGTAATTTAATTTTGTATTTTTTTTTTTTCATGTAAATTTATTAATAAATTTTACCATTGTTTATTTTTTTTTCTGGGAATAATTTAATTCGTCAAATTGAAAACGATACGCCATTATACAGGAAAATTGTTCGATAAAAAAAAAATGTATGCAATTTTTTTTTTCTTACTACAATTATAACGTTCACGGTGCATTTAGTAGTTGCGCTCTTGCGATTACAAAAAAAAAAAAAAGAAAAAAGAAACACGAACCGGGCAAAATGCATTTCTCTCGCTCGCGTATTTTTACGATAAGCAGCATAATCCGATAATGATCATCATCATCATCATCATCAACACGTTTGAAAGGATGTGTTACACGTATGGTTAGAATCTCGAGAGAAAAGCGAGCACACCGTTGAAATTGTTTTTTTTTTTTTTTTATTCCATTTTTCATTTTTCATTTTTTTTTTTTTCATCGTTACGTGGGAAGAATTTTTTACATTTAATGAATAACTAAAAAATAAAAAAAAAAAAACAATAAAAAATATACAACAACCCCTTTCCTCATTTCTATCGAAAAATATAACAAATTTATTATTATTAATTTTTTTTAACTATTGGGTTGGTAAGAATGTAATTTCGGTTTTTTAGGGTGAAATATTAATTTCTTCTCAACCCAATCATATTATATATATATATATAAATTATTTATTATAATATTATATTATTTTATTATAAAATAAATAATAAAAATAATTTTTAATTTTTAATTATTTTTTTTTAATAATAATCTTTTTTTTTAATTTTTTTAAATAATTTTATTTTTATATATATATATATATTATTATTTACTAACGAAATTATTTTCTTGCCAACGCAATAGTATAATTATTTATTTAAAAGATTATTATTTAAGATATTATTGATGAAAAAAAACATAAAAAAAAATAATAATTTACAAATCTAATTATACAAGATTTTTAAATAATATCATTAAATACGTAATAATATTATCATCGTATGAATAAAAGTGAAAGGTTTATTTGAAAATAAACTTTCGGCAGAAATTTTGTTAGCCTAACCGAATCGAATGAGCATCAGTACACACCTATGAGTTAAAATTAATGATATACCAGTATGAATTCATTTCATGAATTTTTTTTTTTTTTGCAAGGAAAAGTAATAGCATGAGTTATACCAGGTAATTCGATATACTCTCTCTTTACCTTATTAATCATGCCTACGTTAAAATCATTTATTTTTATAGTTCCGGAATTTCAATAAGGAAGTTAAGAATATTTGTATATCAATGAGATAACAACAATTGAGTTGTTAAAATCGTTTTAGATATTTTTTTCTTCTTCTTTTTCTTCTCTGGAATTAAGATGAAATAACAATTATCTGTTTAACCGTTAAGTATAGATCAATTTTTATATATTTTCTACTGTAAAATTAAATTAATAGATGTAATGAATAAAATCGTTGTTTCTTTTTTATTCAAATTAACACATGGATTGTTATTGTACTGTATAATTAAATGAACAAAAATATATTTCTTAGTAATGAATATAATTATTGTTTTTCAAATGAACATATAGATTGTTGTTGTACTGTATAATTAAATAAACAAAAATATATTTCTTAGTAATGAATAAAATCATTGTTTTTCAAATGAACATATAGATTGTAGTTGTACTGTATAATTAAATGAATAAAAATATATTTATATGATATAAATAAAATCATTGTTTTTCAAATGAACATGTAGATTGTGATTGCACTGTATAATTAAATAAACAAAAATACATTTCTTAGTAATGAATATAATTATTGTTTTTCAAATGAACATATAGATTATGATTGTACTGTATAATTAAATGAATAAAAATATATTTGTGTGGAATAAATAAAATCATTGTTTTTCAAATGGACATATAGATATTTATTATACTGTATAATTAAGTGAACAATAAAAATATATATATACATATATATAATTATGCAATGATTCAAATTGTTGTTCTCATAATTAATATATAGATTGTGGTAGTACTGTAAAATTGAATGAGCAGAAGTATATTTCTGTATAATGTATAAAATCATTGTTTATCAAATAAACATATAGAATGAGTTAGCACTGTAAAATTGAATGAACAGAAATATATTTGTATATAATAATAAATAAAATCATTGTCTTTCAAATGAGCATATAGATTGTGGTAGTACTGTAAAATTGTATTAGCACAGAAGTATATTTCTGTATAATGAATAAAATCTTTGTTTTCCAAATGAACATATATGTTGCTAGTACTGTACAATTAAATGAACAGAAATATATTTCTGTGCAATGAATAAAATCTTTGTTATACTAATGAACATAGGAAATAATCTAATATTGTAAAATTGAATGAATAGAAATATATTTCTGTATAATGTATAAAATCATTGCTTTTTTCAAATAAACATATAGAATGAGCTAGTACTGTACAATTAAATGAACAGAAATATATTTCTGTATAATGTATAAAATCATTGTTATTTAAATGAACATATAAATTGTGTTAATACTGTAACATTAAATTAACAGAAACATATTTCTATATAATGAATAAAATCATTGTTTTTTAAATGATATAATTGTATTTAATGTTTTCAAATGAACATAGATTACTATAATACTGTAATATTGTATAAAAACATAAATATATATATATCTACTACAAATGAACAAAATTCTTAACATTCAAGTTAACAAATACATAAGGTTTAATTCTAATATTAAAACGTTGTTGTATTATTCTCATTGGAAGATGAGATTGCAGGTGCAAGAGTTGTTAAGGAAAACAAAGAAAAAAGAAAAAAGAAAAAGAAAAAGGGAAAAGGAAGGAAAAAAAGGATAAGAATTGAGTAAAACGTCTTCTTCTTCTTCTTCTTCTTCTTCTTCTTTCCGTATAGCAACTAATGCGTCGTTGATGGCAGTCGATGGCCGTCGGGTAAGATTGTCGGACCCTTGAGCCTTTTAAAAACGACCGTCCATGGAAGATTATGTAACTTTAATTGCGTTCTAACTACCGTGCAACGATCGAAGGCTACGACCTGTGCTTTTAGAGGCAAGCTTCATCAAGAATCAACCGTTCCCGTTTGCAAGTGGTATGCTCGCTCGTGCGTATAATAATTTATATTTATATGACGTAGGCTCACTTAAAAAGATCTTACCCATCGTTAAGCCCTTTATCAAACTATACCACCATTTTCTTATTTATTTATTTATTATTTTATATTTATTTCATTATTATTATCTTAATATCAAAACTTAAGTATACAATGTTTATTATAAGTTTCAATTCAAATTAAAAATTGATTTTTTTAATAATCATAATGATATCAAATTCATTTTCTTATTATACTTAAATCATTTATTTATTTATTTATTTTTTACTTATTTTTGTTATTCTACATTTATTTTATAATTATTATTTCAATATCAAGACTAATTAGTATGTATGTGAAAGAATTATAATGAGTAATTATTAGAAGTATGATAAATACAACTTAAATTATTTCCTGAACAACCAGAATGATAATTAGTCAATTTTCTTATCATTTTTAAATGAATAATGACTTATTTTATTTATTATTAGACGTTTATTTCAACTTGTAACTAGCGGTAGAAGCGAAAAGGGGGTGATTCTAAATGAAAAAATAAATCGAAAAAAATAGAAGAAAAATTTTTCGTTTGAGGATTTGTTTTCGAAAAAATCGAATTTGAATTTACGCAATGTACACGTGCACTTGATCATGTCTCGTTATAACGAACCTCCAAACTTTTCGGAAATAGCCTACGGACTTTTCGGAAATAGCCTACGGACTTTTCGGAAATAGCCTACGGACTTTTCGGAAATAGCCTACGAACTTTTCGGAAATAGCCTACGGACTTTTCGGAGATAGCTTAGGAACTATTCGGAAATAACCTACGAACTCTAGTACACTCGTCTATTCTCGACTATACTCTATTATACTCGCCTATATTCGATTATACTCTATTATACTCGTATTTACTCGACTATACTCTACTATACTTGACTATACTCGACTATACTCTATTATATTCGACTATACTCGACTATACTCTATTATATTCGACTATAATCGACTATACTCTATCATACTCTATTGTACTCGACTATACTCTATTATATTCGACTATAATTGACTATACTCTATCATACTCTATTGTACTCGACTATACTCTATCATACTCTATTGTACTCGACTATACTCTATTATATTCGACTATAATCGACTATACTCTATCATACTCTATTGTACTCGACTATACTCTATCATACTCTATTGTACTCGACTATACTCTATCATACTCTATTGTACTCGACTATACTCTATTATATTCGACTATAATCGACTATACTCTATTATACTCTATTATACTCTATTAAAATCGACTGTACTATAACATACTCGACTATACTCAACTATACTCTATTATACTTGACTATACTAGACTATACTGAATTATACTCTATTATACTTGACTATACTCTATTATACACTTTTATACTTCATTATACTTGACTATACACTATTATACTCGACTATAATTGACTATACTCTATTAAAAGTCCGTAGAATATTTCCGCAAAGTCCGTAGAATATTTCCGAAAAGTTCGTAGAATATTTCCGCAAAGTCCGTAGAATATTTTCGAAAAGTTCGTAGGTTTTTTCCGAAAAGTCCGTAGGGTATTTCCGAAAAGTCTCGTATGTTATTTCCGAAATTCCGTAGGGTATTTCCGAAAAGTCCGTAGGGTATTTCCGATAAGTATGTAGGTCCGTTATAACGAGACATGATCAAGTGCACGCGTACATCGTGTAAATTCAAAGTCAATTTTTCGAAAACAAAGTTTCAAACGAAAAATTTTTATTCTATATTTTCGATTTATTTTTTCATGGTCGAATCATCTCCTTTTTTTTTGTACCACCAGTTACAGATCAATCTGTATATTTAAACAACCATAATAAACTTTGAATTGACTTTCTCTTATAATTTTCAAATAATTTATTTATTTATCTCTTATTTTCTTCAGTCGACACTTATTTTATAATTAATATTTCAATATCAAGACTAATTGGTATGTATATGAATGAATTATAATGAATGGTTATTAAAAATATGATAGATACAAATCAAATATTTCCTGTACAATCAGAACAATTATTAATGCACCCTCTTATCATTTTTAAATGATTCATATTGTAATTTATCATTTTTACCATTAAACGTTTATTTTATAATTATTACTTTAATATCATACCTAATTAGATTACATAAGATTGAATAAGAAAAAGGGAGCTAATAAAAATATTACTAATACAAATAAAATATTTCTATAATAACAATAATAATTTTTAATTAATCCTTGCTATTATATTCAATTAATTTATTAACTTAAATCTTATTTTTCATTGAACATTTATTTGATATTTATGATTTTATTATTATGTCTAATTAGATTACATAAGATTGAATAAGAAAAACAGACTTAATAAAAGTATTACAATTACAAATAAAATATTTCCATAACAATCATAATAATATTTTATTAACCCCTGTTATCATATTCAAATAATTTGTTAACTTATTTTAATCTTCATTGAACACATCTATTTTATATATAAATATTATTTTACTATTATGTCTAGTTTAGATTACATAAAATTGAATAAGAAAAAGAGATCTAATAATAGTACCATAAATATAAACTAAATATTTCCTGAACTACCATCATAATGATTATATTTTCTATACAACACACACTTACATCGAAAATCGATTATACCTTATTACATTATTTTCCGATCGATTTCTCTGATGCAGATACACTGTGTGGATTATTCTTTGCAGTTAAACTGAAAATAATGCTGTCTGTTACTTTCATCCAACAACTAGCCAATGGTATATTAGTTGAAAGGAGAAGAAGAAATGGGAGAAGAAGAAAAAAAAAACGAAAAGAAGAAAAAATGAAAAGAAAATATACGAGGAGAAATAGGAAACGTTCGAGTCTGTCATACATGTATATAAGTATATACATACATATATATATATATATACAAACGATGCATGAACAACATCGAAGAGAAATCTTCGTAGCGTTCTCCTGTTTAATATCGTGCGTGTAATCTTCAAACGAAAATTACATCCTGGAAAATAGAACGCGTACTGGCGAATTAATTGCAAACACATTCCTCACAAGCTTGGAATTCGCGTTGAAAATTATTCTACCATGAAATAAAATTTAAATTAAAATTGAAAAAATGAAATATATATGTAAAGAAAGAGAGGGGGGGGGGAAAAAAAGAATAGGACATTAAAAACATAAAATACGAAGATGATATCAAAATGTATGTGTATGTGTAATGTATTAATTAAAGTATTTCAAAATACTTTTTAAACCAATGAGATCGGATTTACAGGAACCGAATTTAAAAATATATTTAATTTTGAAAGCTAACTTTTTCAAATATTTAAAAATACGTAACCATATTTCTATTTTTTCTTTTTTTTTTTTTTGTAAAAATTCAAAAATAATTTATTAATACAATATATTGATATATTGAATATAATTTTTATTCAACATCTTGAAACTTTACTTTCATAATACACAATACTTTTTATTTTTTATTTTTATGTTTTTTCTGTAAAAACTATATATAACAAAATAATTGATTAATATAAAATGCAATAAATTCATATATTTAAAAGAAATTTTTTTATACATTGAATATAATTTTTATTCAACCTTTACATTTAATTTTTTTAATTAAATTACATTTCAAATGAAACATTTAAAAGATTTGATAAAAAAAAAATTGAAACATAATTTCAAGTGGATTGAGTTAATTAAGTTAATAAAATAATAAATTTTTCAATAACATTTGTACATAATATATAGGAATTACTGTATATTTACATACACATTTAAAAAAATGTGCTTATAATACGTATTAGCTTTTTTTTTCATTAGATTATTTATACAATTCAAAATAATGAGCTTACAATATTCAAACCTAACAGCTACTCTTTTTAAAAGCTAATTTCATACTGTAAATTCTATTTAACGACTAACTTCATTGTGTTGCAGTTGAACGATGTGCGTGGAACTAAAATTTCACTTTCAATGCTTGCAAATAATTTCAAAATAATTATAAGACGTGATATTTTGATATTGGGGTTCTAAAACTTTAATATTATTTTTTTATTAGGTTATTATTGAGTCAAATTAAACGAATGAACAAACAATATTCAAACTTAACTCTTTTTAATGGCTAATTTCATACTGTAAATTCTATTTAACGACTAACTTCATGGTTACTATTGAGTCAAATTAAACGAATGAACAAACAATATTCAAACTTAACTCTTTTTAATAGCTAATTTCATATTGCTAATTCTATTTAACGACTAACTTCATTGTGTTGCAGTTGAATGGTGTGCGCGAAACTAAAATTTCACTTTAAACATACGTAAATTATTTCAAAATTATTATAAGACGTAATATTGATAACAGGGTTCTAAAACTTTAATGTTATTTTTTATTAGGTTACTATTGAGTCAAATTAAACGAATGAACAAACAATATTCAAACTTAACTCTTTTTAATAGCTAATTTCATATTGCTAATTCTATTTAACGACTAACTTCATTGTGTTGCAGTTGAACGATGTGCGTGGAACTAAAATTTCACTTTCAATGCTTGCAAATAATTTCAAAATAATTATAAGACGTGATATTTTGATATTAGGGTTCTAAAATCTCAACGTTACCAATTATAAGAAACATTATACATTAATTTTAACATTGTGTACTATAATGTCGAGATAAAAACATTATTTTTAAAATCGAAGTTGACATAAGAAATCTTATGTCGAGTATGACTCAACTAAGCAGAGTCTCTATACTATTGTATATATATTACTATATATAGTAATAATATTAAATAAAACTTATGTAGTATAAAATAAAATAAAATTGATATATAACACAAAATAATAATCTAAAGTAAAATGTAATATTTAAAATATATAAAATAAAAATCATTTATATATAGAATAATAAAATGAAATAATAAAAAATAATATAAAATATATGATATGTGAACTAATATAAAAAAAGATTACAATAATCTAATATTAAATAGTAAAATAATATTAAATAAAATAATATAAAATATTTAATATAAAATATAAAAAACAATATTTAAAAAATAAGTAAAAACAAAACATATTGTAATTCAAATAACAAATTACAAAAACAATATCACAATAATAAAATACCAATTAATAATATAACCTTAATAAGAAAACAATCCTATTATAATTATTAATAAATAATAAAACATAAATAGAATATTTAACAAACAAACAAACAAACAACAAATATTAAATAACACATGCTGAGATAAGTATATGTATACAGTCCAAGGTTATTTCCCTATAGCTTGCTTAAACTGGATAAGAAATGACAGAGACAGAGATAGACAACATGAGCGAGTGAGTGAGTTCAGTGAGTGAGTGAGAAAGGGATAAATGGTCCCGTTATTTGTTGAAGACAGAATTATCGGGTCCGGGAGTACATGTAATTTGAGTCGTATTACGCGCACGTCGACAACGTGTCGTGATTATGTTCGAACCTCTGACCACTCCTCGTCTACGTCGTCGTGTCGTCCAACCTCTTTCTCTCTCTCTCTCTCTCTCACATTGATATCAACGACGACATCAGAGCACCAGAGCTTCTACCAACCCGATACCCAATTACGAGCTACATGACAATCTCCCCAAACACCCCACACCCCCATCCAAACCCCCTTATTCCTCATACTCCTCATACTCCTTTCTCACCTAACCTATCTTTCTCACCTAAGGTTACTTTCTGAAACGAATCTCACTTGAATCTTGGTTTCTGATTAAATATTCCAATTCGTTAATTAGGGTTGAAAATAATCGCTGTGTTGGTAGATTGATTTTTTTTTTGGACAACAAATTTCGAGATTTTAAATGTCAGAAAATTGTAATTATTATTATAATTGTTTAATTTTATATTATTCAATGATCACATAAATTTGGTGGGAAGGGGGGAGGGGAGGGTAGGAAGAGAGATAAACAAAATGGTTGATATTTAAATTTGAATTGATCAAATCCACGTCTTACATTACAAATATGAAAGATATTATTGCAATTAGAAAAATAGAAAGAAAAAAAATACTTTCTGAGAAACGATTTCATCCTTTTTATAATAAAAGATAAAACAAATCTGAGGAATAAAAGAGTGATGCGCAGCTGCTAACCAAAAATTGTTAATTCGGATCACGACTTTCTGATTCCTATTAGAGCAATTAAATTCGGGTAGACGCTATCCTAACCTCATAATTTAGTTCTCCGAAGAAGAAACGAAGAATACAAACGATCAACGATCATTCACAAACATACTTTCTTCCAATACAGTATTTTAGTTTAACATATTTTTATTTCTATAACCATCATTCTTTTTTTTTATAACTACCTAACCTAACTTTTACCCTGTTTGATTTTTCTTCTTCTTTTCTTTTTTAACAGTATCTAACCTAACTTTTGCTCCTTTGGTTATTTTTTCTTTTGCTTCTTATCTTTTCTTTTTTTAGAACTACCTAACCAAACTTTTACTCCTTTAGTTTTTTTTTCTTCTTCTTCTTTTTTATTTTGTTTTTTAGTTTAGATAATTGTAAATCGTTAGAAAAATATAATACGAGTCGTACAATGTTTTTTTTTTTATGTGTGTTCTGCGTATTATATTTTTGGACTATAATTTTCGATTGGTGTTATGGCGAACAGGAGGAATGGATTGTCCCTAATTTCTCACGGAATAAGAACAAAACTTTATTTACATGTTCCAATTTAAAAGACTAGTCAAATTGGGACTGTGAAGAAGTAGTGGGGGAATTGATTAGTCTCGGATTAGGCCCTGACTGATCAAGCCTTGTGGTATTAACATTTTTTTTTGTTTCATTTACTATTTTACAACGCAAGAACGTTATTTGCTAATTTCTTGTTTTTTAATAACCTAAAATGTGTAGCAAACAAATGGCGGGAAAATAATTTAAAAAAAATATCTTTTCTTTATTAAAAATAATAAATAAATAATATTCTAATAAATATATGATTTAATATAAGAATATTAAATTATATTAAATCATATATTTTTTGTTTAGATCAAAAATTATCTAACTGTTGACTTTTTGATAGATTTTAATGTACGATTGATTAACATGTTGTAAAAGTGCAATGCAGTTTCATAGAGGTTAGAGAAAAGTAACGTTTTTGTTCTTTTAAATAATTTTATTTAACACTACATTTATTAAAATTTATTATTTATTATTTATTTATTAAAAAAAACAGTTACAATAGGTTTAATGTTAATGTCTTATGGTGTACGACAATTTTGATTAATTGTTTTTATTTTCTTAAGAAAATTACTATTATTAAATTAAACAATATTATTATTTAATTAATACAAAATTATTATATATATATATATATATATTTACTTAAACAATAATGAATGTTTGTTTTTCTAACTTAAATTTGAGAACTACCCCCACCTAAAGTTTGTACTACTTTGTGGTGGGGAGCCCCCACGTGACTTGATCCGCCATTGTGATAGATAAGTATAGACCAATGAACTCACACGATACAATTTGTTCCAATTCCATAACGTTATCAGATTGCAATGACTTTTTAAAGTATTTTATAAATTTGATTTCTTTTTTCTTGTTTTTTTTTTTTTTCGTTGAGACAAAATTTTACGCACGAGTCGACACGCGTTCGAGAGATTAAATTCGAGAACGAGTGTTCGTGATTCGTGGTAGGTATAATACATAAAGTATATGTATGTCTATGTGTGTGTATGTGCGTGTGTACGTGTAAGACGTTGTATATAAAATATATCGGAGGTAATTAGTCAACGAGTTGATTTAAAACCGGCTACGAAGATTCAAAGTTACGTGACTTGCTTGCCAATTCTCTTTAATTTCTTTATACGAGTTAATTAAGAACTCATCATTGGTTGTGAGATCGTAAACGATCAAATTCAAATTTAATTGTGACCCTCTATATGTATGTGTGTGTATGTGGGTGTGTGAGTGAATACTTTGTTTTATTCGATAAAGAATTAAATATATTATAATTGTTACGAATTTGTAAAGACTAACTAAACCAAACAAAACTAAATATAACAGAAAAAATATATATAAGATAGTTAAAATGGTTTCTTAATTTTTATTTAATAAAAAATGGAGTATTTCGTTAATTAAAAAATAATTTGTTAACTAATTTTTATTAATTTCAAATAATATTCCATATTTTTTTTCATTTAATAAAGAATTAAATATAATTATTACAAATTTGTAAAGACTAAGATTAATAAACAAATGAAATATATAATAATATAACAATATATATAAAATATTATATATAAATTAATAAACAAACAAAACAAAAATATATATAAATATATATATATATATATATATATTTAAATATTTATTTATTACATTATATTTAAATTAAAATATTTAGTTAATATTTGTTAAATAAAAAAAATTGTATTTTGTTAAATAATTAAATTGTTAAAAAATAAAATATTAGTTTGTACATATATATATAAATTAATAAATATAAATTAAATTGTTAAAAAATAAAATATTAATTTTTATGTTTATATAAATATAAATTAATAAAATATGAAATAATAAAAAATATATATACAATTATATTATATTTTATAATATGATTTATTTATAAATAAATTTATTTCAATTAAAAAAAAAAAATAATTCAATTTAATAAATTAATTCATCTAGTGAGTAAACAAAGAAGCTTCTGAGATGAAACACTAATGGCGTGTCACACTCAAAATAGAAATGGAAAAAGAGGTTAGAAAAAATACATACTATAAAAAAACGTTGATAGAAATTTAAAAAAAAAATTAAATAAATATTTAATTATATTATATATAACATCACATTAATTGTTTTCTTTTTTCTTTTTTGTATTACAAATATGAGATTAATATATGATAAAGAAATATTCTTAAAGTATGTTAATCAAATTAGGTTTAATCATTGGATCATTTTTATATGAAGAAAAATATATAACATTCTCGTATTACATTTAACAATATAGCCCTTAAGGGAAACCTAATTATTCCAATTTTTTTGATATTCGACTAATCATTCTGGCGACCACCATCAAAACCCGACACCTGAGTTACGACGTCATAAAGTAAGATTTTTATCAAAATAAAGGGGGACAAGGGTACGATTAGTGGTCTCCTTAAAACCAGATGAAGTTGAGACTTTAAGTGTCCCTTTTTTTTTCTTTATCTTAAAAAAGAAAAAAAAAAGAATGAAAAATGAAGTATGATTACTCTAATTTCATCATGAAACATATCTATCTTTTATATAATTAGATAATCATTAGATAATACTTGTAATAAGTTAAATCACAATTAATGCATAATGTATTACACGTTATACTGATTTCATCCTGTAATACTTGATCCAATTACTTAATACATTTTTCTTTTTTTTTTTTTTATTATATAATAAAATGTATGATGAATAAATGTCTATGTACTGTAATTATAAACACATTTTATGTTATTAATTATAATCTATCATTTTGTAAGAAAATATTGAAAACTAGTTTATATAAAAAAAAAAAAAAAGGATTACTATAACTCATGTAATGAATTATAAAAATATTCAATACTCTTGAATATTTTCTCGTATAATGAATGATATTTTTCAATTTTTCTGTATATAGTAATATATTTTAAGTTTATACAATGTTTAAATTAATATTTAATTTATTGCTGAGGAATATTTTATCATGAGAGAAGTATAATTGTATATAATTGATAAGAAAATTAGTTTCATATTAAAATATGTTCAATTATTTCAAAATACTGTAAAAGATGAGAAAAAAAGAAAAGAGTAATTATGTATAAATTAGAGAAATAATAATAACGTTTTATTTAAATATGAATATTCTTGTTAGATTCCATTTTTTTATCATTTAAACAAAATCATATATATATATTATTCTAACAATCAAATATTTTTCTAACTTAAGATAAAATTTGATATCATTTTGAAAGTTTACAAAACCAATTTTGAAGTTTTGTATTCACAGAAAATACGAATTATTTCAAATTTATTATGTTTGAATGTTTAATATTAAATATGTTTATAAATATTAATTTTGTTTATATAAAATATGTAATAATTCCTATTACACATAATGTAGCTTAATATATTATTTATTAAAATCGATATTCCTGTTTATTTAAATAAATTATTCTTTTTGTTAATTTATGGATATTCCATTAAAGTTCTAATTAATTATAATTATATTCCAAATCACATCAAGTTACATATTAATCATTAAATTTATATCCACCCAATACATGATATAATAATTCCCACTACCAATAATATATTCTAATATGTTATTTATTATAATTCCTGTTTATTTAAATAAATTATTCTTTTTGTTTATTAATAGATATTCCTATAAAGTTCTAATAAATTACAATTATATTTTAAATCAAATCAAGTTGCATATTAATCATTAAACTTATCCTCCTAATATATTATATAATAATTCCTCATTACTAAAAATATATTCTAATATATTATTTATTATAACTGATATATTCCTTTTTATTTAAATAAATAATTATTTTTGTTAATTTATACATATTCCATTAAAGTACTAAATAATTATACAATTATATTCTAAATCAAATCAAGTTGCATACTAATCATGAAACTTATTCACCTAATATATTTTATAATAAAATATCAATATCCAATAATATATTTTAATATATATTATTTATTATAATTAATATTTCAGTTAATTATCATTAAATATTATCCTTTAGATTAATTTATAATATCCCATTGAATTTCAAACTAATTACAATTATATTTAAAATCCTATCATATTATAAATCATCATCAGACCTAACTTATTTAATATTTTATTCCATTACTGTATATATTATTTAAAAAAAAAAATAATAAAAAAATGAATTATACTTAAGTTATATTTAAAATCCTATCATATTATAAATCATCATCAAACCTAACTTATTTAATATTTTATTCCATTACTGTATACACTATTAAAACAAAAAGAAAACAATATAAAAAATGAATTACAAAATCATACGTAAATATTGTAAGCTAGATTGAAGTAAGAACATGGTATAAGGTTAAAAATCGATTACTTATTGGAATTTCAAGTGTAAGGAAATTTATGTATATAAAACGTTGTGTGTCTCTTGGTAACGTTCAATTTAGCAAATTGGTTTTGAAGCCACCAGACACGAGACAGAGAGATAGTAAAGAGTACCGGGGGCCCGAAAGTCTTTCTCGATCAATCGAGAAGCTACCTTGTAATCGAGACTCGGCATTAATGCATTCTGTAACCCAGTTAGGGCCGATCGCGTCGATACTGGCACCATCGAAAGCCGGGAGGGACTAAAAGGTAAAAGGGTCTTGTTGGTGTCCCTGCAGGTAATAGTAGTAGTAGTGGCAGGTTGGAATAAAATGATTGTATTGGTGGTGGTAGTAGGTTGAGATGATGTTAGTGGTGTTTGGTAGTGGTGGTAGTTTGGAATAATGGTTGTATTGGTGTTGGTGGTAGGTAGGCTTTGATTATGGTAGTGGTGTTGGTGGTAATAGGTTTGAAAGATGTTAGTGGTGCTAGTGGTAGTAGGTTGCAATGTTAGTAATACTGGTATTGGTAATAGGTTGCAATGATGTTAGTGGTGCCAGTGATAGTAGGTTGCAATGATAGTAATACTGGTATTGGTGATAGGTTGTAATGATATTAGTAGTGCTAGTGGTAGTAGGTTACAATCATAGTAATGCTGGTGTTAGTGATAGGTTGCAATGATATTAATGCTTGTATTGGTGATATGCTACGATAATAGTGTTGGTGCTAGTGTTGGTGTTAGGTTGCAATAATGCTAGTACTGGTAGTGGTGGTGTTCTGATGGATGAAGGGGAGGAGAAAGAGGAAAGATAAGTCGATCGATTGATCGAACGAACAACCAACCGAGTGAATACACTTCGGATGTGTCGCGTGGCCCGCCACACGTCGAGCAGATAACGTCGGATGGTTCGACCCATTTTTAAATGAGAGACTACGAGAACAGAACGAGAATATTATATATTTTCGAGATAGAAAATAAAAGAGAAACAAAATTGTAGGAAGGAAGGTAGGTTGTATAAAACAAAACTTAAAGGAAAAAAGAATAAGTAATATCGAACGACGTTCAATTTCTGTCGCATCTGCCTAAATGTTCACCTAAGTCCCCTATGATCAAGAAGAAGAAGATTTCGTATATGGTTCGTAGTTAGCCCCTGTGGTTTTATTTTATTTTATTTTTTTTTATTATGGAATATTATATATATGTATGGGGTATCTTTATAGTAAAATATCTCATTGAGTATTCTATATTATATATCGATTATTTTCAAATGACTTAAGTTCGACTAAATAACATCGTACACCATAGGTAGTAAAGTGATTTATTTTTACTAACTTTTAAGTATTTTTCTTTTTATTTTTTGGTTTGTGCCAATCATTAAAAGATTAAAATGCAAATGTGAACGACAGGATGAGATTGCTTAATGGTTTTGTTCGAAAATTTACATAGATACGTTCTCATATGGTTGCCAATTATTTAACATGATTCACAGATATATTTTTATTATACTGTATATATTTTTATTACATAAAATATACGTAGAGTTAGTTAATGAATAATTTATTTTTTTTTTTATAAATTAATTATTACAATGATACGAAAAATTGTTTGATATTATTAACAAATGTATTTTAATCTTGGAGATGTTATTTTATAATAGTAATAATAATAAATAAATAAAAATAAAAAATAAAAGGAAACATCTAATATCAAATTTGAAAAATTGACAAAATTCTTTCTTTTTTTTTTTTTCTTCATCTTCTACTCAAAATAAAAAACAAAACAAAAAAAAAACAAAAAGAAGAAAGGAAAGAAGATGAAATAATAATAATAATAATAATAATAAATAATAATAATGTAAAAAAAAAAAAGAAAAAGCAAGAAAAAATAAATTTGCGTGTGACCACAGTTGAGTTCCAATTACGACGATTATTATACAGATATCTTGATAGTGTAAAAATCAAAATGTCTCGTCGTGTTTCTTCGAGTTGAAAATGTTGAACAGTTAAAATAGACGTTCGCGTGATTTCGCGTGCTTAGATTTTCAAAAAGGGCAGGTGAAACAGGTAACAACTGTCCCCTTGAAGGCAAAGATCGAAGGCAAAGGAACGAAAGAATGAACGAACGAACGAACGAACGAACGTCCTCCTCTCTCATCTTGTGCAATCTTATCGTTCGCTTTCATTTTGACCATCCTACTCGATCCTAAGCACAAGTAGGCGTTACCCTACGTTGGCTTGGACTTTTAAGAAGGAAAGACTTTCTCGTAAATTGTTCTGCGCCTTGAAGGAACAAGACAAAAATAAAATGAAAAAGAAAACAAAAAAAAAAAATCAAGAACGAATGAAAAAGGTATCAGGGGGGAACACGTGCCTTCTGTCTAATTACGAATCGGCCATCAGTTCTTGTCGTTTATTATACTTTTTCCTTTTTCTTTTCTACCTTCTTCTTCTTTTTTTTTTCTTCTTCTTCTTCCTCTTCTTCTTCTTCTTCTTCTACTTTGTATTCTCATTTATGTTATCTTTACAAAGTTTGTATATTTCAATTTAACGAGCTAATCTTATTGCAAGTTGTACGTCGTTTTTCTTTTTTATTAATTTTTTTTTTTTTTTGAAAGATCTTTAAATGTTTATTATTAATTCATTCATCATTTCATACGTAACTAGAAATTTATTTATATTATTTGTAACAAGTGTATGTATTTTTAATTTAACAAAGTAATTTTTAAATTTTCTCTTTTTTCTTTCTTTTTTTTTTTTATTTAGTGTGGAAGGGGAAGAAACGAAACATTTTGTCAACTTGTCATATTTGCAATTATATTTTTTGTTTTTTTGTTTTGTTTTGGTTATTGACACGATTCTCCTTTCCTTCTTGTAACATTATGTATAAACGAAGTAAGGAATATATATATATATATATATATATATATATATATATGTATGTGTATATATCTTTTGTTAAAATTACTGGAGCTTTGGTTTTTCTTGGTTCTCTAGAGCGTTGTAATTTACCTAAGAGTGTGATAGTGTGTCTTGTGTCATTTGGAATATTTCGACGGCACCTCGGGGCTGGAACAATTTACCAGAGGCTCATTCTTTTCTCTCTCTTCTCTTCTCTTCTCTTCTCTTCTCTTCTCTTCTCTTCTCTTCTCTTCTCTTCTCTTCTCTTCTCTTCTCTTCTCTTCTCTTCTCTTCTACCCTAAATGTTTACGTGCACGAACAACCGATTACATTATTCGAAAAATAAGAAAACTTTTTTTCTCTCTTCCCAAAGGGTGGTCGTCTCTATAATGATCAACGTTTTATATATAACATTGTCATGTTTCTTATGTTCTTACAATGTTACCTTTATCACCATACTAATACACACACCTCACACACACACACACATATATATATATACATATTTGTTTAAAATTTATTAATACGATAATAAGAACAATTTTGTAATTATAAAAAATCGATATAATATTTAATACGATACGTTAATTTAATTAGTAATTATTATATTTTAATTATTAATATTAATTATTGAAATTATTATATATTAAATATGACCAATAATGTATCAATTTATCGGTGTAACTCGCCATTAATTTTTATTTTAGGTTAAGAACTATTTTATCAAGTTACACTCGAAGTTTAATTGATTAAAAATTGTTTTATTATGTAAATCTAATTAAAAATTTCAAATAACATATTTTTTAAAAAAATGTTGATAACAAATTCAATAAAAAATTGTTTTATTTAGTAAGTTAAATTTAATTTCAAAAATGTTGGTAACAAAATTGATAAATTGCTTCATTTTGTAGGTTAAATTCAATTATAAATAAATAATTATAAAAACGTTGGTAAAACAAGATCAAATGATTGCATTATTCTGTAAGTTAAATTAAATTTCAAATAAAATATTTTTAAGAAAATTGAAAACAAAATCTCAATTAATTGTTTTATTATGTAAGTTAAATTTAAATTTCAAATTAAATATTTTCAAAACTTTAGTAACAAAATCGAAGTGCACATAAGAATTATTAATTATACGTCAAACCTAATCAATTTTAATAAAACATAAAATTATATATTTATCTAATTATTATTATTCGTAAAATTAATTAACAATTATATCAATTACCTTTACCATTACCAACGTGTCATCTTTAATAAATTAATTAATTAAAAAAAAAACCAATAAATATTTTCCACAATAAAACTAACGTACAAAGAATATCAAAAAACCCTCACCCTCCCCAAAAAAAATGATAAAAAAAAACAAACCAAAAAAAAAAAAAACAAGTAAAACAAGTTAAGCACACGCGTCAAGATACAAAGTTCGTTTTTTATGAAGCGACAAAGAAGGAAAAAGGTGAAACACACACATCACGAATTCTTTTGGATACCCCAGGTAAATTCCGTTCGCATTCTTTCCCCTTTTTTTTTTATTATTCTCTTAGTAGAAAGAGAGAGAAAGAGAGATAGGATTTTGCGTGTCGAACGGAAACCGGGTTTAGTCGATTCTTTTGACGGTTACCCTCTAATGACTTGCGATTACGGTCAATGGGACGACGAAATACGCGTTTACATGCAACGCGTGCTTCATATTTATACGCATACAATCCGATTTCAAATGTTTTAGATCTCATTTCGGATATAATAACAATTTCTCTTTAATTTCCTAATTGTTTTTTTCCTCTTTTTTTTTTTTTATACATATGAGCCGCCTATTTTAAAAGTAGCCTACCTCCATTTATGTTCGAATCGAAATATTGAAGGGTTTGCGTTTTAATGCAATTAAAACTAGAGATACTAACAAGTCATACTGTTTAAGTGTATCAATTTATAGTTCCTATTAAAATAATGGCAATTATTAAATGAATAATATGCGTTTTCTTAGCACAAATATTTTTGAAATTGTTGAAAAATAATTAAATTTAAAGAATAATGTTTAAGTTACAATTTGAAAGGTTCCTAGTAGCACAAAATATTGAAAAATATTCAATGCATGTGTATTTAATATTAGAAAGAGATTCAATGTAGAAATATTAATTATAAATGAATAAATTAATTTAATAATTATAATTTAATATTAAATTTATTTAATGTTAAGTATGTTAAGTAATTCAATTTACTTAATATTAATATTAAGAAGAGATTCAAGAAGACATTGAATCCCCTTTCTAATATTAAATACACATGCATTCAATATTTTGTGCTACTAGGGATGTCTTTTGACACCTCTCGGTATAAAAAGTGTTAAGCAAACGTTAGAAGAAAAAGAAATTGAAAAGTGATGAAATATCTGATCATGTTGCTAATAGCCGAGTCCTAGCGAGAAGTATTTGCTCGTTTATGTTAGTTAATATATATGTGAATGATATGATAGTTTATATACATGTATGTCGTGTCGTCGCATGTGTGCCACGTGGATCCAAGCTTAGCGGGAGCTTACCGAAGGATTACCAGCGCATTCTGCTACTACCAGATAACACTGTGTAAGTTGTCGAGCGTTCACAGGCCGCTTTCGCGGAGGCAAAGCCACCCCCTTCCGGTTCAAAGCTTCACTCGCTTCGAAATAATTGAACGTTCCTGCTTCTCTCACTCTCTCTCTCTCTCTCTCTCACACACACACACACACATTCATACACACGTATTCACACTTGCTCTCTCACTACTCTAACTCATTTCACTCGCTCACACCAATTTTGTCTCCGTTCTCGGCCGAACGATTCGAAAGATCGTAGATAACGGGCACTTCGTAATTGGATGATTTTCATGGGGAACGGTTCTGGGGGCTGAGAGTAAACGATAAAACCACCGAGAAGACTATCCCTATTTTTTTTTGTTCTCTCTTCACTTTCTCACATTTCAACTTTTCTTTTCATTCTCTTATTTACTCTTCTCATTCAACTTTGGTTCTTCTTTTTTTTGTTTTTTTTTTAAATGAAACTTTTAGGATTGTACAGAAAACATTTTTTAAGTCTAAAGAAAAGTTGAAGCGTTTTTTTAAGGGAGTTAGTTATACCCAATAAGAATAGGGGTAGGGGGGAATTGGAATTAATTGAAATAAACGACACGAGATTTGGAAACAAATGAAAAAGTTGTCCTAACCTTTAATTGTCTTCGATTACGGTCACCACATTGTTCTACAGTGTTTTACGTGTTTATTAAAAATACAAATGATTTTGTATAAAGTATCATTTGTTATTTTATTACCGTTATTAGTTAATTCTAATCGATTAGAAAATCATCGATAGATATAGATTAAGAAATAAAGTTAGAAGAAAGATAACGTTGGTGGTCCGACATAAATCATAGAAACAGATTTACTATTATTATAACATACTAATAGAACCGATCATTTGTTTTCTAATATCGAAAAAAAATACGTGATTCTTAGCATTTTTGAAAACTCCTGAAATATGTAATTTTAACGTAAAGGATACTAATCTTTTTTAATACCTAAGATTTATTTCGAAATGACGTCGTTGTTCTTACGCATCACGAAAATTGCGATATCAAAAGAAAAGAAAAGAAAAGAAAAGAAAAAAAAAGAAAACAAAAGAAAGAAACAAAATCTTATTTGTTTTACGCAATAACCGCAGAGAGTAGTGGTAGTGGTAGTATTCGATAATAATTTACTCAGGTAATTTTCACAGGTGCTCGACGATTTCGAACGAGGGGCTCTCGGCTCGAATGAGATTACCGCGTTATGAAACCGCAGATATTATAACGATACGCCCTTCGAAACTTGATATGCATATTTTTTTTCTTTCTCGGAGAGAGAGAGAGAGAGAGAGATTAACGTTTTTATATCTTCAAATAATAAAGCATAAAATCTTGTCATCTTTATGTAAATTAAATTTAAATTTATGTTTAATTTAATTTTATTATATTTTTACTTTTTTTATTATATTCGTTTGATTAATATTTATCAAATAGATACGTTATAATTATTGGTTTAATTATTTCGTTTTTTTTTTAATTATATTATTTATATAAAATAATAATATAAAAATGATAAAACAATTCAAATCCCAGAGTTATAATCTAAATTCTATTAATTAGGTGGATTCCTAACGTTGTACACATGCGCAGTGTTTGGAAAGTCATTTCAACAACATTGAATAAAAGTATTTTGACAGAGGACAATGTGTTAGTCTGAAGGTGAATTTCGAGGAAGACGATACTACTATCTTATACTTGGTGTTTTGAAACAACAATACACACTTCTTTCGATCAATTAATAATTATTTTAATATTCTAATACACTCTTCTTATATTACAGCATAATTTAACATTCGAAGTTATCACTGTGCAGGTGTGATAACAAAAATTACATTAGAATGCAAAAAATATTAAAATTACAGAGTTATAATGTTAAATACTCTTTATTAGAATTATTATTATCGTTGCACACATGCATAATGTTCGGAAAGTCATGTAGACAAGATGCAACAAAGGAATTTTGGCAGAGGACAACCCGTCAGTCTGAAGGTGAATTTCGAAGAGGACGGTACTTCCATCATATAATTCGAGCTTTTAAACATCAATGTACATTTCCATCGATTATTTAACAATTATTTTAATATTTTAATACACTCTTCTTATATTACAGCATAGTTTAACATTCGAAGTCATCACTGCGCAGGAGCGATAAAACAAATATAATTCAGCTTAAACAATGAAAAATATTAATAGAGTAAATTACTGTGTTCGATGTACCGTAAATAATTATTAATTATTCGAAAAGAATGTATATTGTTATCTGAAAACACCGAGAATATGATCGGAGTACTGTATTCCTAGAAATTCACCGTTAGACTGATACATTGTCCTCTATAAAGATTCTTTTATTCAATGTTGTTTATAAGACTTTTAATAAAAGAAAATTCTATCTATTATTCCTATTATTCCTATTATGGACATGCGCAACGTTCGAAATGTCATGTAAACAACATTTAAGAAAAGAATTTGAACAGAGAGCAATGACCTAGTTCAACGACGGATTTAGAAGAGGACGGTACTTCGATCATATAATCCAAGCTTTTAGACGACATTAGACACTTGCATCGATTAATTAACAATTATTTGAATATTCTAATACACTGTTTTTACAATACAGGACAATTTAACCCTCGTAGTCATCACTGCGCATGTATGATAAAATAATTACATTAGAATGCAAAAAATACTAAAATTAGAACGTTTTAATGTTAAATACTCTTTATTAGGAATATTATTACCTTTGTACACATGCACAATGTTCGGAAATTCATATAAACCTGATTGAATAAAAGAATTTTGACAGAAGACAACGTGCCAGTCTGAAGGTGAATTTCGAGGAAGACGATACTCCTATCTTATACTTGGTGTTTTTAAACAACAATACACACTTCTTTTGATCAATTAACAATTATTTTTGAATACTTTAATGTATTATCTTTATATTTCAGATTGTTTAAATATATAATAATAAATATAGTCATCTTCAGGATGCATATCCCTTTTGGGTCTTCAGAAGCGGTTACCTCCTCGTGGTTAGACCTGGGCAATGGATATTACTTTCCATATAATGTTTATCATATTTTGATATGCTATACATTCCATGGCAAGTGAAATCTAGCTAAAGACCGCTTACCATTAATATTATAATAATAATTGGTTTCTTTCATTTTCCTTATTAATACCATATTCAAATTCATCTCATTGCTTTCCATTAAATATTTACCTTCACAAACATTATTTTTTATTTTCTATTCAGATGATTCGCAATTGGATATTGAGATTTATTGTGATTCAAGTGTCTCTTGACCGAAAATTAACGCCGAACATTGTCGTGAAAATCTGCAGAAAGAAAATATTAGGGAAATTTCAAAGAATTCGTCGGAACGCGTTCGTGCATTTCGTGCACGCAGAGATATGTTTAGTTATCATACATATTTTAGTTACTATAAGCAACTCGTCTTATTTCTTCAAATTGAGAACTTGCTTACTGTGTAATATGTCAATAAAACGTAAAATAATTTTTCAATGTGATAACAATATTATAATAATAATAATATTATAACACAAATAATAAACCCTACAATTATCTAACTCTTGAAACTGTGAATTCGTCTTATTCTCTCGACTATGAGTTTTTTGAAAGGTTTCACTTTTAACACGTGTGATCTGCACACATGTTGTTTTTTATTACAACATACTTATTACAAAAAACGTGTCATTCAGTATAGTAAGATCGAAAAATGATCAGATTAATGTAATTGAATAATAAGCCAGTAAAAATGTGTGTCTTCAGATTAATAATACGTCATTTCTTTCCACTTAATTTTCGTTAATTTAATTAATTTTTTTTTTTGCTACCCCTTCCCCTTTGTTTATTATTTTTCTTATTTAATAATCCAACTTTATACGTCTTAAAGAAAGATTTATAGATTTAACGTGACTATTAATTTTTTAAACTTGTCACGAACACACACACACACACACACATATGAACACATCAATACACACATGAGACAGCAAAGACATTTTGTTTTTAATCATTTAATCGATAAATCTACAGATAGAAATATGAATTTACCAAAAGACACTTTGTAATACACACATATATATGTGTGTATGTGTATTTATATATATATATCTAATAAGAAAGTATTATATATATCCTTTTTTGGGTTTTGGTGCGTGTTGGCATGGACAGAACGTCTTAAATATCCAATCAAGAAACTCTCTTTTCTTCTCCTTTCTTAATTGGATGATTTTCGTGCGGCACATATACACACACACACGTACACACATACTCACACTCACTAACTCATTCAAAATGATTTCGATACAAAATTGCAGTTGGACAAAACTGTTGAAGAAAGCGTGTGCATTCGAGAACATGTCTTCTTCGTTTAAAGAAAAAGAATCAAAAGAAGAAAAAAAAAAAAAAAGGATAAAATGATCCTTTTCTCTTTATTTATTTATTTATTTATTTATGTTTTTTATTTCTTTACACAGAGTTGTCCTTGTGTGTGTGTGTGTGTGTGTATGTGTGTGTAACTCGTCGTCAACAAGTTCGAACAATTTTAATTCCTCAATCGTGGTCGTCGGTATCTTTTCGAACGAGTAACAGAAAGGAGAGAAAAGAGAAGTCAAAGTAGAAAAAGAATTGAAAGAATGAAAAGAGAGTGTGGGGTGAATGGGGGGGAAGTTAGGGGAGAAAGGGGTTTGAGAGAGAGGGGTTTGAGGAGGGGAAAAGAAGGCCGTTTGCAACGCGCAAATAATTGGGCAAAACTGCTTCTGGCGAATAATTACTCGAACGATCGAAACCAAAGTGTGTGTGTATGTGTGTGTATTTATGTGTGTGTATGTGTGTGGTGTAATAGTCAACAACAACAACAACAAACCTCTCTTTCTTTTGCTTTTTTTTTTTTAATTTTTATTTTTATTTCTTACTTTGTTTTCGGTAAAAAGGAAGAAGGAACCACGTCTAACGAAAGACCAACGAAATCCAAGAAATAAGCGGAAGCAAAAAGGACGAATGAGTGAGGGATGGATAGATGGATGGATAGATGGATGGATGGATGGATGGATGGATGGATGGATGATGTATTTTCTTTTTTAAAATCTTAGCAATGGATTTGAAACATAAGAATTGAATTTTTAAAATCGATTATTAAAACGTTATTTTTGATATTAATTTTTTTATATAACCATTTTTATACAACCAAAAATTAATTATTAAATCTAATAATATAATATAAATTTACCGACAGAGACAATAAATATTTGTAAACATTTTCTATATATATATATATATATATTGTTAACGTTTTAATTATTAATATAAAGAAAGAAACGAGAGTTATGAAACAAGTTCGAATCTTTCGCTACGAGATACGAAAGTTCTTCCTTTAATGGTCGTCGATGATAGAAAGAGATGAGAAAAATCAGTAAAAGTTTTTTGTTAAAGGATCAACAGACGAATCTTGCGATTGACGAGAGATACACACATACATACAAACATACAACATAAGCAACAACAGGCCCATCCGGATTTAATTGATATCGTCCGGTTCTTCAAAAGAGAGAGAGAAAGATAGAAAGAGAAAGAGAAAGAGGTGACTTTTAATTCGTAATAAATTTCTATCATGCAACAGAAGATTTATGAAGTTACGTCGAGTCAACGTCACTATGTCACTAAAGATGGACTTCGGTGTTGTCCATCTTGATTATACTATATATATCGTTATACACATTACTATACTTTTAGTTATACGTATACTCGTATTACACTGTTGTCGTTTGTTTCTTTTTGATTTTGATTACTTACCTTAGTGGAGAAAATTGTCTACGTTTTAAATTCGCATTAACAAACAGGAATGAAGGAGGGATTATGGGTGAATATAATATATGTGAATACGAATCAATATTTTATTCATTGTTAAAGAAGAAGAAGAACAAGAAGAACAAGAAGAAGAAGACAAATATAAATATGTGAACGATTTAAAAAAAAATCTATTAGAAGAAATTGTTTTTATTATGAATACATGAAAGATATATATATATATACATGTATATAATTATTATTAATATATAATAATATTATTCACGATTACGAAATTATACACGATATTATTATATATTTATTAATTATTTTATAATTATTAATTTATTATTATATAGTTAATATAATATAGTTATTATTAACTAGTATTATTATTATAATATTATAACTATAATATAATATATAATATTCTAACTAATAATAACATTATAACTATGTATTATATATATTATATTAATATATATAATATTATATAATTATTAATTTATTATTATATAGTTTATATAATTCAGTTATTATTAACTAATATTATTATTATAATATTATAACTATATATATATATATATATATATATATATATATATATATATATTATTATAACTATAATATAATATATAATATATTCTAACTAATAATAATAACATTCTAACTAATTTATTATTACTAATTAATTATTATATTATTATATATAATTATTATTAATATATAATATTATATAGTATAAATATAATATTAATTAGTAGATTATTAGTATAATATTAAGCATTAAAATAATTATATAATATTATATAGTATAAGCACATATTAATATATATATATATATATATATATATATATATATATATAAATATATAAAAAATTATTATATATATAATATATTATTATATTATATATTAATATATAATTATATTATTATATAATTATTATTATAAATATTATTATTATATATAAAAAGATTTGATCTAATTCAGAGTGCATAAAAGATAACTTTTGATATTTTTAATTAATTTTAATGTTACTTGTTATTATTATTTTTAATAATAACTCGTTCACATGAGATCTTAACTATGATAAAAAAATTGTCTAATTATTATTTTAAAAATATTGTCTAATTTTCTTGTTCACATATTATAAAATATTATTATAAATAAATTAAATACAGTCTACCAGAATATTTGAAATTAAAATTTTTAAACATTTTCTAATAATTGCTTAATAAAAATGTATCTATTTTTTTTTTTTTTTTGGTTGAACTGACGATAAATAAAGCTACTATATATTTACGATGGTTATTATAAATAGAGAGATCAGAGTTTTATGGTTTGATACATTATCATGGTTGACACGTAAGGAGGATCCTAGCAGATGGTTCGATGTCACGGTTCATGAATCCCAGTAGGGGGTTCACATATTATCTTCTCAATATATATGATTTTTCTCTTACAACATACAACATAAATTTTATGGAAAAGAGAAGAAAATAAATGAGAGAATAAGTTTGAAAGTTGATCGAGAAAGAGTGCTTGACGAATCTTCCCTTAAGGGCGTTTCGTAAGAATTCTCTGCTTCATGCTTGAGAATTCACTCTCGACTGGTTTTACGTTGAAACTGCAAATCGACTTCGAAATATGTCGGCCTCCTCCAATTTGCTCCTGATGTCTGCTGTTGCCTTGCCTCTGGCATTTTCTTTTTCATTATTTTTCTTCTTTTTCATCAGACATGTTACACTGTTCAAATTTCTTTTCCAAAGGCGTTAAAATACAAATAATTCAACACCGTATCGCATTTATCAATTTATAACTATCAAATATTATTTGATTCTAATTAAATTCATTTTCAAGATTTTCATGATTATACTAGAAACTTTGATGTTTAAAAAATTATTTTGTAAATTTTAAATATATTTCAATTATATCTTTTCTCTGTTTTAATGTTTTATTATAGGTTAATTATGATACAAAAGAACAGGCTTTAATTTTATTATAAAAGTACAATATAAACATTTATTTTATATTTAATTAATGTATGTTTGAAAAGAACACAAAGATTTTTAAGGATTACATTTTTCAATTTATAACTTTCATGTATTATCTTTTAATTAAATTCATTTTAAGGATTTTTAAATAATTTTATATACTATAGAAACTTTTATAAATAAAAAATTATTTTGTAAATTTTAAATATGTTTCAATTATATCTTTTCTCTGTTTTAAATTAATTATTGTTCATTGACATTTCAATTATTTTATTGTAGAGAACAATTCTAACAATTATTTTATATTTGGTTATTAAAAATTTGAAAAGAAAACAATAAATTCCTATAATCATAGTTTTCAATTGTAAATAATTAAATATTACCTTAATTAAATTTGTTTTAAGGATTTTTAAATGATTTTATATATACTACAAACTTTTATAAATAAACAAATTATTTCTTATATCTTTAATAATTTTCAATTATAGTTTTTTTCTATTTTAAGTTAATCATTGTTCATTGACACTTTAATCATATTATTGAAGAACTATTCTAACAATTATTTTATATTTAATTAATAAAAGTTTTGAAAGAGAACACAGTAAATTCTGAATCATATTTTATCAATTAAAAACATTTAAATATTATCTTAATTAAAATACGTTTTCAAAGTTTCAAATGATTCTATTTTAAACTTTTATAAATAAAAAATTATTTTCATAAATTTTAATTAATATTATATATTATTAGAAAATATTAATTAAAAATATTAGAGAGTAATTTCGTGTTTATTAACAATTTAAATTGGACCGAATTGTAACGTTAAACCATTATCGAATCTACCTTAAGACACACACAAAATTTCATTAAAATCGGTCCAGCTGTTTAGGAGGAGTTCAATTACAGAAACGTGCACAGAAGAAATATATTCAGAGACAGAAATCAATACACATGAAAGTTTGATGATGAATATCTTTTGAACGCTTAATTTAATCGCCAAAACATAAGACACCATTTTTATAGAGCACTTAATTTCCTACAAAAATTTGTATTGCACATTTTATAATAGTCATTTATTGTCGAGTTATAAAATTCATAAACAAAAATGAAATTTGTCTTAAAATAATCAAACTTAAATCTTCAATATCATCCAAATGGTGAGGTTTACGGAAAAAATATAAGATACCTTTTTTGTAGAGCATTAAATTTCCTACAAAATTTGTTTAGAACATTTTTCAGTACAATCAATAAATAATGAGGTATGAATTTTATTCTATTGGACTGAGAAAAAAATAAAAAACTGCGATGCGGAGGATCTTCCTATTAAAATTAAGAGCTCATATTTGGTGAGAATTGTTTTAAGGTGTCTAGCAACCCATATTTTCTGTGGCACTTGTAAAAAAAAAAAATAATTGATTTTTTTGACCAACCCTAATATATAAAGATTAACAAATATTAGAAAATATAACAAAATTTCAGATAATCAAAAAATCAAATATCATTCAAGCATTTATCGTAATGAATGAAAAATTAATTCATAAAATAGCACACACACAAAATTAATATGATTTTTATAATATTATTTATTAATAAAGATAAATAATAATGAACCAAAAAGAAGAATAAAAATACTAAAATGAATAGACTTAGAAGACTTGAATATGAATATGAAGACTATGAATAGAATTAGAAGACTTTTTCTTATTTATTACTATAAAAACGAAATAGCAAAAAAATAAATGAATCATTTTGAAAATATGATTTATAAATAAATAAAAGAAAAAAGAAAAAGCAGGAAAATAAAATATAAGAGTCGATAAATCTTGTCACGGTGTAATAGCAATCGAGAAACGGTGCGAAAGATATTACTCGGAAAGCAGAACTCAAGTGAAATCGGAATCCAAGTGTTGCCCTTAAGAGGATACGAATACCATGGAAAAAGACAGATAGAAATCGATGTTATCCTCTTGTCGGAAGGTTTCTGCTTGACAAACAAAAACCGAGAATCCGACAGCAGCATACCTACTCGAGCGTGGGTACTTAAAGGGTCTACTGTGTAACATCGTTTATTCTGTCTTTCTGTAAGATTACACTTACACATATCAACCCAAACATATATATATAGATATAAATGTGTTGTATAAGGTGTATATAAAGGTGTGATATCCAAATAGTTATCTTGTTAATTAATCAAAATAATCTAACGAGGTAAAAAGATGTTGAAGAATATTTGGCATTCGTGATCTTTAAACTGATTATCATCCTCTTGTCGCACTTTCAATTATCTTCAAAGAGTTTCACGTATTTCTCAATCTTTTTCTTGTCATTTTACTTGTCACTTGACTTTTTTTGTTATTTACTTGTTTGTTTGTATTCACACGAATGTATTTACCTACTTGTAAACTTATGATCTAATCTGTAACATCTGTTAAATGTTTTTTTCTTTCTTTCTTTTTGTTAGATTATTTAGATTATTTAATTCTTTGAGTGTTGAATACTTTTACCTAAAATGTTTTGTAGGAAGAATAATTTATTATTAATCAGATTCTAATAATAAATTATATTTAATAATTGACATTTTTGTTTCTGAATATAATTTAATTGATTAATGTAAATATTAAATTATTTTATATACATGAATATTAACAAACACGTACGATAAGGTTAGTAATTTTTACCAAACGTATATATACGTCTGTAGAATTCAAAGGGTTAAATTCATATTATGGAATGACAACCTATTATAAAATCTTAGAACAATTTCTTAGTCAGATATTACATATAATAATTATCATAATAATTATGTTTTTATAATATCATACGTAAATACAAATATGTGCCCATAATTATGAAAGTGATTTAAGTTAAAATAAATAAAAAATGAGTTTATCAGTTATTACGCACTACATTATTATAAACTAAATAAATTCAATGTAATTTTAACGATATTATCAAAAATGAATCGTTAGATAATGTTTGTTATTTCAATATTGTATAGAATTCATATAGTGTTCAAGTATAAATCTTGAAATATCTTGAAATAAGAGATATATGACTTAGATCACTTTTATAATTATGGGCACATATATACTTCTCTTAAAAACAATGTTATTATCAAACACACACACACACACACATTTATTATATTTGAGGAATAAAATATTTGTTTTTGCAACAAAGATGTCACATTCTATTAATTTGAAAAATTATTAAATCTTAAAACATAAGTTTATCACGTAAAACAAATTTTTAAATCTTTGCATAACAACGACAAAAATAAATAATATTAATTATTTTCAATTGTAGATTATTAAATTTACCATGTAGAACAATAATATTTAAATCTTTATTATATTATATACATTTATTATATTTAAGGAATTAAATATTTCTCTTCAATAAAAATTGATATTAAAGTTTAACTAGTTTAAATATTTTTCGTAGACATTTATTGTAAGATTTGTTTCATTTGAACAAATTTAAAAAGTTTCAAGTTATTTAAATACACTACAGTAAAAAAATATAACACATTTGATAGATTGATATCGAAACCTTTATTCTGGTCATTCTATAAAATGATTTACAAAAATATATTGGGATCTCTGGCAGGGGCGTAGCGTAGCAATTCAACCTATCTACTTTAATTTTGAATTTAGTCACCAGATAGCGTATTCAAGTGCTAGAGATCCCACTTGGCGTAGCAATTCGAACTATCTACTCTAATTTTGAATTTAGCCACTAGATAGCGTATTCAAGTGCTAGAGATTCCAATACATTACCTGTAAGATATATAAATTACGTGTCACGTTGTTTGTCCGCAATGGACTCCTAAATTACTGAACCGATTTTAATAAAATTTTGCACACTATGTGCAGTTTCATCCAACTTAAAAGATAGGATAGTTTTTATTGCAATTATTTTTTATTTTTTATCGCTAATTTGAGGATTTATTATTAAGAGTTTATCTAAGTCTCTAGGTTTTGTAAGTTTTTAATAGATGATGCTTTATCACAATTCAATTATTTCGATAGATTCACATGTCATACGTTTTTTTTTCATATTTACATACGACATAACCTTACTTTTCCTATTTTTTAAAGTATTATTATTTTATATATTCCATTGTAATTGTGATATTATTTTGTGTGTTCTTATTTATATATTATATATTTATTATTTAGGAGTTATTTAAGTTTGTAGGTTCTGTAAACTTTTAATAGATGGCGGTGTATTACAATTCAATTATTTCACGTTTTTTTTCAGATTTACGTATGACATTACTAACCTTACTTTTTATTTATATATTATATATTTATTATTTAAAGGTTATCTAAGTTTCTAGGTTCTGTAAATATTAAATAGAGTGTATTGCAATTCAATTATTTCATGTTGTTTTTCAGATTTACGTTTGACATAACCTTACTTTTTATTTATTTATTATATATTTATTATTTAAAGGTTATCTAAGTTTCTAGGTTCTGTAAATATTAAATAGAGTGTATTGCAATTCAATTATTTCATGTTGTTTTTCAGATTTACGTTTGACATAACCTTACTTTTTATTTATATATTATATATTTATTATTTAAAGGTTATCTAAGTTTCTAGGTTCTGTAAATATTAAATAGAGTGTATTGCAATTCAATTATTTCACGTTTTTTTCAGATTTACGTATGACATAACCTTACTTTTTATTTATATATTATATATTTATTATTTAAAGGTTATCTAAGTTTCTAGGTTCTGTAAATATTAAATAGAGTGTATTGCAATTCAATTATTTCATGTTTTTCTTTTCAGATTTACGTATGACATAACCTTACTTTTTCTATTTTTTCTACTATCATTATTTTATGTATTCCATTCTAATCGTAGTATTATTTTGTGCATTATTATAATTTATTAAATAGTTTAGAACTATATTAAAATGAATATTTTCTAACAGCATATCAGCAAATATTCAGCAGAGTTTGTGGCTACCGGTCTCGCTTACATTCCAATTAAAGTCTCTGCTTATCATACATTCAATTAGCATAACTCATAGGGAAAAATAAAAATAACAAAAAAAAAAATAAAAAAAGAGAAAAAAAAAGGGTAAAGGGCCATAACGAAGCGGTCAGTCAGTCAGAAAAAGCTTCTTAGTCAAAGAGCCGAGACATAAAACTCGAAGTGAGAGATAGTAAGCGCAGAACCAAACCAAAGGGAAACAGAAAGAGAGAAAGAAAGACAACAACAACAACAACAACAACAACAACAAGAAGAAAAAAAAAGAACTAAGAGAAAGAGAGGAAAAGAAACTCGTAGGGCAAGCGATCGACTCCTGTGAGATGTTAGCAAGGTACGAAGTTACTTCTTCTTCTTCTTCTTCTTCTTACGTGCGAACGAGAACGTAAAAGCGTTAAAACGCGGACAAGAAGGAGGAAGAAGGCGTAGAAAATAAATGAGAAGAGCTGAATATGAGAAGAGAGAAATCGTTTGGTTACATCGTACAAAAGTCGTTAAATCCTTCCGTTACGATCCTCTTGTATATACAAGCTTTTATTCAAGATGACGTCTTATTCGTACTTCTACTTTGGTTCTATATGTATATATATATATATGTATATATATGTATAATGAGTCAAGGAAGTATTTGTATACATATTGGTATTACTGGAAATTTCAAATAATTAATTATTATTTATTTGTTGTTGTTGGTGTTGTTCTGCAAAGGTTTGAATATTTGTTTTATGTGTAAATTTAATAATTAATAATTATTTATTTTTGTGGTTGTTGTTTTTGTTGTTGTTCTGCAAAGGTTCAAAAATTTATTTTTGACATTGTAAACTAATGTGTTTTAAGTTTTTATAATTTTTCAAATTAATATAATAACATTTTTTGTTACAGAGAAATATTTTATCTTTAAATGTAATAAATTATTGCATAAAAGAAAATTTAGTGAGTCAGGAAAGTATTCGTATACTTATTGGTATACTTGTAAATTTCAAATAATTGATAATTATTTATTTGTTTTATATATATATATATATAAATGTATAAACATTTTCTCTACATTGTAAATTTATTTTTTAAAATTTAATAATTTTACAAATGATATGATGGCATATTTGGTTACAAAGAAATATTATATTATTAAATATAATAAATGATAAGATAATTGATCTTAAAAGAATATATTTCTATTTAAGATAAATATTGTAAAAATATAATTATTATTGACTGTGATCTTTTTAAAAATTAATAATATTTCAATCTATAAATCAAATGTTAATTTTATACTTCTTAAATTATTGTTTCTTATGAATTTTATATATTACCTAGTTAAAGTATACAATTCTATCTTATTTTATTTTTTAATTGATTATTATAGTTATTTCAAGATTTAACTAGTCATTTCATAAATTAACACAAATTTCACATTACCTAGTTAAAGTATACAATTCTATCTTATTTTACTTTTTAATTGATTATTATAATAATTTCAAGATTTAACTAGTCATTTCATAAATTAACACAAATTTCACATTACTTAGTTAAAGTATACAATTCTATCTTATTTTATTTTTCAATTGATTATTATTGTTATTTCAAGATTTAACTAATCATTTCATAAATTAACACAAATTTCACATTACCTAGTTAAAGTATACAATTCTATCTTATTTTATTTTCTAATTGATTATTATAATTATTTCAAGATTTAACTAGTCATTTCATAAATTAACACAAATTTCACATTACCTAGTTAAAGTATACAATTCTATCTTATTTTATTTTTCAATTGATTATTATAGTTATTTCAAGATTTAACTAGTCATTTCATAAATTAACACAAATTTCACATTACCTAGTTAAAGTATACAATTCTATCTTATTTTATTTTTCAATTGATTATTATAGTTATTTCAAGATTTAACTAGTCATTTCATAAATAAACACCAATTTCACATTACCTAGTTAAAGTATACAATTCTATCTTATTTTACTTTTCAATTGATTATTATAGTTATTTCAAGATTTAATTAGTCATTTCATAAATTAACACAAATTTCACAATACAACACTAACATATATATATATATATTTATTAATCTTTAATGACATCAAATACTTTTGGTATTATACATTTAACAAACAAAAAAGAAATAAATAAATAAATGAAAAAAAGAAAAATATTAATTTACTTATCGCGAACATCTTTTCCATGCTTCTTAACACACGTTTATAAAAAAAAGTATATTTCCAAATGAATCAAAGTATAACATTAAAAAAAAAATAAAATAAAATGACTTCATTAAAACAGTTAACGATGTCAATGATTAAAACAGAAAAGTTTCGAATTAAAGATTTCATTCGGTAATTAGTAGGAAAAAAAAATTCTACAACGTTAACAAGTTAACAAGTTTAAAAGGTACACCTTATTCTACCTACTTACATATCCATATACACATACCTATACACACATACACATGTATATTATACACAAACATGAGAAAGAGAGTGAAAAAGGTATCGTTCACACCTGTCTTAATAAATATTCGTCCTACGACGTTGTAGGTAATGAAAATAAAAATGTTAAGAATTAAAAGAATAAAATGAGAATAAAAAAAGAAAAAGAAAAAAACTAAAAAAAAAAAAAAAAGGAAATAAAGAAAAGGGGTCGTACCCCGTTAAAAATACAAAAATCGGAGTCTCTAACTCTGAACGTTGTCGAATCCGAGTAAGGAAGATCGGATTAATCGATCAAGAATAAAACTTGTAAAGGAAAGAATAAGAGAAAGAGAGAGAGAGAGAGAGAGAGATGATAGTTAGTGGTGTAACTTTAGGTTCTCTTACACACTCGGTCACTCACAAGACACAGTTTTCTTCTACCTTTTACTTGATCACCACTCGATTTCTTAATTAGCAGAGAACATTCCGGCTGACAGATCGCAACTTCTTTTTCTGGGCCAGCTGCTAACTAAATGACTCTCGTCTTTGGCACCTATCGATATATAATTCTTCTTCTTTTCTTCTTCTTCTTCTTCTTCTTCTTCGATTTTTTGTTTTGTTTTTATTTATTCTTTCATTTAAATCCCTATTCATTTTTTATTTTTTTTTTTATTTTAAAAACACTGGACAAAAATCGTTTCTATCTGACGTACGAGTTGTTTGAAAATCCATTGCAGATTTTTGTTCTATTTGGTTAATAAAAGTTCAAACAATTTATGGTTTATTTTGGAATAAATTGATTTCTAAAATTTTTCGATTTTTATTTGTTTTATCAGAATAGTATTAATTTGTATATAAATATAAAAATATATAAATTATTATATATTCGACAAAATATAAAATTAAATTAAATTAAATTAAATTAAATTAAATATAAAATTAAATTATTAAATTTAATATAAAATTATATTATATACATAATATTAAATATAGAAATATATAATACATACTATACTATATATATACAAATATATAAATTATTATATATTTTAAAAAAATATAAAATTAAATAAAATTAAAATTATATTATTAAATTAAATATAAAATTATAATATAATATATATATATATATATATATATATATATATATATATATATATATATATATATATATATATATATATATATATATAATATTAAATATAGAAATATTTAATACATACTATACTATATATATACAAATATATAAATTATTATATATTTAACAAAATATAAAATTAAATTAATAAATTAAATATAAAATTATATTATATACATAATATTAAATATAGAAATATTTAATACATATTATACTATATATACAAATATATAAATTATTATATATTCGACAAAATATAAAATAAAATAAAATTAAATTAAAATTAAATTAAAATTAGATTATTAAATTAAATATATAAAATTATAATATATATATATAATATTAAATATAGAAATATATAATACATACTATACTATATATATACAAATATATAAATTATTATATATTTAACAAAATATATATAAAATTAAATAAAATTAAATATAAAATCATAATTTATATATATATATATGTATATATTTAACACGTTGCCGCAAATGACGGCTATAGCCGTCCGATCTTCGTATTTCTAAGCACGATCGTCAAATTAAAAGTGTGCGGCAACGTGTTAATATTAAAAAAAGATTCAATATCTTTTTAATATTAACCTATGTATACATTTTATAATTTTATTAAAAATCAACATATATATATTTTTAAACAAAAATTATCTAAGTTTATTTTTTTTTTAAATTATATCAATAAAATAATAAATGAATAATACTGACAAGACGATCAGTCTCACATTTCACAGACAACGTATTTCAACAGGATTCGTTTTGTCACCTTTCACATGGCATACTAATGCAACAACAAAGTACTGTTATCACGTGACTTACAACCGGTTAGGTTAAATAATTAAATATGCATTCTGTTATTCTGTTACGTGCGAAGATCAGCAGCATGGTGTGTTCGAATTCCTGTTAAAAGTTTAACCTTTCTTTTTTATTCTTCCCTATCTTCTGTATTATACTAATCGGTGATGGTTACCTGGATGCTTTTAGGTAGCCAGGTCTCTTTTGCTGATTCTTAAAATTCATTCTATACGATAAATATTGTCCACTTAAAAAGTTAGAGAGACAAACACTTTTTACACTTTTTATATTCCTAATTAAATTTCAATTTTCTTATCAGCCTCACTCTAACGTATTGAAATAAGTTTTATTTGAAATGAACTTTAAACAAATATAAGATAATTTAATTATAGTCCGATAAGAGTACAAATGTCGAGTGAGACTCACCAAACAGATGGACTTCTGAGATAAAAATTACTGGCGAGTCACGCTCGACATAGGAATGTAATAAAAAAAAAGGTTTTCATTTTTTTATAATATCAGATATTACGAGAAAACAAATCAATGTGACGTAATTATTAAATATTATTTCATAATTTTTATTGAACAAAAATACTTAAATAAATGATTATAATTCAACTATTAATATTTTAATGAAATCTAAATAAATGTCTGATAAAAAAGAGAAAATAAATAGAACATAACCTAACAATTAATAATTGAATAAAATCCAGCTAAATGTCTGTAAAAAAAAGAAATAATAAATTGAACATAACCTAACAATTAATAATTGAATAAAATCCAGCTAAATGTCTTTAAAAAAAGAAATAATAAATTGAACATAACCTAACAATTAATAATTGAATTAAATTCGACTAAATATCTTTAAAAAATAAGAAATTATAAATAGAACATAACCTAACAATTAATAATTGAATAAAATCCAGCTAAATGTCTTTAAAAAAAAGAAATAATAAATTGAACATAACCTAACAATTAATAATTGAATAAAATCCAGCTAAATGTCTGTAAAAAAAGAAATAATAAATTGAACATAACCTAACAATTAATAATTGAATAAAATCCACCTAAATGTCTTTAAAAAAAGAAATAATAAATAGAACATAACCTAACAATTAATAATTGAATTAAATTCGACTAAATATCTTTAAAAAATAAGAAATTATAAATAGAACATAACCTAACAATTAATAATTGAATAAAATCCAGCTAAATGTCTGTAAAAAAAGAAATAATAAATTGAACATAACCTAACAATTAATAATTGAATAAAATCCAGCTAAATGTCTTTAAAAAAAGAAATAATAAATTGAACATAACCTAACAATTAATAATTGAATAAAACTCGACTAAATGTCTTAAAAAAAAGAAATAATAAATAGAACATAACCTAACAATTAATATATTCGAATAAATATAATTTAAAAATTAATATTTGAGTGATTATAATTCAACTAATCGATATTTTAATGAAATCCTAGTAAAAAATATCTGACAAAAAAAAAGAAATAAAAATAAATAGAACATAACCTAACAATAAATAAATGAATGAATTAAATGAAATCCACCTAAATGTCTGCTAAAAAAAAAAAAAAACAAGAAAATAAAAAACTCGCCCCTCCCCTCCCAAAAAAACACATCAGAAATTATTCACAAACCCAACAAGAAGATAATAATATTCTTAATAAATAGTGTGTGTGTGTGTGTAATAACTAGGTCTAAGGTTACTATTGGAAATAAAGATAAAAAAAAAACAAAAAAAAAATAAAAATAAATAGAAAGATATATAAAGAAATAATATGATTGGTTGGTAACAGACCCGTTAGGTCCCAAGCTAAACCAATCGAGCCGATGAACCCTTTGGACGAGGTGGAACGTTAACTTGCAAGCAAGCAAGCAGTCACTTCCACACAGTAATTATGGGGCTGGCTTGTGTTCGCGTTTTATAGGCGAACCTTGCGACCGGTACGAGACGAAACTAAACGAAACGAGACGAGACGAGGACGAGGACGAGGATGAGGACGAGGACGAGACGACTCACTCACTCACTCGATTATTGCATCGCATTACCCATGCATGGATCCTTCCATCTCTCATGGGGAATTTCTTTACACGAGCAATACTAAAGGTTCAAGTCGTATAAGTAATTCCGTCAAACAGAATCTCTCCGAGATTCTTACTCAAATATTAGATTTTCTACAACGATCTAACAACACCCCTTATCCAACTTGACCATCCCTTTCACAATTTTCTAAAATTAATCATTTTTTTTACTTTTTAATTAATTAATTTATAACTCGTTAAATGTGAGATTGTATTTTGTTATTGATAAAAAAAATAACAAATAATAATGTTGTGTTAAAAAGTAATGTGGTGTGCTTAAAATTGTTTATTATTTATTGATTAATAAATGAAAATATATTGTTCATTATATATAATTAGTTTAAATCATTTATTTTATATTAAGATATAAAAGATATATGGATAAATTGATTTCGAAAATTATTGGTTTTAATTCATTTTATGAAATTAATAAAACCAATATTGAATTTGATTAAAAAAAAAAAAAATAAATTAATTTATGGTTTATTTCTATTATTTTTCTTTTCATGTTTTTTTTTTTTTTGGATAAATTGAATTCAAAATTTAAATATTTTTTCTTTTTTTGGTTTTGTTTCAAAAGTAAGTAAAATTAAACTTGTTGTGCAATTATTGCAAGTATTGTATTGTAAATAAGTTGTGCAATTATTTATCATAACAAAGGCTTAAAAAAAAAACAAATCCAGTTTTTATTTTGTTCGAATGAGATAGAAAAATTAATTGAAAAAAAAAAAAATAAAAGATAATATACAATAGAATATTATATATGTGTTGTTGTAAATATTCATTTTAATGTGAAAATAATAAAATTACAATTGTTCGATGGAACTTTTATCAGAAACATTTCCCCCTTTATCGTTTTAAAATATTCCATGGTATTTTTTTCTTATTTCATTGGAAACAAATTCGTGAAGAGATCGTAACCGATTAGAAAATAATTCTCGACCATAATTGGACCGTAATTGGATCCTTTAATTGGGCCGTTAATTTTACTTTCTCTCAATCTGTCACACATTGGTTAAGTATTTCAAAGACTAACTTTACAATTTGTGCAAATGTGTAATTTTGTATACAACCAGTTAAATCCAATGGTGTTGAGGTGCTACTTGAACTATAACCCTATTTAAGAATAAAGATTATGTTGAAAAAAAGATTAAATAAAACTTAGGAGAGTAAGGGTTAGCAAAGAATAAAAATAATCTGTATATAGTGATCCTTCGAAGATTATTGGTGAGAGAAAAGAATAAAAGATAATAAGAAACGAATACTCTAACCAGTGGTACTCATTCTATTATATTTAACTTCAAACAAAATCTATTTGACAATACGATCTGTCAAATGATTTATTTGCAATATTTTAACATTATCATTTCAAATATTATTTCAATAACATATTATGTATATTAATATTCATTTGAAATATATAAATTATAATTTAGATGTATAAAAGGTTATACAAAATTTCAATATAAATCAATTTGGCTCACAATCAGTCCGATACACACGTCTTTAAATCAACGAATTACCTTATACCGCCATCTGTTAGAATCTTATCGAACTAACAGAGATAATCATGATTCTTTGTTAATAAACAAATAATTCGCAATAAAATAATATTGCGATTATAAATTGAGATATAAACTATTCTATCTTTCAAGTTGAATGAAACTGCACACAGTGTGCAAAATTTTATTCAAATCGGTTCAGTAGTTTAGGAGTCCATTGCGGACAAACAACGTGACACGTAATTTATATATATTAAAATGAATATAGATCAATTTTAATATTTTTAATCTTATCATTTAAAATATTATTTCTCAAAGACACATTATATAATATTAATATATGTTTGAAATATGTAAATTATAATATAATTATACAAACAGATATACAAATTATCCCTAGTAGCACAAAATATTGAAAATTATTGATTGATGATTTTATTGGTATATATTTAAAATAACTTAATAATTATTGTTTTAAAAACATATGTTGATTTTTAATAAAAAGATAAAAAGTATGCAAATACTAATTTCTTTTTATCCCTACTCCTTTGGTCCCAAAATTCTCATACGTTATACATATTTTGACGGATGTAATTCAAATTGCCTTATTTTTAAAATTTGATCATTTTATGCAAACCTAACGTATTTTGTGTGCATAAAAATGAGACCAAAAATATTTTCACTTTTATTGTTTAGATCCCAAAATCCATATATTTTGTAACTATTTTGACTAATGTGAGTCAAATTGACTCATTTACAATTTTATTGCTATACATATTTAAAAAAACATAAATAATTGTTGTTTTAAAAACATGTGTTGATTTTTAATAGAATTTTAAAATGTATGCAAATATTAATTTCATTCTTATCCCCACTCCTTAGGTCCCAAAATCCATATATTTTGTAACTATTTTGACTAATGTGAGTCAAATTGACTCATTTACAATTTTATTGGTATACATATTTAAAAAAACATAAATAATTGTTGTTTTAAAAACATGTGTTGATTTTTAATAGAATTTTAAAATGTATGCAAATATTAATTTCATTCTCATCCCCACTCCTTAGGTCCCAAAATTCATTTATTTTGTACATATTTTAACGAATCTGTGTCAAATTCATTCATTCAAGATTTTATTGCTAAAAAAAAAACAAATTATTTTCGTTTTAAAAACATATGTTCATTTTTAATAGAATTATAATAACTAAAATTAACCAATTTCTTTTCATCCCCACTTCTTAGGTCCCAAAATTCATATGTGCTATACATATTTCGACGAATGTGAGTCAAATTAATTCTTTTACAATTTTATTGTTATATATTTAAAATAACTTAAATAATTTTTGTCTTAAAAATATATGTTGATTTTTAATAGAATTATAAAATGTATACAAATACTAATTTCTTTCTCATCCCTACTCCTTAGGTCCCAAAATTCATATATTTTGTAACTATTTTGACTAATGTAAGTCAAATTGATTCATTTTTAAATTTGATCATTTTACGCAAAACCTAACCTATTTCTTGTACATAAAAATGAAACCAAAAATATTGTTTTCTTAATTATTTAATAAACAAAATATTAAAAAAACAATTGAATTGTCAAGTTTTCTTTTAATATTTCGAATGATATTTATTTACAAACTAATATCATTTTTATTAAATATAGTACATATATATATATATATATATATATATATATAATTGAAAATAAAAATAAAAGAAAACAAAAATATTAGTTAAAAATAAACATATTAATGAAATACTAAAATTCATTAATTATTTAGTAATAAATAACTATATAATTATAAATATTCTTTTTGAATCTTTCGCAAATCAACAGGTGCAACAAGCAAACGTTTGATAAACGTATTAATTAAAAAAGACTCTTCAAAATGAGTAACACCTCTTACCCAATCAGTTATCGAGATTATTATAGGGTAAAGAAAAATACGATCTTAGTATGTAGTTGACTTTTAACAAATGTTTCATCGAATTGAGTAAGAAACAAAAGAAATTAAAAATTGATTAATCTAAAAAAAACAAATTTGTTTAATAAAATAAAATACGTTTAATGTATAAAAAAAAAAAAACGTTTAATAATTTGTATCCACCAAAAATAAAAAATGAAAAAAAAAATAAGAGAAACAAGTTTAGAGATCATCTCTATTCGATAATCGATAAGAATGAAGAATGAAGGAACACCATAATCCATAAAAGAGAGTCAATGTAAGATAAAAAAAGAGAGAGAGAGAGAGAGAGAGATAGAGAGAGAGACAAAATAAGTAGGCGTTTCCATATCGAATCAAGTTGAAGCCTAAATTCGTGACACTTCACATGAACAAGTGTTTCTACTCTAACACAACGCAATATCATCATCCCTCTCCCCCACCTCACTTTAAACCCCTTTTTCTTCCCCATCACCAAAACAAATTCGTTAGAGTATCCTAAGAAAGAAGAAGGTGACATGAAAACGTAAAAAAGAAAATAAGAAAAAAAAAATGAAGAAGGGAAGAAAGGTTACCGGTCAAATAATAATAATAATAATAATAATAATAATAATATAATAATAATAAAAAATAAAAAATAAATATAAAAATAACAAGTGAAAGGGTGGATATTTAACATCTGCCCTATAAAATAACGAAAAACACACTCTACAAGTTGCACATAGTTACACACACGCACGTGTGCACATGTATACACTTACACGTATGCAAACATGAATATACACCAATCGGTATAGCAAGCCTAATCTTTAGTTGGTATTATACTACTACAAGATGGGTCTGATTTGTAATTTATCGTTTTATAGATTATATGTGAGGCCCCACATCTTTTTTTCCCCTAAATTTTTTTTTTCTTCTTCTTTTATTTTTTTTTATTTTTTTTTTTTTTTGAAACTGTCGGAAAAAAAAAGATAAAAGTTAGGAATGTCGCGATAAAAGGGCTGGCAATTTGAGTAATTAATATGTTTTAATTTTTCTCTATCTTTCTTTCATCAGTGATTCTCATCCTAGTTTAGTCTTTGAGGTTAGGGGGAATAGGAAAAGGTTTAGGTGGTGTAGAAAAAATTTATCGAAATTGTTTAAGGAGTTTTCGTATTGTTGTTCGTATTGTTGTTGATTTAGTATTTCTTGAGTAATAATTAAGTTTTAATGTTTCTCCGTGGTTCTCATCCTAATTTTATTTTAATAAACAGGTGGTAAGGGTGGGTGTAAGCAAAATTTGTCGAAATTTTTTAACGATTTTTCTTGTTGCTGTTGATTTAATTTTACTTGAATAATAAATATGCTTTTAATGCTTCTCAGTGGTTCTCATTCTAATCCTATTTTAATAAACAGGTTTTAATAGGTGGGTGTAAGCAAAATTTGTCGAAATTCTTTAACGATTTTTCTTGTTCCTGTTGATTTAATTTTACTTGAATAATAAATATGCTTTTAATGCTTCTCAGTGGTTCTCATTCTAATCGTATTTTAATAAACAGGTGTTAAGGGTGGGTGTCACGAAAATTTGTCGAAATTTATTAACTATTTATTTAATTATGCTTGAATAAGTAATTAATGTTTCTCAGTGGTTCTCATCCTAATTTTATTTTAATAAACAAATTGTATGGGAAGTTAGAGGAAAATTTGTCAAAACCCATCAACGATTTTCCTTGTTTTTGTTGATTTAATTTTGCTTGAATAATAAATAGGTTTTAATGTTTCTCAGTGGTTCTCATACTAATCGTATTTTAATAAACAGGTAATAAGTGTGGGTGTCAGAAAAGTTTGTCGAAATTAATTAATTATTTTACTTGTTCTTAACAATTTAATTTTGCTTGAGTAACAAGTAAGCTTTTAATGTTTCTCAGTGGTTCTCATTCTAATCTAATTTTAATAAACAGGTGGTAAGGATAGGTTTGTAGGGAAATTGTCAATGTTTATTAACGATTTTTCTTATTCTCCTTCATGTGTTGTTGTTGATTTAATATTTCTAAAAAGTATAATAAATTAATAATAAATTAAAGAGTAGTTTATTAATTACTAAAAAAAAATAGCTTAATTAAGTAGTGAAAAAATAAAAATAAAATGAAAAAAGCAAAAAAATAAACATGAAAATATAATAGAAGTAATAATAGAAAAAGAAGTAAGAGAATAATAGCAAAGATAAGTATAAAAGAAAAAAAAAGAAAAAAAAAATAAGAAAAAGGACGCGTGGCTAATCGGAGCTAATCTGGGCTCGTTTCCAACGAATCTGCCGACTCGTTAATGACTCCGCAAAGAGAACAGAACAGAAGGGAAAAGAAGAGAAGAGAAGAGAAAAGAAGAGTACAGTAATTTTTGGTTCCTCTAACCGTCGATAAAATATTAAGAAGAAACCCGGTCTCGGTTTTGGTCTCGGTCCCGGTCCCGGTCTTGTGCAGGTGCACTTTTAGAGATGGTTAAGGACAAGAACGGACTTTTAAACTAGCGTGATATCGATGCTCTGATTCCAACCGAACCATCCTTAATACATAAAACCTATCGAGATAAACGACTAAATCAACAACAAGAAAAACAAATCAAAAAAGAATGGAACGAAAAAAAAACAAACAAAAAAAGAAGAAGAAGAAAAATTGTTGAAGAATTTCGAAAATTTGTCTCTAATCTTAGTTCTATCAATATACAATTAAGATTAGTGTCACTGAGAAATATTGTAAAATCTATTAATTATTAAAGAAATATTAAATTAATAATAATATAAAAAAATAAATGGAATAAATTGTTAAGGAATTTTGAAAATTGTTTGGCAATTTTCTTTTAACCTTATCCTCACTCCTTGTTTATCAAAATAACATTAAAATGAGAATTACTGAGAAATATTGAAACGCATTAATTATTAAAGACATATTAAATTAATAATAATATAAAAAAATAAATGGAATAAATTGTTAAGGAATTTTGAAAATTGTTTGACAATTTTCTTTTAACCTTATCCTCACCCCTTGTTTATCAAAATAAAATATAAAATGAGAATTACTGAGAAATATTGAAACGTATTAATTATTAAAGAAATATTAAATATCAACAATAACTTAAAAAAAAAAAAAAGAAAAAAAAACCATAAGAAAAATCTTTCATAAATTTTGACAATTTTTCATTTCTGTAAATATGCGAAAAGAAAAGAAAAAAGGGGAAGGTTGAAAAAAAATTATTTCTAAACGATTACGAGTTAAAATTATATTAGAAATAAAGAAAGTAAGAAAGAAAGAAAGAAAGAATAAAAGAAAGAATGAAAAAGAAAAAATGAAAGAGTAAAAAGAAAAGAAAACAAAAGAAAGAAGTGTAAATTGTAATGAAGAACATTTATCGCTTGAAATTACATCGTCGTACTATACGGGGTGTGAAAATGATTATTTGTGAGAAGTTGAATTATAGCCGGAGGATACAATAATTACACGGGTCGGGAAAGAAAAGAAAAGATAAATAAAAAAAGAAACAAAACAAAAAAACAAAAGAAACAGAACGAGATTGCCCTTAGATAAAAGACATCTTGCCAGTTTGACAATTATCACCATAATAAACAATAACAAAAAGATAAAAAAATCAAAAAAACATCAGAAAAAAAATAAAACAACCGTTGGTGTCCTCCCATTGGTAGAACAAATAAAAGAATTTTTGTAATCATTTTAAACGAATTTGTATTTTCTGTAAAGGTTAGGTTTAAAAAGGTATCACGTGATACCATTTTACAACCCCTTGTTTTCGAAAAATGGGGGGTGTTGGTAAAAGAAGAATAAGAGGGGGAAATTTTAGGGTTAAATTTTTACGAGATTCTTCGATTACCAAATTGTTTTACAAATTGTTATTTTTAACTTGTTCTACAACTACTACTATTACAACTACTACAAATACTACTAAAACTACACAATTTTGATGTAACTTTCGGCAAGGATCAGAAAGAATAAGAAGAAGAAGAAGAATACGAAAGCAAGCAGCAAATATTTGTATAACAAAGCTGTATATATATATATACAGTGCTTTTAGGTTAAGACCACCGCCCATTATTGGCACCTGCACGAGATAATAAAGCAATTGGGTAAACGATTATCGAAATTCGCAAGTGGATATGCCATCCATGGATGCCTCGAGCTTAGCTTTCCACGAAATATTTCTTACAATCTTATTTATAAAAGGATTAAAAGTGCAAAATTGTTATTTTAATGTAACATCTGTGCTCAATCTTTTATCATAAAATCGTTTAACCGATGTTTTTATTATAATCATTATTATTTACAATTCTTTTTAAATCGTATATTATTATAATAATAAAAGCGATGGCTTATATTCAACATATTGGTATAAATGTAGTGTGTAGATAAATATATAATGTGAGTGTGAGAACATATGAAAATAAATTAACATAAGTAATATAAATAAATGAAGAAAAGTATAATATTAAATTAATAAATTTATTTATCTATAAATTAATTTAAAAAATACAATCTTCAATTAAAATGTATATTCTATAAATTAATAAGTTTTGTTATTAATTTTCTCGTAATGGAACATAATATTATATTATAAAAAAAAAGAGGAACTTTATAGAACTATAATTAAAATATTGCAAATTAGGTACTTCTAAGAATCTTATTTTTTTTCTATTCTCATTTTTATACTTAATGCTAAAAATTGTTATTAATGTAACATTTGTGTTTATACTTTTATCATTTAAATTGAAAATTATTTATAAAGAGTATTTTATTATGACAATAATAAAATCAGTGTCTTATATTCAACATATTGATCTAAGTGTAATGTGTAAGTGTATAATGTGAGTATGAGAACATAGATACTTAGGTTAGAATAAATTAAAATTTAATATAAATAATTAAAGAAAAGTATAACATACAAATAAATTGTATTATTAGTTATTTATATATAGATCACTAAAGAAAAAGGAACTTTGTGCAACTATAATCAAAATATTTTGCTAATCAAGTGTTTCTACGAAATATTTCTTATTCTCTTTTTTATATTGAATACCTTAAATTATTATTGAAGTGAACATTTCTTTAGAATCAGGGTGATTTGAAAATCGTGAAAGGGAAGAACGTGAAACCGATGTAACCAAAATAATTAATTAATTAATAAAATTCAGTGTTACAATATGTTTGTCCACTAATAATTCCAAAACTACTCAACTTAACTTAATGAAATTTATTACATTTCATGTAATTATTTTCAACTTAGAACATAGGATAATTTTAATCGCCATTATTTTTATTTTTTATTGCTAATTTAAAGATTTTTATTAAGAAATTATCTAGATTCTGTAAGGTTTTTTCAATAGATGGCACTGTATTACAATTCAATTGTTTCGATATATATTTACGTCTCGAAGATTGGTTTTCTTTGAAGGTTTCACTTCTATCGTGTGTGTTAATGTAATATTTATATTCATTCTTTTATAGGTTAAGGATATAACTGTAAAAGGAGTGTAACTTTTCGGGAAAGCAGTAAAAAAATGTTTCTATCTATCTATCTATTTATATTCATTCTTTTATCTATTGTTCAACCAATATTCCTATAATATTCATGAATAATTCAGAATTATTAATTATAACTCGTATTTTATTATTAAAAAGACAAATCTAAATAATTATATCCTCGTTTGAGAAATTTGTGTAATAATTGTATTATATAATTAATATATTATTTTGAGGATAATAATAATGATATATTATGTATATAATTAATGTAATTAATATAGTACTGTTTTTATTATAAATGTATAAAGGACTGTATTTATTATTATAATTATTTAATAAATTATCTATTTTTCTAGGTTTTTTTTTTTTGTTATATGTATAAATTTCTATAATAATATAATAAAAAAAAAAAAACAAAAAAAAATTATAAAGTGGGTAGAAAGGGGAGAAAAAAGAAAAGAAAAAAGATAATAGAAATATTTGCATAGAAAAAAATGAAGTTTTCTTAATGAATTATAAACAATTTAAATTATATTTATAATAATAATTAGTAAAAATAAAATAGGAATAAGCAATACGTAATAAATGTAGAATTTGATTATAGAAATAATAAATAATAATAAATAATTATTAATATATGTGTATGTGTGTGAATATTAGATTAGATTAGAATAGAAAAAGAAGATGAATTAATTAGTAATCATTAATATTTCATAAAATGTTAATAAAATTGTGTATTAATTATTAATATATATACATATATATATGAATATTTGAATAGAAAAAGGAAATTTTTCAATGAACAATAAAAAAAATTTATAAAATATATATAAATAATAAGCAATAAAATGAGAACAAATAATAATCAACATATAAGAATATATATATATTGAAATAATAAACAATAATAAATAATTAATAACAATATATGTAAATATATATATGCGTATAGAACAAGGAATCTTTTTAAAATGAATAATAGAAAATATTTCAAGTAAAAAACAACAAATAAGTAGACTTTTTTTTCCATGTAATTTCATCAACAACAACACAACAACAACAACAACAACAACAACAACAACAAAAAGAGAGAAATAAATGGAAAGAGAGAAAAAGAGAGGATAATAATAATTTGTGCTTCAAAAAGATACCAGCAGCTGTTCGAAGATGCATCAAGATCTCATCCATTCTTTCGGCATGCTTAGAAACAGTGAACTGGCTCCCCTGCCTCCCCTCACCACTCATCCCTCACCCCTCACCCCTCATCCCTCACCCCTCACCCCTCATCCCTCACCCCTCACCCCTCACCCCTCACCCCTCACCCTCCTCCAAACTTCACTTTTATTTTTCAATATTTTCTCTTATTTTTTGTCCTTATTTTGTTTTGTTTATTTCTTCTATGACCGGCTTGCTTCTTCTTCTTCTTCTTCTTCTTCTTCTTCTTCTTCACTTCTTTTTCTCTTCTTTTTGTTTCCCCTATGTAAGATTTCACGGGGTAAAACACGGCGTCGATCAAATATTAATCTCTCGGTCAAAATCGCAATTTATGGAGCCCGAATTGCCGTCCTCATCTTCATCGTCATCTTCTTATTCTTCTTTTTCTTCTTCTTCTTCTTCTACTTTAACAAAGAGAAAGTGAGAGAGAGAGAGAGAGAGAGAGAGAGAGAGAAAAAGGACAATTTCGAGACGCGCAAGGTGTACCCTCGATTTTCTATGGATCGATTAGGGTGAAGGGCCTCTCTCTTTTTCTCTCTTTCTCTCTTTCTCTGCTCATGATCTTTCTTTTCTATAAACCGATAACCTTTTATTTGTCACATTTTCTTCTCAATAATATTTATTAAAAATAATTATACAATATTGTATAATTTGCATATAATTTAATATTTAATTATTATCTTTGTTTTTTTTTTTTAATATGAATAACGAAACAAATGTGTTAATGATAAAAATCTATAATAAAATAAAATAATTATGAAACATGAAATATCTTTTTTTTATTATTAACATTTATTTATATACTTTTTTAATTATTAACTTTTGCAAATAAAAAAAAGAAGAGAACCAATAATAGTGTAAACGGGAATAAATCTATAATCAATTAAAATAATTATAAAATATAGAATATCTTTTTATTAATATTTATGTATATTTTTTAACTATTACCTTTGCAAATGTAAAAAAAAAAAAGAAAAAAGAAAAAAAAGCCAATAAGATTGTCGACAAGTAAAAATTGTATAGAATAAAATATTTATATCATTTGAAATATTTTTAAATTATATTATTTAATATCATTTTATATAAAATATTAAATAATATAATTTAAAATATAGGTAAATTATATTACTTCAAATAATAGAAATTATTGTATTTTATTTTATTTATTAATTTTATTAATTAAATATATATTAGGGTGGGTCAAAAGAAACAATTATTTTTTTTTTTACAAGTGCCACGAAAAAATGGGTTGCTAGACACCTTAAAACGATTCTCACCAAATATGAGCTATTAATTTTAATAGGAATATCCTCCTCATCGCAGTTTTTTATTTTTTTTTTTGCAGTCCAATAGATTAAAATTCATACCTCATTATTTATTGATTGTACAGAAAAATGTTCTAAACAAATTTTGTAGGAAATTGAATGCTCTACAAAAAAGGTATCTTATATTTTTTCCGTAAACCTCACCATTTGAATGATATTGAAGATTTAAGTGTGATTATTTTAAGACAAATTTCATTTTTGTTTATGAATTTTATAACTCGACAATAAATGACTATTATTAAATGTGCAATACAAATTTTTGTAGGAAATTAACTGTTCTATAAAAATGGTGTCTTATGTTTCGGCGATTAAATTAAGCGTTCAAAAGATATTCATCATCAAACTTTCATGTGTACCGATTTCTGTCTCTGAATATCTTTTATCTATATATAAAAATATGTAATATATATTTAATATATTTAGATTTATAAGAAATCAATAATAAAATAAAATAATTATAAAATATATAATTCCTTTTATTAATATTTATTTATATTTTGATTAAATTTATTTTATTATTTATACTTTATTTTATTATATTTATATTTTATTTGTTAACTTTGCAAATAAAAAAAACACACAAAAATAAAAAAACATCAATAATAGTGTCGACAGGAAAAAATCTATAATAAAATAAAAATTATTATAAAATATGAATTATTTTTTTTTATTAATATTTATTTCTATTTAACTATATTACCTTTTCAAATGAAAAAAAAAGGAAACAAACAAACCAATAAAAATATCAGCTGGAATAAATCTATAAAAATTGAAATTAAATTAAATTATTAAAAATACAAAATAGCAGATCAAAATTTTGAAATAATTTAAATAACGAGTTACTACTATTATTATTATTTTTTTTTTATTAACATTTACTTATACATTTAACCACATTTACCTTTCAAATAAAATTACCAAAAAAAAAGAATGAAAAATCTATAAAAAAAAAAAAAATAAACTAATAATAAAACTAAAATAAAAGAATAATTATTAAAAAATACACGATATGATAAATCAAAAGCAAAACAAATAAAATAATATCTACAAAATTATATAATAAAATTATATAATATTACTATATATAATTTATATTATAATTCTTATATAAATATATAATTATTCATACATATATATTAATATAATAAAAAATTCTATTCAAAATAACATAACAAAAGTCAAAAAAGAAAAGAAAAGAAAAGAAAAAAAAAGAAATATCAGACACAAATAGGAAGAACTTTTGGCCCACCTAGGAAGTGAAAAAGAAACCCCTCCAAAAAAAAAAAAAAAGAAGAAGAAGAAGAAGAAGAAGAAGAAGAAGAAAGAAAGAAAAGAAATAAGTTATAGAAAAGGAATGAGAGTGAAATCGCGATGACTATAATCAGATATCGTTTAGTATAGAAGGGAAGCATCAACGGTAACATATTCTTCCTTCCTTCCTTCCTTTCGTCCTATCGTCAACCCCCTTCTCACCCCACCCGCTAACCCCCCCTTTCCAACACCCCCCACCCCATCAAGAACCATCTATTCCCCTATTCACGTTTGAACGATAAGATCGAGTATGCTGAATGGCCGATGACACCCGCACTGATATCTTCCTATTCGATGATTGGTTCATACGGTGAGCACTTGTTATTAGAGAATAACACCGATTGGTGGTTGTTTGGAACGCCCAGGAAGGATGCGCGCAGCTGCCAGGACATGCGTAATCCGACGGTTAATCGACGTCAACGTTTTGACCCCTTGAACGTTCCTCGACGTTCCTTGATGTTCACCACAACGACGACGACGTTCCACGACGTTCCACGATGTTCAACGACGACAAACGACGAACGAATCGAAATTTCTCCTACTTCTAACACCCCCACTCTAAATTCTAACCTCAATCCACAATTTCCACTTTTTATATTTCACTCATATTTTTTTTTGCTTTTGTTTGTGTGTTGTTGAGTCTATTTCTGTGGGTATTTTTTTGTTTTTAAATTCTTTTCTTATCAATTCGTTTGTTTTCAATTCGTCGTTTGAAATGAAATGTATTATGATTCACACCTTGGTCAAATGAAGGTTTATATAATGTAATTTGTAAAAAATTTCGTGAAAATGTATGAAATTTAGATTATTTATTTTGAAATCAAATAAGGTTTGTTGTTTAATTGTTTGTTATTTAAAATTGAATCAAATCTTATTTTATATTAAGATATATGGTTATTTTTTTGATTAAAGGGGTCATTTTTGATCACTTATGTGATCTGTTGGTTTAGTGTAACAATTTTCTAACACTTTGATTGATTTATTTTACAACTATTCTTATTACTTTTAAAATTTGATTAGCAATGTTTTAATTGTAATTAGAATAAAATTATTATTATTATAAATATAATATTGTTAAACTTTTTAGCAAATTATTTGATTCATTTTTCATTTATATTTTGATTGCTTTTAAAATTTGATTAGCAATGTTTTAATTGTGGTTAGAATAAAGTTGCTTTATTTTTATTTATACAAATAATATTGTTAAGTTTTCTAACCGATTATTCTACTTGTACTTTGTTTTTATTATTTATTATTAATATTATTATACTTGATTCATTTTACATGTATGTATTTTGATTACTATTAAACTTGGATTATCAATGTTTTAATTGTATTTAGAATAAATTGACTATTTTTATAAGAATGTTTGTTGTGTGTGTGTGTGTGAATTATTAATCTGTAAAAAGTTACTAGTATAAATTTTAAATTTACATGAGTTAACTTTGATATTCCTTTTCGTTCTTTTCCTTTTCTTTTTCATTTAGTTTGCTTTAATTCGTTGTTTTCTAATATTTTATACGTTTTATTAATACTTAGTTCCATTCATTTGACATTTATTTTCGTAACTTTTAAAATTGAATTAATAATGATTTACTCAATGATAATTAGCATCATTCTGTTTTGTTTTTATAATATGTATATAGTCTTCTATATATAAATAAATAACACAAGACAATTTATATTTAAATTATACTGTTCTAAAATTATCTAGATTCTCTATTTAAATTTATTCTAAGTATCGTGAGTTCGTTTATTCATACTTATTATAGTTTTATTCTTACATTATATACAATAGAACACTTCTTTCACATTACATATATACGAGTATGTTAAATTTATTGTATAATTGAATAAATGAATAATTATAATAATTATTATAGGACTTTTAGATAAAAATATATTGTATTTTTATAAAATATATTAAAATTAATATTTTAGTATTAATGTAATAACATTTAATAATTATTATAAATTAAATAAAAATTAAAATTACTAATATTAATATTTAGTATATTAATTTAATATATATTAATTAATAATAATAATTAAAATATTAATATATACATATAAATTTAATTAGTAATTTTATTATATAATATATTAAAATTAATATATACTAAATATAAATATTAATTTTAATATATTATAATAAAATTACAATATTAAGTATTCCATAATAAATCCTATAGAAAAGTAGTTAATAGAAAAAGAACAAACGTATTAATAAAAGAGTATTAATTATACTTTAAAACTTTCATGTCGAGGGTTAAAAATGAAACGAATATAGGGTTGGTAACTTTTTCACCTGTTCGTTAATAGTCATCGTCATCGTCATCGTCATCATAATCATCTTTGTCGTATTAGTGTTCGGCTACTACTAAGTCGGCCCCGTTCGTTGGGTTGTTGGTTGTTCACTTTGCTTTTCGTTCGTAAAACGACGAAAACAAAAAAAAAAGGGAAGAGACGGGGTTGCCAGGCCACGACACGGTTTAACCTTCCTTCTTTAAAAAAAAAAAAAAAAAAAAAAAAAACCTCCCGGCCGACGGTCATAAATTAATCTACCGAACGATCTGATACTTTTACTCCTCGTTAGGGGTGAGTTGCCACCAACTTTCTATCTTTCTCTTACTTTCTTTCTTTTTTTTTTCTCTTTGTTTCTTCTTTTCTTTTTTTTTTTTTTTTTGCTTTGTTACGACGTCCTTTTTTTTTATCTGATTAACCAAACGTAATTTCGTGTTTCCTTTCTCGAACCAAAAAATGAAAAGAACTTCTTATTACTCGCGAATGAAATTTTTTTTTTCACTTTTCTGTTGTTTTTTGTTGTTGTTGATAATAGTTGGTATTATGATCGTTTGTTTATATATTTAATATTATTTTATTTTTTTATAATTATTGTGTATTAATTTTTAAAGAAAAAAATTTGAAAAAACGAGTATTTGAAACGTTGGGACTTCATGTCGAGTGTGACTCACCATTATTTCTAATCTTGGGATTTAATTGTCGAGTACCACTCGACGTTTGGTTCATTAAATAATACTTTGTGATCTTTGGTTAATATATTAATTAATATTTTGTTTTTATTTTTAAAAAAAGAAATTTAAAAAACGAGTATTTGAAACGTTGGGACTTCATGTCGAGTGTGACTCACCATTATTTCTAATCTTGGGATTTAATTGTCGAGTACCACTCGACGTTTGGTTCATTAAATAATACTTTGTGATCTTTCGTTTATATATTTATTAATATTTTGTTTTTTTATTTCAATTATTTTGTTTGAATTGTAAAAGAAAGAAATTTAAAAAACGAATATTTGAAACTTTGGGATTTCATGTCAAGTGCGACTCGCCATTATTTATGATATCGAAATTAATTGATTAAATTGTACTTCGATCATTGGTTTATATATTTATTAATATTTTATTTATTCTGAATAATATATTTTGTTTGAATTTTATAGAAAAGAATTCTAAATAATATATTTAAATTTATTCGCAATTTTATGCCGAGTGTGACTCGCCATTATTTATGGCATCGAAATTAATTGATTAAATTGTACTTCGATCATTGGTTTATATATTTATTAATATTTTATTTATTCTGAATAATATATTTTGTTTGAATTTTATAGAAAAGAATTCTAAATAATATATTTAGATTTATTTGCAATTTTATGTCGAGTGTGACTCGTCATTATTGATGATATCGAAATTAATTGATGAAATTGTACTTCGCTCATTGGTTTATATATTTATTAATGTTTTGTTTATTCTTAATAATTATATTTGGTTTGAATTTTATAGAAAAGAATTCTAAATAATATATTTAGATTTATTTGCAATTTTATGTCGAGTGTGACTCGTCATTATTGATGATCTCAAAATTAATTGATGAAATTGTACTTCGATCATTGGTTTATATATTTATTATTAGTTTTTTGTTTAATCTTAATAATTATATTTGGTTTGAATTTTATAGAAAAGAATTCTACAAAATGTATTTAAATTTATTCGCAATTTTATGTCGAGTGTGACTCGCCATCATTTTTAATCACAGGAATTCTTTTACGTTGAATTGATTAAATCGTTTTATTTTTTAACTTAAATTAAATTTCCATCGTGATGTTTTGAAACTAACACTTTACAAATTTCAATAATTTCAATTATTCTTTAAATTTAATTATAATCTCAACAATTATTATAATTTTTGAAATTTTCGTAAAATATAATATTATTAAATTGATTTGAAGATATTATTTTGTAATAACACTACCATGCGCTGAAATTTAAAAAAAAAAAAAAAAAAAAACACTTTTTCTTCAAATTGAATGAAAACGAAACAAAATTGCAGTAAAAATATTATTCACATAAATAAATAAATAAATAAATAAAAATTCTGTACATTCCAACATTTTTTTTTATGTTCACTTTATTATATTGAGACTTATTTTTATTTCCCTTTTCCGAAATCTCTCATTCTATATTTTTTTTTATTTCTTACAGAAATGAAATTGAAGTTTTATTGTTAAATTGATTTGATGATATTAATTTGTAATACCACTACCATGTGCTGAAAATTAAAAAAAAAGAACACTTTTTCTTCAAATTGAATGAAAACGAAACAAAATTGCAGTAAAAATATTATTCACATAAATAAATAAATAAATAAATAAAAATTCTGTACATTCCAACATTTTTTTTTATGTTCACTTTATTATATTGAGACTTATTTTTATTTCCCTTTTCCGAAATCTCTCATTCTATATTTTTTTTTATTTCTTACAGAAATGAAATTGAAGTTTTATTGTTAAATTGATTTGATGATATTAATTTGTAATACCACTACCATGTGCTGAAATTTAAAAAAAAAGAACACTTTTTCTTCAAATTGAATGAAAACGAAACAAAATTGCGATATAAATATTATTCACATAAATAAATAAATAAATAAATAAATAAATAAAAATTCTGTACATTCTGTTTTCACTTAATTATATTGAGACTTATATTTAATTTTCTTTTCCGAAATCTCTCACTCTCTATTATTTTTTTTTTTTATTCCATATAAAAATGAAATCGAAGTTAACCATCGTCTTCTAATAATTGTTAGAACAATTTCAAAGTTTTGAAAATCGTAGTAATAATAGCGTGCGGATTCGGACCCGTATTTCATAATAACCGGGTTTACACGTAAGAGATTAATTGTCGTTAAATTATCTTACATAACATTCATCCCTTTTTTCTTTTTTTCTTTTTATTTTTATTATTATTATTAGAAAATTGTTCGAGTATTTCGTGATACCTTCAAATTATCTCTCTCTCTTTCTCTCTCACATATATATATGTATATATGTGTGTCTGTTCACCTTTCATTGCGAAAAATTTTCTAAATGGACCATATACACATACAACATCCACCCCCACCAACACCCCCCACCCCCGTTCAACTTTTTTTTGGTCTTCTCAGTCAAAATTTCTCAAAATGCAAAAACCAATGAACCAACGGAATTTGTTCGGTTGGTGATGGTGGGTGGTGGATAGGGGGAAGTGGAGGAAGTGGTGGAATTGGAAGAAAAAGAAAAATCAAAAGTTCGGAAAGAGAAAAAAAGGTTTCGTATCTCGTAACACTTGCTCGTGTTTCTTTCTAAAAAAAAAAAAAAAAAAAAAAAAAAAACAAATTGGAAGATGTAATCGCGACCGACTTTCGACACGCGACTTATACGTTCTATCTCTCTCTTTCTCTTTCACTCTTTCATTCTTTCATTCTTTCTGTCATGTTATTTCGGCTTCCACGAAGATCAAAAGTACGATCATTTTTGTTTTTTCTTTCTCAAAGGACTCGGTATCTCTTTTGCGAACTCTTGCGTAAGGGAATTTGTATATAATCCCTTTTTATGTATACATATATATATCTTTTTCATCTTGGACAATTATATACTCTACAATTTTTGAGTCCCTTGTTTTCTATTGGCAAAAGCAGACATCTTTCACGGTTAACAAAAAAAAAAAAGGTGTTCCTTTCACGCGGTTCAAGAAAATATTTTGTTCTTTCTGATTCCTTCTTATTTCTTATTAGTCATCATCATCATCATCATCATCATCATCATCATCATCATTCTTCTCTCTTCCTTGTACCCTTTTTTTTCTTCTTTCGTCACGAGATCGGTCGCGAGAGACCTGATTTTTTTTGTTTTTGTTTTTTTTTTTCATGCATGCACATAGAAGTGTGCGCGACGGAAGCTGGTGAACAAGCATCCATTATATTTCGACGTTTTACTTTTTTTTTTTTTATCCGTCAATGAGAAGATAGCTAGCTAGAGGTAGCTAACTGTTCGGTTGGTTCATCCTTTTTAACGGATCATCTGAAAGAATAATCATTTTTCAGGTATAAACGCACGCTTAGACGATTATTTTCAAAGAATACTGCGAGGGAGTTCGATGGGGTTATTTTTTCTTTTTTTTTTTTTTTTTTTTTGAAATGGTGTTGCTCCACCTTTTTCCTGTTTCTGTCTCTCTTTCTCTTTTTTTTTTTTGCTTTTTAAACGTGATTTTCTTACTTTTTTGTCTCAATTATCCATTTATCCCACGTTTTATTTCGTATAAACCAAGTTAACCTAAAAATGTAATGCATTGATAGCAAATTTCATTTTAGAGTTAAATAATTTTGTTGTTAATTATTTAGTTAAACAACGTTTTAACAATCAATTTTAAATATTTATTTATTTATTTATTTATTGCAATTTTTTTCGTTTAATTCTATTAACTTTCTGAGGTAGAAAAAGTGGTTTATTTGTTTTTTTTTTGGAATTAAATGTGCACAGTGGGAATGTTTTTAAGTCCCACCCTATATAATGAAAAATTTAATTTAATTATTATTATTTATTTATTTAATTTTTTATGTTTATAAATTATCCTATTGATTTTCTTACTTTTTTGTTTCAATTATCCATTTATCACACGTTTTATTTCGTATAAACCAAGTTAACCTAAAAATGTAATACATTGATAGCTAATTTCATTTTAGAGTTAAATAATTTTGTTGTTAATTATTTAGTTAAACAACGTTTTAACAATCAATTTTAAATATTTATTTATTTATTTATTTATTGCAATTTTTTCGTTTAATTTTATTAACTCTTTAAGGTACTTAAAGTGTTTTGTTTATTTGTTTGGTAATTAAATGTGCACGGTAGGAATGTTTTTGAGTACCATCCTATATAATGAAAAATTTCATTAAATTATTATTATTTATTTATTTTTTTATGTTTTTATATTATCCTAATGATTTTCTTACTTTTTGTCTCAATTATCCATTTATCACACGTTTTATTTCGTATAAACAAAGTTAACCTAAAAATGTAATACATTGATAGCAAATTTCATTTTAGAGTTAAACAATTTTTATTAATTATTTAATCTAACAGCGTTCTGACAATCAATTTTAAATATTTATTTATTTATTGCAATTTTTTGCATTTAATTTTATTAATTCTTTGAGATACAAAAAGTTTTCTGTTTTTTTTTTTGGAATTAAATGTGTACAGTGAGAATTTTGTTGAGTACCACCCTATATATTGAAAAATTTCATTAAATTAGTACTATTTATTTATTTTTTTATGTTTTTATATTATCATATTGCTTTATAAATAAAAAGAAATCAACTATTGTATGCAATTTATAAAGAAATCAAATTTCACTGAAACACGGGTCTTTTTATTTTCTAAAATTCCACACCTTAAAGGGTTAAGGGATGCATTTGTTTGTTTTTCAGTAAAAAGAAAACGATTGAACTTTTTCAATTAAATAATTTGAACTATTACAATTCCAAAAATATTTCAATTTTGTTGTTCAGCAACTACCCAACGTTTAGAAATATTTCATTTGAAATTAACATAACCTAAAAAACAAAAGTAAAACAATTAAAATAAATAAAAGAACGAAACGTATTATTCAATTAAAATATAAATGTTATTTACACTATTATTGTATTTTATCATTTTCAAGTGTACGATATAACTTGATGTGAGATAAAAAAATTGATGTCGAGTCACACTCGACATTAAACTTTTGCAAAGATTGAATACAAATTATATTCAATAAATTATAAAAACATTTATTATTAATAAATAAAATCTCAATATAATTATATTCAAATATTAAATTTAAATATATTCCAAATATTACAAATATTATTGAAATAAATTTAACAAAAAAATACATAAATTAAATAATTAACAATTACTATAAATATTAAAAATATTATTAAAATAAATCAAATAAAGAAATAAACAAAAAACAAACAAAATGCGTTTCAAATATTAAAATAAAAAAATATATATAATTATAATATCAACACCTAACATAATACTACTACTACTACTACTACTACTACTGTACATTGACATAAATCAAATCATAAAACAAGAATCAACGAAGCGAAACGAAATGTATTAGTTGGAAGCAAAATAAAAGAATCGAAAAGTGGGGTTGAACTGAAACAGAAATAACCGAGACAGAACCAAAAGAAAGAAAGAAAGAGAGAGATAGACGTAGAGATTGTGGAGGGGAATGAGTAGGGGGATGAAGATGGGGTAAGGGGAGGGTTAAAGAAAAACATTCGACACAACATTTGGACAAACCGCAAAGAACGGGAGACCAGTTAGGGGCCGATGATCCGTGAATGTGCACAACCTGTCCTTCCTATATCACCAAATAGAAGTTTAACCATGATGATAGAAAGAGAGATGGAATGGAATGATTTTGTATACACATACACATACACACATAAGGGTGTCAGATAAACCTAAAGGGAATTTAATTGTGGTTATATATGTACTCGAGAAACTGGATACGATTAGCCCATTGGGAGTCGTTACAATCCTGACTTATATAAAGCTGTACGGTGTGTGGTTAACCAACCCTCCCATGTTTTTATTTGTCATTCGACACTCGATCTATTACCATTGGGTCTTTTAGAAGTGTTAGAAGAAGAAGAAGAATTAGTAGTCATCAGTCTACATTAATTCATCCTAATTGTACTCTTTATCTTGTTTGTATATTTATTTGTTTCTTTAACACTGTAACATGTTACACATAATTTTATATTATTTAGGTTATTTTTTAATTCAAATGGGATTAGAGAGGGGTAAATGTAAAGGTTTGTTTTGGGAATTTAATTTTGATTTGAAATATTGTTTTTTTTTTTTTTTTATTATGTTGAATATATAATTATATTTTATATTTTATGTATTGAATGTGTAATTATATTTTGATATATTTTGTATTTCGAATATAGAAATATATTTTGGTATATTTTATATATTAAATATATAAATATGTTTTGAAATATTATATGTGTATTGAATGTAATTATATTTTAAAATATTTTGTATATTGAATTTAGAAATATATTTTGATATATTATAGATATTAAATATAATTATATTTTGATATATTTTATATATATAATGTATAAATATATTTAAAAATATTTTATATATTAGATATAATTATATTTTGATATATTTTGTATATTGCATGTAGAAATTTATTTAGATATATTTTGTATTTTGAATGTAATTATATTTTGATATATTTTGTATACTGCATATTGAAATATATTTAGAAATATTTTATATATTGAATTTAGAAATATATTTTGATATATTTTAGATATTAAAGATAATTATATTCTGATATATTTTATATATCTAATGTATAAATATATTTAGAAATATTTTATATATTGAATTTAGAAATATATTTTGATATATTTTAGATATTAAAGATAATTATATTTTGATATATTTTGTATACTGTATATAGAAATATATTTAGAAATATTTTATATATTGAATATAGAACTATATTTTGATATATTTTAGATATTAAAGATAATTATATTTTGATATATTTTGTATATTGCATATAGAAATATATTTAGAAATATTTTATATATTAGATATAATTATATTTTGATATATTTTGTATATTGCATGTAGAAATACATTTAGAAATATTTTATATATTAAATATATAAATATGTTTTGAAATATTATATGTGTATTGAATGTAATTATATTTTAAAATATTTTGCATATTGAATTTAGAAATATATTTTGATATATTATAGATATTAAATATAATTATATTTTGATATATTTTATATATCTAATGTATAAATATATTTAAAAATATTTTATATATTAGATATAATTATATTTTGATATATTTTGTATATTGCATGTAGAAATTTATTTAGATATATTTTGTATTTTGAATGTAATTATATTTTGATATATTTTGTATACTGCATATTGAAATATATTTAGAAATATTTTATATATTGAATTTAGAAATATATTTTGATATATTTTAGATATTAAAGATAATTATATTTTGATATATTTTATATATCTAATGTATAAATATATTTAGAAATATTTTATATATTGAATTTAGAAATATATTTTGATATATTTTAGATATTAAAGATAATTATATTTTGATATATTTTGTATACTGTATATAGAAATATATTTAGAAATATTTTATATATTAGATATAATTATATTTTGATATAATTTGTATACTGTATATAGAAATATATTTAGAAATATTTTATATATTGAATATAGAACTATATTTTGATATATTTTAGATATTAAAGATAATTATATTTTGATATATTTTGTATATTGCATATAGAAATATATTTAGAAATATTTTATATATTAGATATAATTATATTATAATATATTTTATATATTGCATATAGAGATATATTTAGAAATATTTTATATATTAAATATAATTATATTATAATATATCTTGTATATTGCATATAGAAATATATTTAGAAATATTTTATATATTGAATATAGAAATATATTTTGGCATATTTTATATGTCAAAATATAATTATATTTTGATATATTTTATCTACTCAATATAGAAATATATTTTGAAATATTTTTTATTTTGAATATAGAAATATATTTTGATATATTTTATGTAATATTTAATCATTTAATTCGAAATTAATTTTTAATTAAAATATAAAACAATTTTAATAATTTTGATGAGAGTACAAATGTCAAGTAAGACTCAACAAAGGAACTCCTGAGATAAAGCACTGATGGCGAGTCACACTCGACATGGAAACGCGAACATATTAAAATACGTTCTTAAATTTCATTCTTTTAAAATTCAAACAAAATAATTATTAATCATTTTATATTAATAATAAATATATAGACTAACATTCAAAGCACTTATTTTAATCAATTAAATGTCGAGTGAGACTCGACAAAGGATTAAACTGACCTATTCATAGGATAAAAAAAACTGATGGCGAGTCACACTCGACGTAGGAGTGAAAAAGCTTTTTAAACTGTTATAAGATGGTTTAAAAATAAATGTAGTAGTATCATTAAACCACTTTAATAATAATAATAATAATAATCGTATGCATTTTAATATACAAAGAATGAGAGTAAGAAAAAAGAAAAAAGAAAAAAGGAAAAGAAACGAAAAAAGAAGAAAAAAGTTCTAGCTGGTTAGTTTGATACAAAATAAAAAGAGCATGGAGGTTGGAAATTCGCGTGTGACCAAATGAAAAGTTTTTTTGAACATGAAACGAGTACGACGTGTACGAAAGAAAGTAGTAGCATGATCGCGTCACGCAGAAAACAACGATGAGAGGAACAAAATATTATACCATATTCGAAAAATTTGTTTAAATTTAATTTTGGTTATTTTTTTTTTTTTTTTTAATTAAATTAAGTTAAATTTTTGTACTGTAAATTAATTTAATTTTGAATTTATTTAATTTTCAGTTTATATAATTTCATTTAATTTCATTTTAAGTTAATTTAATCTTGCAAATTTATTTAATTTTCAGTTTATTTAATTCCAGTTAATTTCATATTAAGTTAATTTAATATTGTAAGTTAATTTATTCTTGCAAATTAATTTAATATTGTAAATTTATTTAATTATACGTTTATTTAATTTTCAGTTTGTTTAATTTTGAGTTTATATCATTTTAAGTTAATTTAATATTTTAAATTTATTTAATTTTCAGTTTATTTAATTTCAGTTAATATTATTTTAAGTTAATTTAATCTTGCAAATTTATTTAATTTTCAGTTTATTTAATTCCAGTTAATTTTATATTAAGTTAATTTAATATTGTAAGTTAATTTATCCTTGTAAGTTAATTTAATATTGTAAGTTAATTTATTATTGTAAATTTATTTATTTTTGTAAGTTAATTTATTATTGTAAGTTAATTTAATATTGTAAATTTATATAATTTTAAGTTTGTTTAATTTTAAATTAATTTCATTTTAAGTTAATTTAATATTGTAAATTAATTTAATATTTTAAGTTAATTTGTTCTTGTAAATTAATTTAATATTGTAAATTTATTTAATTTTACGTTTATTTAATTTTCAGTTTATTTAATTTCAGTTAATATCATTTTAAGTTAATTTAATATTGTAAGTTAATTTAATATTGCAAATTTATTTAAATTGCAGTTTATTTAATTCCAGTTAATTTCATTTTAAGTTAATTTAATATTGTCAGTTAATTTATTATTGTAAGTTAATTTATTATTGTAAGTTAATTTAATATTGAAAATTTATTTAATTTTACGTTTATTTAATTCCACTTAATTTCATTGTAAGTTAATTTAATATTGCATATTTATTTAATTTTGAGTTTATTTAATTCCAGGTAATTTAATATTGTAAGTTAATTTAATATTGTAAATTTATTTATTTTTGTAAGTTAATTTATTATTGTAAATAAATTTAATATTTTAAATTTATTTAATTTTAAATTAATTTCATTTTAAGTTAATTTAATAGTGTAAGTTAATTGAATATTGCAAATTTATTTAATTTTCAGTTTATTTAATTCCAGTTAATTTCATTTTAAGTTAATTTAATATTGTAAGTTAATTTAATATTGTAAATTTATTTAATTTTACGTTTATTTAATTCCACTTAATTTCATTGCAAGTTAATTTAATATTGCAAATTTATTTAATTTTGAATTTATTTAATTCCAGGTAATTTAATATTGTAAGTTAATTTAACATTGTAATTTAATTTATTATTGTAAGGTAATTTAATATTGTAAATTTATTTAGTTTTAAGTTAATTTCATATTGCAAATTTATTTAATTTTCAGTTTATTTTATTTTTAAATTTAATTGATTTTTAAGTTTATTTAATAGTGTAAAATTATTTAATTGTAAGTTAATTTTTTTTTATTTTCAATTTTAAGTCAACTGAATGAAATAATCGTTGAAAATCGGGTAGAAAATCGATAGAAAATGTGTCATAATCAAAGATAAAAGATAAAAGGAGAGATGACAAGAAGAGAAAGGGGGAAGAAGAAGTGATAAAGGGTTTGAAGGAGAAGGAAAGATAGAAAACGGGAGGAGCATATTAAAGTGCAGCCTTTACACGCCCCCACCCTTCACTTTACCCCCTCTTCTAAAGGGTCTATTCTTACAGATACTATATTTAAATAAGGAAGACTAACAATTATCAAAGTAATTTTATTCTAATATCGTTAAAATGATTATTATTATATAATAACAATAAAAAAATTTAAGAAAAATGTATTTATATATGTTTTACGTAAAAATGAAGATATACACTTTTGAACTTATCTTATTATTTATAATATTTGTATCATTCGAAAAGGTTCTTTTTTTTTTTAAATGAATTATTTTTCTTCGATAATTTGATTTAATATATATCATCTTTTTAAACTGCAGAATAAAATGATTAATTTACTATGTAAAGAGATGGTTTGTAAATATATTATAGGTTATATTTGAATTGAAAGATACAATTTTTAACGTACTTTTTTGTTTTGAATATTCTAACCTCATTCTAATAAATATTAAAGAAATAAATTTATTTTCATTTCAATATATTGAATTTTTTTTAATAATTTCTTTCAATACAAAAATTATCTTTTCTAAGTTGAAGATTACAACGAAATGTTACTGTAATGTAAAAATGTTTAAAAAAAAGAAAAAAAGAATATAAATTGAGATGAGAGTTTTGTAATAAAATATTATAATAATATATAAAAGAATATAGATATAAGTGGTAATGAAATTGAATCCATTTACTGAACTAACACACGAGCTACAAATTAAATAAATATCAAAGTGAATATATCTACAGATTATCTTTCTACAAAAATAATTTATAATATTTCATAAATAAATCTAATGAAATGAAGAAAATATCAAATGAATCTTTAATTAATAATTAAAAAAATAAAATTCTCACGAGAATAATAAATAAATATCTAACTAATATATCTACAAATTATCTTTCTTAAAAATAATTTATAATATCTAATAAATAAATCAAATTTAATGAATATAATATTAAATAAATCTTCAATAAAAAAAATTAAAAAAATAAAATTCAAGAAAATAATTAAACTGTTCACATTTTGATAAGAACATTAGGTCACTTTTTATTTTTTCTAACGTAAAAAATATTTTCTATGACGGTTAACTTCATGTTATGGTAAACAACAACAACAACAACAAAATATAACAATTAGTTTAGGCTTATTGTTAAATAAAGTATATACAGACCACATTTAAAATAAACAATATAACCAATCAAATACAAATTCAATTGAAACTGCAAATGAAACAGCAAAAGAAACTGCAAATATAAATTCAAATGAAACTGCAAATACAAATTCAAATGAAACTGCAAATACAAATTTAAATGAAACTGCAAATGAAACTGCAAATACAAATTCAAATGAAACTGCAAATACAAATTCAAATGAAACTGCAAATACGAATTCAAATACAAATTCAAATGAAACTACAAATACAAATTCAAATGAAACTGCAAATACAAATTCAAATACAAATTCAAATTAAACTGCAAATACAAATTCAAATGAAACTGTAAATACGAATTCAAATACAAATTCAAATGAAACTGCAAATACAAATTCAAATACAAATTCAAATGAAACTGCAAATACAAATTCAAATACAAATTCAAATGAAACTGCAAATACAAATTCAAATGAAACTGCAAATACGAATTCAAATACAAATTCAAATGAAACCGCAAATACAAATTCAAATGAAACTGCAAATACGAATTCAAATACAAATTCAAACACAAATTCAAATGAAACTGCAAATGCAACTGCAAATGAAACTGCAACTACAAATGCAATACAAATGTAAATAAAATCAAATAAAAAAATAAAACAAAATAAAATAAAATACAATAAAATAAAATAAAATAAAAATAAAATAAAATACAATCAAATAAAATTAAATTAAATATAAAATAACATACAGTAAAATACAATAAAATAAAATAGAACAAAATAAAATCAAATCAAAGAAAACAAAATCAAATCAACTCAAATCAAATAAAACAAGATCAGATCAAATGAAACAAAAAAAAATAAAAATAAATTAGATGACAAATAATCTCAAGATAAAATCGAAGGTGTTAGAAGGATAATAGAAAAAGATAGAAGAAAGCAAAAATGCTAAAAAAAAATAAAAAAACAAGGGGTAGCAGAGTGGGGGTGGGGGGTAAGTAAATCGGAAAGCAAAAGAGAGTCCGTAACCCCCGTTTTAGCTAACTGGGCGAGGCTTCGGTTCAGACACGGCGTGTCCTCGGCTTGGTCCACATCGTCTCCTACTCGTCGTGTGTGCCCTTGTCGTTTCTCCACCTCCTCCTCTTCTTCCTCCACCTCCTCCTCCTCCTCTTCTTCCTTTACCCCCTCCCTCCTCCATCGTTCGTCAGATAATCAAGCTCGGGTTAGAGTCTCCTCCTGTCCCTGTTGGTGCGCGCACGGCGCATTTCGACGTCCAACCGCAGTCGCCCTCGTCGTTTGCCACCGACTTGCCGGCAAAATCTCTTTCTATTTCGTCGTGTCGTTTATTCGCGTAGTTTTTTTTCGTTTTCGTGTCGTTGTTTGTTCTACTATCTTTATCTTTATTATCATTATTATCATTATTATTATTATTATTATTATTGTTGTTGTTACGCGAATTATTTGCAAAAAAAGAAAAAAAGAAGAAAAATTTGTGCAATTTGTTTCGAAGGATTTTTACTCCCACACTTTTCTCTTTTTTTAATTAAACAATTAATTCAAATATTTTTTTTTTCAATTTCTTCATTTTTTTTTTTTTTTGTTGAATTTTCTGATAAAAATCTTCATTCTATTGGATATTCTATTTACCTCCCTAAAAGGTGGGGGTGGATATAAATTGTTAACAATCCAAAAGGGGTGTCTTGTTTTTTTTTTTATTTTTTGGTTTATTTATTGTTCATATTTTCAAGAAAGTTTCTATAAGGATGACCAAATTAAGTGTGTGTTTTCTTTTTGTTTTCTTTGCCCCCGTTAACGTGACCTTATTTTCCATAAAGTGATATACATACATATATATATATTTTTTTTTTAATATAAAATTTAGTATATTAAATTAAAATTCGTGTCATCAAATTTGATTTACGACATTTTATTATTATTATTATTATTATTATTATTATTATTATTAATTATATCTGTCAATGAAAGACAATTGTTTTTGACGTGAACAACCAACTACTACGAACTGTCATGTTTACCTCAAGAGGAAAACAATAACCAATGAGAAGAAGAGGTTTTTTTATTTCCCATTATCTCTCATAGACAGACAGACATTTTCATGGAAAACTGTAAAAAAGATTAATCAAATTAACGTTGGATGATATAGTTATTTGTTTGTTGGACAGTGAGAAGATTCCTTTCTACCAGGTTGGAAGAAATCTGGATTATAAAAATCAACAGGTAAGAATTAGTTTCTTTCCTTTTCTATTATATTATATCCTTTCTCACTCTCATTCGTTCGTTCGGTTGACTTTTATATTTCTTCTTCTTCTTCTTCTTCTTCTTATTCTTCTGTATTTTCTTTACATTTATCCAATTGGAATGAAAGAAGGAGGAAGAAACAGAAAATAATAATAAAAAAAAAAAAGAAGGGGGGCAAACGTACTACCATGACGGACGTTTCCGCGTGTAATTGTCGACCGGCATCGACTGAACAAATAAATTATCCTCGTCGCGAGTTTCTTGCCAATTAAACCGATCCCCCTTTCTTACCCCCATCGTCTACTACCATAATCCCTTCCTTCTCAGCCCCCCCAGACCCCCACACGCACCACCCATCAGCTCATCATCAGCCACCCGCCGACTCATCCCCCTTCTTTTCTTTTTCTTTCTTTTCTCTTGTTCATTTTTTTTTTTTTTGTAATTTTTTTTCTGTCCTCTTGTTACACGTACGTAGACACTTAATTCATACGCAACGTTTAAAACTCTATTCTCAAGTTTGTATTTATAAATGTTTTATTTATTTTTATAATTTAGGTATACATTACTGCAAAAAATAATAAAAAAGATCGTATTACTATAATCTTGTGATAGTATTGTGATGATTTTATCAGGAATTTGTTATTTTGTTTTGTTGTTTCTTTCTTATCGATCGAGTTGAAGATTTTATCTCAATTTTCCCGCCAAAATGAAAAAAAAAATAAACCGTTAAATTCTAAATTCGTTTTTGTTATATATTATTTGTCGTTTGTTATTTGTTATATTTATTGTTTATCATTTTTTAATAAAATATACATTTTATTTTATTTTAATGTTAAAAAAAAACAAATCTTTACGTTTCCATCTTTATAGGTTAGAAAATATACAAATTTTAAATACAAGTTATTAAAAAAAAACAAATCTTTACGTTTCCATCTTTATAGGTTAGAAAATATACAAATTTTAAATACAAGTTATTAATTTGACTTATTTTATCAAATATTCAAAATAAATTTAATAGGACGATGAGTATACAAGGAAACAAAATAAATTATGCTAAATTGTAATTCGTTGCATATTCAAAATGGTGCGTAAAATAAAATTAGAAATAAAATTTATTTAAATAGAATCGTTTTAAATATAAATACGTAAAATTGAAAATTATTTTTAATTTCATTGAAAATCAGAGACGAACGAATTAATATTCTTCTCATTGATTATGATTCCGAAAAAAAAAAGACACACACAAAAAGGCTTTTAAAAATTGATCATTGACAAATGTTAGTCAAATTTGCTCCAATGTTTTTCTTCTTTTTTTTTTTTTTCTTTATCTTTCTCAATTACTGGATCATTTTTAAAGAAAATAAAAAAAAATTAAATTAATTTTATCATAATTATGAAAATGATTTTATAAATTGTTTCAATTTTAACATAAAAATTAACACACTGTAAAATATGATACAATTTTTACAAAATTATTTATACAAATATTATTTTTAAATTATTATTTTAATATTATATATTATATTATTATTATTATTATTATTATATATTATTTAATAATGTTATATAAAATATATAAAATATTATTAAATTATAATTTATCTAAATATATTTATATAAATCGCACGCGTGTCTTCATCATTTTTACAATTAAAAAATTACTTAATCAAAAATACCGATCAACAAATAACAAAATTGCGCAATATGTTTACCAGACAGCAGGCAGACAGACAATACTTACGATAAAACTCTCAAAGAAAAATGAAAAAAAAAAAATTAAAAGGAAAAAATACCAACGACTCACGGAGTCGATAATATAATTCAATGAAATCAACCTGACTGACTCATTTTAAGAAATCAGAATGAAAAAATGTTAATGTGCACGTGATCTGTAAAAATAGTTTTTAAAGTGTAAAATGTAAATGAGAAGGGAAATGAGAAGGTGGGAGGGGGGTAGGGGGGGTGGTAAAATTTTTACGTTTCTACATTTATAAGTTAGAAAATATACAAATTTGAAATACAGTATTAATTTGATTATTTATTTTATCAAATATTTAACAAAAATTCTTTACGTTTTTGGTTATAATTAATATATATATAAATTAATCTTAACTTTATAGGTTATAAAATATATAAATTTTGAATAAAGTATTAATTTGGTTATTTATTTGATTAAATATTTTAAAAAAATTCTTTACGTTTTAGGGTATAATTTATATATATATATATATATATATTTAATAACCTATATAGGTATATAACTATATAACTATATAGGTTGTTAAATATATAAATTAGGTTAGGTTTATTAAATATATAAATTTTAAATATACAGTACTAATTTGATTATTTATTTTATTAATCAAAAGATTCTTTACGCTTTGGGTTATAATTTATATATATTAATCTTACTTTTATAGGTTATAAAATATTTAAATTTTAAATACGACATTAGTTTAATTTATTTTATTAAATATTTTTTTAAAAAAATTCATTACGTTATAGGTTATAAATTAAATATACATATAAAATATATTTATAAAATATATTAAATCTTACGTATATAGGTTATAAAATATATAAATTTAAAATACAGTATTAATTTGGTTATTTATTTAATCAAATATTTTTTAAACATTCTTTACATTTTAGGTTTCAATTTATATATATAGGTTAAGTTTGGGTTATTAAATATATAAATTTAAAATACATTATTAATTTGATCATTTATTTTATTAAATATTAACTAAAAAATTCTTATACACATTCTTATCTTTATAGGTTAGAAAAAATACAAATTTTTAAATACAATATTTAATTTGACTAATTTTATCAAATATAAAAAAAATAAATTCACTATTACAATGAACATACAAAGAAAAAAAAAAAAGAAAAATAATTATGCAAAATAATAATTCATTACCTATTTAAATAAAATGATGCGTAAAATAAACAACAACAAAGATAGAGACAACAAAGATAATAAAACAAAAAGCGTATAGTTTATAATTAGAAAAAATGTGAAAAGAGTTTCTTTTATAAAGTGTGAGAGAAAGAGAGAAAGAGAGAAGAGAGAGAAAGACAAAGTCTTGGCGACGGCAAGGAAAGAAAAGCACGGCACGCCATCGGTTCATTTAAAATGCAAATTCGTCTTGGCTTGGCGTGAACCAAGGCGGCCCGAATTATTCTAATTACCCCTCTCTATCCTCTCTCTCAACCACCCCCTCCCCCTCCCCCTTTAACCCCCTACTCTGGTACCCTCGTATCCCCCACCACTACCTTATTCACCATACATACACATAACGTTCGTTCTTTTATTATTTCCAAGCATGGACAATATATGTGTATAATATTACAAGAGTCAGATAGGAAACAGGGGTGAGAAGGGGATGAAAAGGGGATGAAAAGGGGGTGAAAAGGGGGTGAAATGGGAGTGAAGTAGAGGGGGAAGAGGAAACTGAACTATCGATCGTATAATACCATTTGTGTGATCATTAATTTTCCAAATGATTACAATTGAACGTTGTATAAATGTCATGGTCTTGACCTTTTTTTTTATTTTCTTTTTCTCTTTTTTTTTTTTTTTTTAACGCATTTTACGTTGTATTTGATTGTTTCTTTTTTTTCTTTGATTTTCCTTAATTTTATCGTAACTTTTTGTTTCCCCAACGTCTGTCATCGTTTTATTGACTCATTCTCTTATTACGGTTATGTTGGTCTAATATTTTTTGATTTGTTTTTTTTTTTATGGTTTCATTTTATAAAATGAAATTGTCATCGTTGTATTGTGAAATTTATTATAATTTTTTTTTTTTTTTGATGAAATAATTAACATGTAAAACAAATAGTTTGTTGGACGATTATTAAACATATTAATTGTAAATTTTATAATATATTGAATTGTTAAATAAATAATATAATGTAAAATAACAAAAAGTTGAGGTTATATTGGTTTAATATTTTTTAAATTGTTTTTTTTCTTTTTTTGGTGTTTTGGTTACATTTTATAAAATTAAATTCTCATCGTAGTTGAATAAAAAATATAATCTAAAAAAAAAAAAAAATTTGAGTTTATTTTCGTCTAGTATTTTTTGATTTGTTTTTTTGTTGTTGTTTTCATTTTACAAAATGAAATTCTACTTGTTGTATTTGAAATTTAATTGTTTAATAAAATAATTAACACACATTAAAACGAATAATTTTATAAATACTTAATTAACATATTCAATCTAAATTTTATAATATACTAAATTGTTGAATAAAAAATATAATAAAGTAAAAATAAACAAAAAGTTGAGGTTATATTAGTCGAATATTTTTTTATCAGTTTGTTTTGCTTAATTTTTGTTTTCATTTTGCAAAATGAAATTCTACTTGTTGTATTTGGAATTTAATTTTTTAAGATAAATAATTAACACTTGGAACGAATAATTTTATCGACGATTAATTAAAATATTTAACGTAAATTAATAATATATTTCGTTGTTGAATAACAAAACATAACCTAAACAAAAAGAAGAAAAATTTATTTTAAGAATTTTATTATTATTGGGTTGACAATAAAGTAATTGCGAATTTCACCAATAATTTTCCTTGAAATTTTTGCAAACATTTAATTGTCAACCCAATAATATAATTATTTTGTCTATTGAATTTAATTTTATTCTTATATTATTATTTAATTATTTAATTAATAAAGAAAATATTTCTTTCTTTTTCTAAAAATATAAAAAACAAATAAACAATAACATTGACAATTTACATCAATTTTAATTGGTGAATTTACCCATGTACACGTGCGGATACGTATGCGTGTACTTACGTGTGTCTCTGTGTGTATGTATTTTCTTTTGATTTTAATGTTTTTTTTTTCTTCGTATATTTTTTTATTTAAAAAAGGAAAAACCCCGAAAAGAAAAAAAGAGAGAGAGAAGAAAAAAAAGAAAAAAAAATAAGAAAGTAAAGAAAATAATTTCAGGATGCGGTAACGTGGGGGCACATGAAGTTTACGCATAAGCGTGTGCAAAGTGTAAGTTGGAAGGAGGAATAGATTATCGTGCGCTAACGTGTTCACGATCCAACCGAGATGTCGTGCTCATGTAGACCTAATATATTCAGATTTTTATGGCTGGTGGCGTATCGGAGATACGAGAGTCCACCCCCGCCCCCCGCCCCCCATCACCCACCCTTCTCACTCCTCCTCGCGAAACTAACATTCTCTCCCTCCCTCTCTCTCTCTCTTTCTTTCTTTCTTTCTTTCTTTCCCTTTTTCTTGTTCTCTTTCTCTCTTTTTCCGTCAAACCTTCTCTCTTGGCGTAAGCACTTAAAGGCACACACAGGGTAACCTAATGAATAAACAAAAACTAGATTTAGCTTAAGGCTTACACACGTAAAAGCGTGACCTTAGCGACGATTTACTCGTAGGTAACAATAAGGTTCTCAACTTAAATGAAAATCTCATCTTTGGATGGAAATTTTAAACATGATTTTTTTTTTTATTTATATTTTATATATGTATATATTTATAGAGTTTTTTTTTTATTATTATTATTTATTTAATTATTTATGTATATGTATGTGTGTGTATTGAATTATATTTATTATATAATTATATTAGTTAAATTGAATATATTATAAATAAATTATATTTATTTTTATATTATATTATATATTAATTATTATATTATAATATTATAATTATTATTATATATTATATTTTATATGATAATATATTATATATTAATATATTTTATATTAGCTCAATTGAAAGTTATTTTACTATTCATTTGTTAAATATATATATATATATATATGGAGTTATTTCATTATTTATTTAATTATTTATTTATGTATATAATTGAATTATATTTTATATTAGTTAAAATGAGAGTTATTTTATTATTCATTTATTAAATATATATATATATATATATATATATATATATATATATATATATATATATATATATATATATCACAATAGAAAGTTATTTTATTATTTAATTAATTATTTATATATATATACTTGAATTACTTTTTATATATATTCTAAGTTAATTTATTATTCATACATTATTTATATAATTTATATATTAAGTTCATTTATTATTCATTTCACAAACAATATATATATTTTATTAATTATTAATATTATTCTAATTAATATAATTTTATCAATTATTTATTGTTTATATATATATATATATATATATAATATTGAGTTACATTTTCTATATATATATATGTAGGTATTTATATTGACTTAATTTATTATTCAATCGTTATATATATATATATATAATATAAGAAAGAATAAAAAGATGTTGCTTATCCGGTCATTGAAATCACCGAATAAGATGAGAAAATTAGAGTCCGATGCATGCATGGGTAACATCATTTCTGTTTAAATTTCAAACCTAAAGATTCGTCGAATACAAACCTTCATTCATCAAATGACGACCTCAAAGATATTTCTGATTATTGAATTATATAATATTAAACAATTATAGTACTAATTATTTAATATGATTTAAATAAATACTATGATACATCCATACTAATGATACATTCCATCAATATGTAATAAGATTGTTTTACATTTATTACAAAAATAATTTCATTTTTTTCTAATAATTTTGCAAAGTACAATAATCCCATATTTTTTTTATGTTTATATTAAAAAATATAATATTAATTTAGAAAAATTAATATTTTATATTTATTATAAAAAATAATTCAATATTTTTTTCATGTTTTGCTTCATTAACGTCTTATGTAAAGTCTACAATTTTTATGAATATTTTTTTGAAAAAAAAATAAAATCCTAATTGTTTTATTTATCTTACCAAAAAATAATTGAAAAATTCAATAATTTATATTAAAAAAAAATTAAAATCTATAAAATTCGACATATCATATTACTACACGAATATACACAGTGAACCATTGAAAGAAATAAAAAACAAATCAACAAATATTACAATTTCGAAAAATCGACAAATAATGTTAAACAAATTTTTATAATATTTAGAATCTAAAAATCTGTCGTCCAATTAAAAAAAAATAAATCAGTTCACCAACATTCCCCGTTATTTTCAAACATTAATTAAAAAACAATACGAACGTTTGTCAACGACAAGATTCAAAATTTATTTTTACAAGATTAATAAATAAAAGATTACATTTCTTTTTTTTTTTTTTTTTGTACAAAAGAAAAATCTTATTGTTAGTTTAAAAGTAAATAAAATAAAATGATTGTGTGTGGAGAATGATTTTGGTTTAGTATGATAGGGATTACAACAAACACGTGTTTGTAAGAGTAACATCGGCAAAACAAATGGCATCTGAAAAATCTCATACTCGCCAATGTTACCTGCTGCTGCTGCTGCTGTTTCTGTTGCTGCTTCTGTTCCCGTTCCTTTTCCGTTCCTGTTCTGTTCCTTCACCTTTTCTCAACTTTTTTCCCATACTTTTTTCCCTCACCCCCCAACCCCCTCTGCTCCTATGAGATCAACAACAATAATTGCTCAATCCTCATTATCGAGATATTTTCTTTCCAAGTACACAAAATGGCCATTTTATTTATCTGAGTTGGATTTTCGTTTATAATTTTCATTAATTTATTAAAATTTAAACGATGATATTATTTTTTTTGTTTTTTTATCTTTTAATAAACAAAAGAGAGTAACATTTAACAATAATTAATTATTTAGTTCATTTTGTTTACTATATTTATTTATTTTATTTATTTAAAAAAAAAAACAATAAAAAATAATTATTTATTTCGTTTTATTTATTATATTATTTTATTTTATTTAGTATATTTATTTATTTTATTTATTCAAAAAATAACAATATAAAAAGTAATAAATTATTTATTTTATTTTTTTGGTATATTCTTTAATTTTATTTATTTAATAATAACAATAAAAAGTAATTAATTATTTATTTTATTTTGTTTATTTATATTTATTTATTTTATTTATTTAAAAATAACAAAAAAAAATAATCAACTATTTGTTTTATCTTATTTATTTATATTTATTTATTTAAAAATAACAATAAAAATTAATTATTTATTTAATTCATTTTATTTGTTATAGTAATTTATTTTATTTATTTAAAAATAATTAATTATTGTCAATGTTGTACCAATTGTCAGCTGCCTGTCGTATTTTTTAGGGAAGAAAAAAATTAATTAGTTATTATTATAATTAAATTTGCGTTTCTATTAAATGTCGAATCACGTTCTACCTCGTATATAATTAATATAAAAATAAATTGTTTATAACTTTAATTAGAATGTAAATTATTGTTACGTTTCGAATAGAAATGGAATAAATATTTTCTATTATTTATAAAATACTTTGATTTTGAATTGAAATAATCGTAATGACAATTATAATGAACACAGAATCGTTTAAAAATTATTTTGAAAGATGTGAAATATAATTAATCAGATTTTGTTAAAAAAAAAAATCTAATGGTAATAAAAAAAAAAAAATTAAACGAGATCCAAACGCAAAATCTAAAATCCTGAGCCTAAAATCACGTGTCAATGGCAAACAAAAAAAAAATAAAGAAACGAACGAACCATTAAGTCTAACAATTAATTCTTTGAGCCTAGAAATGAGTCACTATGGTAGACCATGAAATGAAAATAACTATTTAAGTATAATAATTAATTTGATATTAATTTGATATTAACCCTCTTTGAACTCTTTAATTTAACATTTAAAAAAACATTTTGTAATTATTTACAAAATTGCGTAATAATAATGTCTAATCACGCTCGAGCTCATTCGATCTTTCGAATAAAACGAAAGAAAATATTTCAATTATTTATAACATTGATTTGAATAATAAATAATCTTACGACATTGTAGAATGAACAAAATCATTGAAAATAAATTCAAATTATTTCTAATAATGTTAAATAATTATTAATAATATTCTAAAACAAAAATTAATCGAATTTGTTGATAAATGAAATAATTTTAAATAAATAAAAATTAAAATCACTCTCTTTACAGTAATATCAATTCATTTTATATATATGTAAATAATAAATAATCTTACGACATTGTAGAATGAACAAAATCATTGAAAATAAATTCAAATTATTTCTAATAATGTTAAATAATTATTAATAATATTCTAAAACAAAAATTAATCGAATTTGTTGATAAATGAAATAATTTTAAATAAATAAAAATTAAAATCACTCTCTTTACAGTAATATCAATTCATTTTATATACATATATATAATAAACAATAAATAAATATTACTTTATAATTTATTATAAATATATTACAAATAAATAATAGTAAATTATAAATAAATAATAATAAATTTATTATTATTCTGTAAAAAATAATCAAATACGTATATAAATGAAATAATATGAACCAAATAGAAAACAAAATTCACCCCTTTACAGTAGTACCAAACCCCTTCAAAAAAAAACCATCCAACTATATTATAATATTAAATCAAATAACCAAGTAACGAAACTACCCTTATCATTCTAATCATTCTTCCCTTTCTCCTAAACCACCAAAAAACAAAAAACAAAAATGGAACCAAAAAAAAACCAAACCAAAACAAATTCAAAATAACAGAAATTATTGAACACCGTTAATCCAAAAGAAATCCAAACCACGTTCCCAATAAAAAAGAAACAAATTACCCAAAAAAAAAAAGGAAGAATATTTTTCGTAAAGATATGAAAAGAAAACCATAAAGGATAACACCATAAAAAAGAGAATGAGAGAGAGAGAGAGAGAGAGAGAGATGATAAAACAAAAACAAACCAAAACAAAATCAAAATGACAGAAATCATTGAACACCGTTAATCCCAAAAGAAATCCAAACCACCGAACCAATAAAAAACAAATTACCCAAAAAAGAAAAAAAAAAGGAAGAATATTTATCGTAAAGATATGAAAAGAAAACCATAAAGGATAACACCATAAAAAAGAGAATGAGAGAGAGAGAGAGAGAGAGAGAGATAAAGCGTAACGCGTGTAATAATTCGATCAGATTAAGGCCCTCAGCGAGGCCGAGCGTGTAAGCAGCCCTAATAGGGGGTAAGCATTGACTTGGAAGGGTAAAAAGGTGAGGAGGGGGAAGAGTGGTTGGTCAAGAAGGGTCGTAGGTCGATCGTACTTCAATGTGTACTACGTAATGCACCTAACTACTTCAAACTAACCACCTAGTATAGAAACCAAGGAAGGAAACAAGCAAAGCAGAGCAAAGCAAAGCAAGGAAGGAAGGGTAAAAACGTTGAACTAAGGGAACAGGGGGGATACGGTGGGCAAAGGGAGGAGGGGGTTAGGGTCAGTAGAAGAGGCAAAGGGGGTGGGGAGGGGACAGGGGTTTAAGGAAAGCTTTGGTAATCGCGCATTAATTTGCATCACAAAGTACACGCCACCACCCGCCACGCTACGCACGCATTCCACGTACTTTTCCGCTTTCTTTCGTTTTTTTTTTTTTTCTTGGTTTTATATTTTTTTTTTTTATTTTTTTTTTTTTTCATGATGATTATTACAATTTGTTGTAGGTGGTTAGAAAATAATTTGATCATTCAATTTATTTTTCTTCTTTTTTTTTTTAATTTTTGTTTGACTGGTTTTCTTATTTGAATGAAATATTAAATCATCAAAGTATTTGGGATTACTTTTAAATATTTTTGATTGATAGTATAATTTATTTATTTATTTATTTATAGTAGGGTAATGTATAAGGTTGGAATATAATGATTAATGATATTTAATTGGTTAAATGTCATTTAGTAGTATGTAAACTAAAGAAAACGAGACGGAAAGGCAAATTTCATAGTTATCATGATGATCAAAAAACCTTTTCTCTTTCTCTGTCTTTCTCTTTCTTTTTCTTCTTCTTTCTCTTTCTCTTTCTCTTTCTGTTTTTCATAGTTGAGATTGTGGCCTAAATCTTTTTGTACGATGATATCTTTTTAAAAGAGAGGAGTGAGAGTGGAGAAATGAGAATCACGGTTGGCCGAGTACACCCGGCAATATTTAGCCGAGCTTCGGCTTATCGGGTCTGGTTGCATATTTAAGGGTTGCCATGTCAAGCATCAAGCTCGCCCTTTGAATACATTTAAATTCATTATAACACTGGCGACTATAAACTCCTCCGTTTCTTCGCGCCACTTCCATGCCACTCACATGTATTGTATAATAATAAATACTTCTTATAAGTTTTATATTTAATAAATCTGTGTATGAGTATATATATATATATATATATATATATATATGTGTGTTTTTTGGATGTATGTATGTGTTTATGTGTATGCACATTTATATATGTATATAATTAAAATATATTCAGAGTTGATTGTGTTAGGGAAAAGGTGACTAGGTCATACGTTCGTTTATTTGCATTATTATTATTATTCAAATAATTCAAAGATATTAAAGACCTCGTTTTTATTTTTATTTTGAATGCTTATTTGATTTTATTTTTCTTGCATTTTCTTCTATTTATTTCTAATTTATTGTAATTTATTAAATATTATGTTATTAATTCTCGATTAATAAGTTGATTTGATTATTTTAATATTAATATTTCAGAATTTGTTGGAATAATTTGATTTATATTATTGTTCATATGATTATATTATTAATATTGTATTTATTAATTATTTTAATATATATATATATATATATATATATATTTTATAAATTAAATATAATTTAAACAAAATAATTTATATTAAATTTATATTTAAGATAAATATAATATAAATAATATAATTCAATATAAATTTATATTTATTTATATATATATAATAATAAATTTTTATACATGTAAGGGGGGCCTTTGGGGTAAACACCCTAAAGGGGTATACCTGAAAAATAAACTTCTATATAATAAATTTTTATATTATATTAATGTGTATAATAAATATGTATATATAATATTATCTTTGATATTGTCCTTTTTATGGGTTTAAAAGGATACGTTCTCCTTTTACAAATTGTAGAATTTAACGAAAAACCTTTACACTCTATTTACATTACTTTTCAATATTAGAAGATTGTATTGACAAATAAATAATTATATACATATTATTAAATAAAAAATATTAAATAATTATTATCTTTATTATTCTCCCTTTTTTATGGGATTGATAAAGGACCATTCACTTTACACTTATCTAACAAAAAAACCTTTGCACTCTATTTGCATTAATTTTCAATATTATACAAACATACTAACAAATAAGTATAAATATTATAAAATATAGTTATTAATATTATAAAATAAACTAAAAAATAATATAAAATATATTAATACACAACTTACAATTAACTAAATATATAAAAAAAAAAACTATATAATATATTTAATATAAATAAATTAAAATTATATAACGAATTATATTTGTAATAATATTAAAATTTTTGGAATAAATATAAATACAGTTAATATAATCCTAATATAGTTACTTTAACTATTACCACTTATATAAAATTATTATATATATTAAATACAATGCAAAAAAAACACCATCAAATAATTAAAAAAATAGCAACAATTTTTAATCACTTAATGTCAAAGATATAAAATAAATTATTATCTATTTTATGTATTATATAAGTACATAGTTATAATATAATATAAAATAATATTATTAAATAATATTTAAAGAAAAAAATATACAAAAAATATATAATAAAAAAATATGTATAAATATATATATATATATACTTAATACAATAAATAAATAAATACATATAATATAAAATAATATTATTAAATAATATTTAAACAAAAAATATTAACACAATATTTAAAAACTATAAATATGCAAAATAATATGTAAAAATAAAAACTATACAAAATACATTGAATAAAAAATTAAATAAATATATTATTAATAATTATTAAAAATATAATTATTACTCAATACAATAAATAAATAAATACAATAATTTACAATGTGAACATATATTTAGAATAATAAATATAATTTCTATTTAATAAATCATTGAAATATTAAATGAACAAAATGAATGGGTAATAAAAAATATTTTCTAAATTTTTCATTTAAACTTTTTCTTCTTAATCTACCTATATTAAATATATTTTATATATTAGTAATACTAATCAATCTTTAATTTATGTTTTAGGAAAAGAACCTAAAAGAGACGTTTTACCATGCCGCATACAGGTGAGTCACGAAAGGTTAGAAATTTTCAGCTTTCAACGATAAATCATGACAATCTTATTATCCGCAAGAATACGAACTAACTAACTAACTAGTACAAATACTCCTTTTTTAATCTTTTTTTTTAATCTTTTTATTGAATAATAAAAAAGAAGATCATAATCGAAATCAAGATCAAAATCGAAATCGAAATCGTAAAAATCGTAGATCTACGACAATTATTGAAATTTTGTCAAAGATTAAAATCTAAATCTACCTGTTTTCAACTTACACCTTTCGTATATTTATTTTTATTATCTTTTTTTTATTTCTTATTTTTGTTGATAAATATTTATTACATAAATATACACCATGAGAATGATTTATAATACGTAGGTCAGTAGAATTATTGTAATGATTGTCATTTAAATTTTACATATCCGGTAACATTGAAATATAAAAAAAAAAATAAAAAGAAATAAAATGAGTTTGAATTATACTATATATATATATGTATACTATATAAACACTATAATAAATAATACTATTATATTTTAATACTATTTATAATATAATGCTCTATATATATATAACTATATTATAATACTATACTATAATAATATATATATATATACATACTATAATAAATATATAAATACTATACGATAATTGCTATTATTAGTACTAATATACTACATACTATTATATTATATATAGTATAATATAATTTAATATTTATTATTATATATATTTATTATACATATAACTATATTATATTATATTATTATATTATAATATGTATTATAATGTATATTTAATATAGATGATTAAATAAATATATATATATAGTATAATAGTATTAGTACTAATTAGTATACTAATTAATACTAAATTAGTATAGTAGTATATAATATATAGTATATTAGTATTAGTATTAATATACTATATTCTATTATATTATATATAGTATAATATAATTTAATATATATCATTATATATATTTATTATATTTATATTGTAATATAATCATATAATAATATATATTAAATTATATTATACTATATATATATATATATTAATATATATTTAATATAGATGATTAAATAAATATATATATATATAGTACAATAGTATTAGTACTAATTAGTATACTAATTAATACTAAATTAGTATAGTAGTATATAATATATAGTATATTAGTATTAGTATTAATATACTATATTCTATTATATTATATATAGTATAATATAATTTAATATATATTATTATATATATTTTTATAGTATTATATATAGTATTAGTACTAATATACTATATACTAATTATACTATATTACTGTACTATATAGTATATATATGTAGATTATATATATTGTGTATATATATATATTGTGTATATATATATATATATATATATATATATATCTTATTGATTATATATGTATTGATATAGATGTATATTGTAGATTTTTAAAAATAACTTTCTTCAAAATCCCTCTTCACTTATTACCATTTGTAAAATCGACAAAATTATTCACCACTAAATCGCTTTTTACGCTAAACAATTTTAATTATATCCTTTCGGTTTTTTTTTTATCTTTTTTTTTCTTCTTCTTCTTCTTCTTTGGATTTCTCTTCAATTCATTCGAAATATCATTTAATAGTACTCAATCTTGTATTCATCTTTTTCTGCTTTCTCTGTCTCTCTCTGTCTGTCTGTCTGTCTGTCTCTCTTTCTCTCTCTTTCTCTCTCTCTCTCTCTCTCTTACTTACTGTTTCAAGTCTTTTTATAAAACATATAAAACGTTTCTCGATCGTTTACGATCGATAGATCTTATGGTGTATCATTTACGACTTTTCAGACTCTAATCATTTAACTTTCGCAAAGGATTATTACACACACATGTGTATATTTGACAATTATTATTATTATTAATGATCGATTATGATCAGCCAATTCTTTTTTTTTTTTTTTTAATTTTTTTCTTTTTGTGAAATTTTGAGAAATCATTCTCATGTCGAATAGAAATAAATTTGGGAGAAACATGTGTGTTCCCTAAAAATTTTTATTCAAAAAAAAAAAAAACAAATAAAGAAATAAAAATAAAAGGAAGAAATTTAAAATCAATGTTTAAATCGTGAAATAACTTTATCAACCAATCAAAATATTATTATTATTATTATTATCATTATTATTACATATTACAATTATTATTTATTATATTACATTATTTATATTTATTATAAATATAATTATTTATATATATATATATATTAAATTTAATACATAATTTATTAAATATTTTATTAAATACAATTTCAAAAAAAAATATAATTTATTTAAATATAATTATACAATATATATATATATATATAATGTATAATAATTTATATATTTATAATAATTTTTCATCGAGAAATTATCTCACGTCGAATAAAAATAAATTTTGGGGAAACATGTGTGTTGAGAATTCGAAAAAAAAAAACATAAAAAAGAAGAAGAAACTTTGTCAATTTTTGAATCGTGAAATAACTGTATAAACCAATCAAAATATTATAATAATAATAATAATAATAATTATTATTATTATTATTATTATATATATAAAAATAATAAATATTATATAAATTATATAATATTTATTAATATTATAATTTATTAAATTATATAATATTAATAATTATATAAATTAATAAAATATATAAATATTATTATTATTATTATTATTATATAACATTTTTATATCATTATGCTTATTTATTTGATAAATGTTTTGAGTACGTACATTATTTTCTTTGTGTTTTTTTATTCATTTATTTTAAGAACCCTTTTCAATATCAATAAGTATCCAATAAGGTAATACTTCATTAATTGAAAATGATTTCATAAACGATGTAGGGCCCTATACCTATACCCTTTCTCCCTTATTCCTCCCTTATTTCTGATTTTATCTTATTACATTAACACCATATCGCTTACACCTTTCATTTTTTCTTTTCAATTTTGTTTCAACGTTTATGGGGAATATAATTGGTACAGTTAAAGTGTATAATTCAGTTAATTCGTTAAATGTTATAATTATTGAATGTTTTAAAATGGGAAAAACATATAAAAAAAAAAAAAAAAAAACGAAATTTTATTATTAATTTAAATGAATTGTTTAATAAAATAATTATATACAAATTCACGAATCATGGGTGATTGTTAAAATATTAACAGGTTCCGTGCCAAGTATTTTTTTTTTCATTGTACCTGACTTGTCATTCAGGCCATTTTATTTTGCTTTAACAAAATCAACCATTACACACATGTAATTATTAATTATTGTAAATATAACAATTAAACAAACTTATGTGCTTTGTTCTATACTACATTTTGTATAATGCAATTAATATTTTAATAGGAATATTTTTCTACAGAATTAAATTTGTTATAAACATACATGTATATTTTTACGCATTAAATAAATTTATCAAATGGTAAATGTACCACCGGTGGTACACGTGGCCTGAAGAACAAGTTTAACGTATACCACCGGTGATACATGTGGCACGGAACGTGTCAAATTTCTTATAAATTTCTTATTAATTATTAACTCTAACTTAACTATGAAATTTGTTATAAATTATTAACTCTAACTTAATTATGAACTTTGTTATAAATTATTAACTTATTTTGTAATTTAAAAATCAGCGTTCTATCATGTCTGATTTGATTTAATAATAAAATATCAATTACTCTCTAAATTCATATATTACTTTGTCAAATTTTCTGCACTCTTAATGTCGAGTATGACTCGCCATTAATTTTAATCTCAGGAAACACCTTTGTCGAGTCTCACTCGACGTTTAGTTTATCAAATTGTTTTTTTTTTTTTATTTTAAATATTCTTGTATACTTATGTATATATATATATATATATATTAATATACTAATGGCGAGTCACACTCGACATGAAAATTTCGTTAATACTTTTCATACATATATATATATATATATCTATTTGTATATAGGTATACAAGCATTATTTCAATTTTAAAATTTATTTATGACTTATGTACATTTATAATATCATATATAATATTATTTTATATTTTAAAGTTATTCGTTTATTTATGATTGTCAAATGTGCAATGTTATATAACGTGTGTAACAATGTTAAATATGTTTATAATAAAAAAAAAAAAGATTAATAAAAACGAATGTACCCCACCACGCGTTGTTGTGGCTCACAATCAATCCGATACACACGTCTTTAAGTCAATGAATTATCTTATACCGCCATCTGTTAGAATCTTATCGAACTAACAGAGATAATCATGACTCTTTGTTAATAAACAAATAATTCGCAATAAAATAATATTGCGATTATAAATTGAGATATAAACTATCCTATCTTTCAAGTTGAATGAAACTGCATACAGTGTGTAAAATTTTATTCAAATCGGTTCAGTAGTTTAGGAATCCATTGCGGACAAACAACGTGACACGTAATTTATATATATTAAGAAGATGTAGGATAAAATGGGGTAAAAATTTTAAATATTATTTGTTATTGAAAAAAACAAAAAACAATACAATAATATGACCTTAATTGGAAAAGTAGTGTCATTCAGATGGTCGGATACTTGGAATAATATTAAACCTCGCGAAACGCTATACTTAGAGTCAACTAATGCGGACCGGAAATGATCGCTATCAAAAAGTGCCATTTAGGTTTCTGACCAAACTTTATACACCTGCCTTATTTACCTCCAATCACGTTCTATCTAAGCTAATAGATTCTTTCTCTTTCTCTCTCCTCTCTCTCTCTCTCTCATTCAATTTTTGTATTTTTGTAATTTATTTATTTGTTTATTTTTTTTTTACAAACACACGTGTGAAGTAAGAAATTTACTTTAACTATAAAAAAAAATAAAACAAGTCGAATGAGACTTGACAAAGGTGTTTCCTGAGATTAATACTAATGGCGAGTCATACTCGACATAAAAATGTAAGGATTTGATAAAGTAATATATGAATTTATTTTAACTACATATGTGACACTATAAATGTACATAAATCATAAATAAATTTCAAAATTGTAATAATACTGCAAAGTATTAACAAAATTCTCATGTCGAGTGTGACTCGCCATTATTATACAACTATATATAGATACAACCATAAATACAACCATATATATATATATATATATATATATATATATATATACGAATACATTTAAAATTAAATAATACTACATGTTCTTATGTCGAGTATGACTCGCCATTAGTATATATATATATAAACACACACACAAGAGATAAACAGACATTTGATGTAATAAATTGAACGGTATATAACAGTTAAAAGGTCCCATATATACGTTTTCAATTTAAGCAGATGTTACTTTATAACGTGTCTACATGGTGTTATGAAATTTCATATTACGTTATGGGAAATGAGAAATGTACGGTTTGTTGAATCAGATTCGCTTGATTTAACTTAACTCAAAAGGGAATTTTGTATGAAATAAAAAAAAAATATAGGAGTGTGCAATGCGATGCAATGCAGTAGTGACTGCAGTGCAGTGCAGTGTAGTGCAGTTTAGTGCAATGCAGTTGCAGAGAGCAAAGGATAGGTTCGTTCCCTGTGTGTATGTCTGTGTGCAAGGCCAATTCTGAATTATTTTTCAAAGGCATTATTTTTCGTGAATTCGGAGCAGCTTGATTTTTATGTAGATAGGACCGCCTTCCTGCTTGCTTTTTGCCGTAATAATAATTTGGGCCCCACTCACTCACTCACTCATTCTACTTCGGGGTCTTTACTATACTACACTCGTGCTTCTCAAGAAGAAGACCAACCACTTGCCGTATAAGCGCTATAATTTCCTCTGCTTATTTCCCTCAGGCCAATTCAGGTAGTAGTAGTAGTAGTAGTAGTAGTAGTAGTAGTAGTTCCTCTTTTTCTATCCATCTTTCTCTCTTTCTCTTTATCTTTTTGGGCCCCACGCCCCCCACTACACAACTGATCTTTTTTTTTATTTTATTTTTTATTTCCCCCGTTGAATTTTTATCTCGGAAATTGTCACTAACGACCAATACGATATAAACATTTGTCTTATAATCGTACTTTTTTATTGGAAGTTTATTGTTGTATATTGTTTAATGTTGTATGTGATTGGTTCTTTCTTTCCCCCCACTCTGGGACTTTTATTTTAATGAATTTTTAATCAAAAATTGTTAGGATTAAGAATATGGTACAACATTTGTTCTATAGTCATATTTTTTATCAAGATTAGTATTATTAATATTGTTTTATGTGATTGGTTCTTTCTTTCCCCCACTCACTTATTTTTTTATTGAATTTTAACCTAAAAATTTCCAGATACTGTGATACAGTACAACACTTATACTAAAGGAATATTTTTACTACAATTAGAATAATTTATATTATTTACTATTGTTGTTGTATGTGATTGGTCCCTTCTTTCCCCCACTCTCTCTCTCTTATTATTTTTGGCGGATTTTTAACATAGAAATTATCATTAACTCTCTTTTGTTTCATTCTGTTGAATTTTTAGTCAAAAATTGTCACGAACTGTAATACAGTACAGCATTTATTCTAAAGTAATATTTTTACTACTATTAGGATAATTAATGTTAATTATTATTATTATTGTAGGTGTGTGTGATTGGTCCTCTCTTTCCCCCATTGTCTCTCTCTCTCTCTCTCTCTCTCTCTCTCTTATTTTTTTGGCGGATTTTTAACCTAGAAATTGTCACAAATTGCAATACAGTAAAGCATTTATTCTAAAATATATTAATATTTTTACCATGATTAATATTATTAGTATTAATCATTATTATTATATAATATTGTTATTACTATTATTATTATTACATTTGATTGGTCCTTTCCTTCCCCCACTCTCTTCTATTTTTTGGAAGAAATATTAGCCAAAAATTGTAACAAAAATAGCAATGGCAGCACAACGTTTATACTACAATCATTTTTTCTGCACATATATTCGTATTATTATTATTTTTTTTTATTATTATTATATTTGGTTAATTATTACCAGAAGAATAATTGAAAAAGATCATTGAACTTGATTTAAAAATAATTCAATTTATCGATAAAAGAACTGAAAAGGAATATTTCTTTTTTTACAGAAGATAGATTTAATAGGAAAAAAAAAGAATTGATGATCATTTTAAACAGGCGTGTATAATAAATATTAACATATGTTAATCTGAAATAAACAAATAGCTATAAAAATTACAATATATCGAAAAGAGTATCGAAGCGCGCCTTTTATGTACCAACATAAAAAAAAAAATAATAATAATACTTTCAAATGTATAATGTTCAGGTGAGAAAAGAGTATGATGAGAAGAAGGATTAAAAAGAAATCTTTCTTTTATTTATTCATTTTTTTTTTTTTTTAATTTTTATTTTATCTCGTACGAAATTCTTTCGAGATCGATGACCGTACAAATCCGTAATTCTACTTAAAAGAGATATTAGCGTTTTATATCCGCAAGTTTATTTACATAATCATAAAATGTAGACTTTTTTATAATTAAATCTTTATTACTCTTTTTTTTTCTATTTTGTTTAATGTTCATACAAATGTATAAATTTATAAATATATATGTATATATTATTTTTTTTTTTGTAGTTTTGTCGAATTATATTGAAAGTTACTATAACAAAAAGCAAATACTAGAAAAATATACTATATTTTTATGATATTAAAATAATATTATTTTATAAATAAAAATAATATATAGAATAAATAAATAATGTAATATTTAGATTTATTTATAACTAAATCAATTTAATTATTATATTATATTATATTAGGTCGAGTCATAAGTAACTTCCGATGCGTCTATGTAGAATCTATTTTTCGTATTTACCTATTATAAGTCACCGAAACAAACGAATTTTTGATATCACTGTATAGATAAGGATTCAGTTAGTCTTCTGTCAACTTTTTGAAGTAAAATCTTCTTTAGAATGGGTGTGATTTGAAAAAATGTAACGGAGCGGTAGGCGGCTATGTAACGGAGCGGTGGGAGGCAATGAAACGGCCGCGATACTAAATAAGAAGAGAATACAATTATCCTATAGCAGATATTTTGTATTCGTCTCATTCTCTCGAAACTTAGTTTTTGAAGATTTCACTTTCAACACGTGTGATCTGCACACATGTTTCTTTATGCAGACAATGTTACATTTAACAGTTTTTCTTAATTTCTGAAATGGATAGTAAAAAGTGCATATTCGACATGTAATGCTTTAGGAATTGAAACAAGGTAATAGCACTAAAGTGGCAGCTGAAAAAATATACAGTGTATACGGTGCAGGATTGATAACTGATAGGGCAGTCAGAAATTGGTTTGTTAAATTCCGTTGTGGAGATACGACCTTAAAAGACGAACCGAGTACAGGACGTCTTTCCAACTTTGACGAACCTTTTAAAGGTAATATTGGAGCAAAATCCAATAGATACGTTGAACAATTGCAAAGAGTGCAAAAAAAAACACCATGAAAAGTGTCTCGCACTTAGTAATGGCAGAAACGCTATTCTTTGTCTCATAAAAACGGAAGTTATTTATGACTCGACCTAATATATAGTATTTTATATTTTAGTATTTATATACTATACATTTATATATTATTTAATACTAAAATATATATGATTTAATATTAATATTATAAATATATAGTATATATATATATATATATATATATATATATATATATATAATAATTATAATAACTAATTAATATGTGGAATAAATAAATAACATATTACTATTTATTATAATACATTATAGTATTATTGTGATATATACACGAATATATAAATAAATAAATAAGAATTGTAGTATTAGTAAATGAAAAACAAATGTTTTAATGTATTCTATTTTTTATATATATTTTTTATTTGTTTGTTTTTTTTTTTTAGGTCAAGCTGGTGTGAATCAACTTGGTGGAGTATTTGTTAATGGAAGACCATTACCAGATTGTGTACGTCAACGTATTGTGCAACTAGCATTGGTCGGTGTTAGACCTTGCGATATCTCACGACAATTACTCGTATCTCACGGCTGCGTTTCCAAAATTTTAACAAGATTTTACGAAACTGGAAGCATCAGACCGGGTAGCATCGGTGGAAGTAAAACTAAGGTTAGTTTAATAATTAATTTTAATTATATTACATTAACATTATATTTTTTTGGAATTAATATCATCCCTCTCAGTCGGTAACTAGAGTAATTATAACCTTAAATACTAAATTTACAATAATTTTATTTCTTTCTTTTTTTTTTTTTATTTCAAATTACAAATAAGTAAGCAATATTCTAAAGAAACTTCAAGAGTACTTGGTTAATTCTGTATCTCATATATTTATATAAAAATAACATTAGTAAAAAAACTACTTAAACATGGCGGTTTAATTTATTTAAATATTTTAATTTAGATATTAATTAAATCTACCTTACCGACGCAGAAAGTTATTATAATTTCAATATTATTTAAAGTATTGTCCCCTTTTAAAATATTAAAATTAAATAAACAATAATAATAATAATAACGAAAAAAATATTATTTTATCATCGTATTCTTTAAACAACAACAACAACAAAAACAACAACATCAACAAAATATAAACAAGCAGCAATAAAAATGAAAATAAATCGAAAGAGTAGAGTTAGGAATGAAAAAAGAGAGCGCGAGAAGATGTTAATGGGGGTAAAAGGGGGATGAAGTGGGGATGAAGTGGGAGAGAGGGGGAGGGGTAGGAGAAAGAAAAGGTAAGATAATATGGCGAGAAGGAAGGTAGAGTGTGGATGCTTCTTCGGACATTCCTGATGTGATTTTAAGTAAGGGCCTATTTGTGGTTCAGTTGTGGTGTGCGTGTGTTGACCATAAGACGCAATTATCCAAACACCTTGCGACGTCGTAGGATTTGCATAATTTCATGGCTTTTGCACGCTTTTCTTGTTCGCGTTTTGTAGTACGTTCGCACGGTACGCCCAGTTTTTGAATCACGGGGAGGATGATGTGATGTGCGATCATCATGGTCGTCGTCCTTCTCCTCTTCTTCCCCATTTGGAATCTTTCGGGATCCTTTCGTGCATTAAATTAATCAGGCCACTCACTACTCTACATATATATTTATATATATGTATATATACATATATATAGAATTTATATGTGAATAATATGAATCTTTTCATCTTCTTTTCGGTAATTTGTTAGAAAAGAAAAAAAGAAAGAAATATAATAAAAATAATAAGATGATCGAAAGAAAATGGAAAAAATTACACGCACGATTTAATGAACTTTCAATCTCCGATGCATCAAATAATCGCAGTAGCTTTTTTTGTTTCATTATTTGTCTTGTTTTATTTTTTTTTTTTTTGTATTTTTTGTCTATTTGTTAATACAGACATTATTAATGTTCTTAAAATATTGTAATTAATCATTTGAATGTGTATTTATGTTGAATGTTGATCAATAGTCAATAGGAATTAAGTTATGAGAATATAAATGGTGAATAATAATTCTTCTATTTTTTATTTTTTATTTTTTTTTTTTTTTTTTAACTGATTGTGAATTGATTTTATTTTTTGTAACAATTTTTGATTAATTTATTCATTTGATCAGAAGAAGATATTTTAGAGTATTATATTTTGTATGTTCTTTCTTTTTTTATTTTATTTTATTTTTTTTTTAAATGTTTAGGTTATTTTTTTTTTTATGTAAGAAAATGAAATGTGTAGAAGACGTGTTGATAAAAATGGAAAATGATAAATAAAAAAAAAACGAAAATGAAACACAACGAGTACATTATTTTTGGTAAACAAATATTAATAAATTAAAATATGTAAATATTTATTTATAAAAATGGGAATAAACTTTGATCCTTTGGTTACTAAATAAAAACTAGAAAAAATAAAACACAACGAGTAAATTATTTATTAATCAAAAAGAATATTCTTTATTTATTTATGAACAAAAATATATTCGTCGTAAGAGTATGTAAATTAAAATAATATTTATATATTTTTTTATAAAAATGGCAATAATAAACTTTGACCTTTTGGTTACTAAATAAAAAAAAGAGAAAAAAAACAAAACACAACGAGTAAATTATTTATTAACTAAAAAGAATATTGGTTATTTATTTATTAACCAAAATATATATTTGTTGAAAAAATGTGTATATTAAAATAATATTTAAATATTTATTTATAAAAATTTTAATGAACTTGGCACATTATTTTTGCAATTAAAAGAAAAAAATAGAAAAAATATATAACACAACGAGTAAATTATTTATTAACCAAAAAGAATATTGGTTATTTATTTATTAACAAAATATATATTAGTTGAAAAAATGTGTATATTAAAATAATATTTGAATATTTATTTATAAAAATATCAATAAATTTGACACATAATTTTTAGAAAAAATATAAAACACAACGAGTAAATTATTTATTAATTAAAAAAGAATATCTTATTTGTTCGTACCACACACATTGAAATTTATCAAAATGAAAAAATAATATTCAAAAAATGAATTTCTATTTTAAATTTTTTTTTTATTTTTTATTAATTTTTTGTTCAAATTCATCAATTGTCCCATCAATTCGTGTAAACAATTTTTTCTGCATTTTTTTTGTCTATATTTTTATTGAGACTGTAATCATTGATATTATATTATCAATCTCAATAATTAATCATTGATTAATTTTAAATATTAATAATTTATAAAAATGAATGAAAGAGAAAAAAAAAACAAAAGGAATGTGAATGGGGAAAGATTGTAAAAAAAAAAAAAAAAAGAAAAAAGAAATTTACATGGTTTCCCATAAAAAGCGCAATGAGAAATCCCGTGGTGTGATATAAATGGGGTATATTCGATAAGAGTTTCATAAAATAAACTAACGTATATACATTCTAAGGGAATATTAAACGTCGTAAAATAAATGTCCTACTTTATAAACGAGTATTCGTAAAGGGCGTAAATATTATTTCTTTCTTACATTCTTTTTTTTTACAATTTTTTTTTTTACAATATACATATATATGGTAATTCAGGTAATATATGAAATAACTAAGTGTTTCAAATGAAAAACTTATTTTTTTTTCTTAAATAAATTATTAATAAAATTAATATATTATGAAATTATATAATAAATATATAATATTGTAGTTTAGGTAATATATGAAATAACTAGGTATTTCAATTGGAAAACTTATATTTTTTTTTTTTAAATAAATTAATAGTCAAATTAATAATAAAATTATATTTATATACATATATATTATAATATTATAAATTAATAATATATATTAATATATATTATCATTTTAAATTAATTATAAATAAAATATTAATTATATTATTAATTTATATTTAATATAATTAATAATATTTTATTATATAAATTATAATTAATAATTATATTATAGAAATTAATAATATATATTAATTTCTTATATTATATTTATATATATATATATATATAAATATTTATATTTATATATATATATATGTAAATATATTATAAATTATATATAAATAAACTAAATAATAATAAAAATTATTATAAAAATATTAATTAATAAAATTGTAATAAAAAGATAGTTTAAACTTATATTTTATACAACTAAATATTTAATAAAAAATAAATATTTTTATTTTATAAAAAATAAAACTATATATATTTCTAAATATTAAAATTTATAATTAATTAAAACGTATTTTTTTTTTTTTAATTTCATTCTACAAAATTTGTTAAATGTGATTTTAATAGAAAATTATTTATATTCCCTATGTTACATATATATATATTCCCCACCCCAGTATTTTTATAGAACATGAAAAAAAACCAATAAAAAAATAATCTTCTTACAATCATATCATTCGAAAAATATTTGAAAGGTTATATTCATTTTATCATGAAACACCCTATATAATTTAAAAAATTGATATTTATTGATTTTGATTATGTAAAATATATTTTTAAAATACAATATAATAAAAATGTTCAACCTCGTGATTTTGTAAATTAAAAATTGAAAGGAAAATTCTCGTTAAAATTAAACTCTCCACCCACCCACCCCCCACCACCACCCATACACTACATAAAACAAAAAATTGTTCTTCAAATAAGAAGAAAAAGGTATTGTAAATAAAAATAAAAAGAAAAAGATCATTTTGTTCAGTTTTCTCACGTGCTTGATAATATTGTAGAAAATGATGAAAACGATTTTCGTGTAATGTAATTCTACTTATAAACTCTAATAGAAGCCCCTTAGGCGTGTGATTTTATTCGTACTCATACACATATATAGATACTCAAGACACACACTAATGAGAATATAATTCTATAGTTTTATACGTATGAGAAATTTACTTCTAGAAGAAAATAATATGCTCATCATCCATTTTTGTATAATAGACAAATTTTTCCAGAAAAAAATCCAAGAATGATTTTATTGTTTGAACTTTTAAGGTTAGAATTGTGTTATTAGTTAACCTAGAAATATTTGATACATTTTTTCTAAGTTAAGTTAGTTATTTATACCTTTGAAGAATCCTAGATATTTATCAGTATCATCGATTGTATCGTTAGTCGAATTTTGGAAGATCATTCGAAAGGTAAAGGATCAAAGAAAAGTGTAAAAGAAAAAAGAAAGTCAAAGAAGAATCTGTCGAGATCATTATCGTCATATTTTTACCTGCATCTTACTCTTCCTACATGGAATTAGATCGAAAGATAGTATAGACCCTTTAAAAAGAGTAGACCCTTTTACGGTAATTAAAATAATCGATAATTAAAATGATCGATAATTGAATAACGACCGGGGTCTACCATTTTTTTTTTCTTGGCCTTTCCTTTTCAAAATTTTGTGCTCGTAATGTGTGCACACACACACGCTGTTTATGTCTATTTGTGTAAATGTGTGTGTGTGTGTGTGTATGTAGAATTATCTTAAAAGAAGCTCTATACCTTTAAGTTCCAATTTTCTTTTTGTCATTGTCATTTTCGTCCATTAAGAACACCTTTAATTAATTAATACCGACCTAAAATATAAAGCACACTCTCTATGATCCTAGAATCTGAAAGAGAAAAGCGGTATTAAATTAAAAAGGAACATCTATTATAATACACCTGTCAAATACGAGACATTAGCGATGACCAGGTGTTTTCCTAGAAAATCGATTTGAACTTTTGACATTTCTACGCATTGTGTACATCCATTAATTGCACGCTTTGAGTCAATATTACTGGTAGGGTAACGAGTAACGCGTTTAATTCTCACGGTAAGATCATAGGTTCAAATACTGTCGAGAAATTTATATTTTTTTTTTCCTTTTTTTTATCAGTAAATGTATTTCTTATATTTAGTGGTCAAATGACTGCTTTAAAAAAAATATATACATCTTAAGTTACTAAAAAATGAGATTATAGTAAAATTGTATAGTTAATAATATATTTTCTTTTATTTAAAAATAAATATATATTTTGTGCATTTTCATTTAATTTGTACTAATTATAGGACTTTTACTAATTATTGGATACTGTCAATTGACTGTTTGTTGTAAATTTAACATTCGATACGTTTATAGGTTTGTTAATATTTATTATAAATAGAATATTGTAAATAACAATAAATAATAAACATATTGCAACACATTATAGGACCAAATTACGAAAACCTAGGATTCATATGCAGATTTAGTTTAATTTTTTTCGAAAATTAATATTTGAGGTTATTTACATATCGCTGATTATAAGTCTGATGTTATTTTTTATGAAAAACAAAAATGGTGGACTGAAAATGGCAGACTATTTAATTCAAAATTAATAAATCTTTTTGTAAATTAGTATTTAAGGATTTTCGAATTCTCTGATTAGGAAATTGATGTTACTTTGTTATTTAACAAAATGGCGAAAGAAAAATGGCGGACTACTTTAATCAAAAATTAATTAAATTTTTTTTTAAATTAGTGTTTAAAAGTTTTCGGTGTCTTGGTTTAAGAAACTGATGTTACTTTTATGTTCAACAAAAATGGCTGACTAAAAAGAGCGGACTACTTAATTTAAAATTGATGAAATATTTTTAAAAATTAGTATTGAAGAATTTTCGGTATCCCTGACTATGAAATTAATGTTACTAGGTTATTTAATAAAATGGTGAACGGAAAATGGCGGACTACTTAATTCAAAGTTGACTAAATCTTTTAAAAATTAGTATTTAAATATTTTCAAAGTAGTTAATTGTGAAACTGATATTACTTTTTTGTTTAACAAAATGGCGAACAAAATATGGCGGACTGTTTTATCAAATATTGATTAAGTCTATTTAAAAATTATTATTTAAGAGTTTTCGGTGTCTCTGATTATAAATCTGATGTTATTTTTATGAAAAACAAAATGGCAAACGGAAAATGGCGGATTACTTAATTCAAAATTGATTTCATCTGTTTGAAAATTATAATTTAAAAATTTTTCGGTGTCGCTAATTATGAAATTGATATTACTTTTTGTTTAACAAAATGGTGGACTAAAAATGGCGGACTACTCTAATCAAAAATTGATTAAATCTTTTTAGAAACGAGTATTTAAGAGATTTCGGTGTCTCTGATTATAAATCTGATATTATTTTTATGAAAAAAAAAATGGCAAACGGAAAATGGCGGACTACTTAATTCAAAATTGATTTCATCTGTTTGAAAATTATAATTTAAAAATTTTTCGGTGTCGCTAATTATGAAATTGATATTACTTTTTGTTTAACAAAATGGTGGACTAAAAATGGCGGACTACTCTAATCAAAAATTTATTAAATCTTTTTAAAAACGATTATTTAAGAGATTTCGGTGTCTCTGATTATAAATCTGATAATATTTTTTTGCAAAAACAAAATGGCGAACGGTAAATGACAAACTACTTAATTAAAAATTGATTAAATCAATCTTAAAACGAGATAAAAATATATATATATATATATATATATATATATATATATATATATAAATAAAAAATCCGAGATTAATCTAATATAGAAAGATCATTTCTATTAAGTTAAGCGGTAGGTACAATTTGGCATACGAGCGATGGAATTAATTACCAAACTATCGAGACGATCTACACGTGTTACTCCCGTACACATGAGGTAACATTTGCGATGCGTGTCCTCGTAAGTACTTTCGCCTGTTATCTGTAAGCATACGCGTGCGCTCCAATACGATACCGATAGAGAAAGAGAGTGAAAGACAGTGAGTGACAAAGACAGTGACAGAGTAAGAGAAAGAGAGAGATAGAGAGAGGATAATGGGACGACATCACGAGAGAGAAAATTGTCTCATGAAAAATGCACGCCCAGTCGAAGGAGCGAAGGTAATAAAGTGGAACGTCATGGGCGACGAAAAAGAAGAAGAAGAAAAAAAAGAAGAAGAAAGAAAGAAAGAAAGAAACGAGGAAAAAAGATAGAATGAGAGTAAGAGAAAGAGAGGAATGTAAAAATCGTTGTTGCTATATCTCTTTCCAACATTTGATCTCTTTCCTTTCTCTTTTCTCTTTCTCCTTTGTACAACATTTGTAAGTAAGCAAAGTAAGTAAGTAAATGTAATGTGTCCCGAAAAGAACCGACATTTGTTCTTTCGACACAGCTGTGACGAATAAGAAGAAAAAACCTGAAGAATCTCTTTTTAACGGGTAAAACAACATTCAAATTTTTCCCGCCTTAATGACACACGCTTAACTCGTTCGCAAGTCAAACTAAGGACTACTGATCGTCATCAGGGGGGCATGATCAAATTATTTTCTTTGACAAACAAGGTCAAGATGTATTATATTTTTACGAGCATGATTTATATCTTATCTTTCTTTTATTTGCTATGGTTTTCTTTTTCATATATATTTTTTAACGGTTTATTTTTAAAAGTTATATTTTAAAGTAAGTACATTTCTATTGATTGTTTTGTGTACTTTAATTGTTATAACATATTTTATTATTTATTTCGAATGATCAGATGTGGTAAAATAAATATTTTATGATTAAGTATATTTTAAGTATACTATTTTTTATGGGAGGTATACATTTTACAAGGTTATGTAACTTAATTTTGTTTTTAAGTTTTTTCTAATTTTATAACAAAATTTAATTTGTTAATTTTGAAAGTATTTTGAAAAGTAAATTCTTATGTGGTTAGTTCATTTAAAAAATTGTACTTTGTTGTTTATTTGTTATTATTTTAATAGGAATTGTGTAAATTATTTAATTGTAATTATAGTAATTGTAATTATTATATATTACATATATAATTATACATTTATTATTATCTGTAATATAAAATATAATATTATTATGTGCTAATTTATATTATAACACAAAATTATCATAATTATTATAATATAAACTAAATAATATTATATAATTATTAAATTAATTTAATAAATTTATTAAATTATTATATTTCATTATTAATGTAGGGGGGGGCCTTCGGGGTAAACACCCTAAAGGGGTATACCTGAAAATAAACTACTTCTTCTATATTTCATTATTATATTATTAATTTATATTATTTATATTAATAAATTGTTATTATTTTATTTATTTAAATTATTCTATTAATTATTATAAATTTATTTAATTAATAATTAAATTTAATAGATAAATTTAATTATTCATGATTAATGTTAAAAAATTATATAAATTATGATAATATAATTATTATTAATATAATTATTATTACTATAATTATTATATATATTTTTTATTTAATAAAATAATAAATTGGTATTGGCAGCAATGAACTATCGAATTTCTAGTGCCAATTAAAAATAATAATAATAATAATATAATAATAAATAAATTGTTTATTGTAAACTATTTTATTGTTAGAAATATAAATATATTTTTTTTAATTTAATTGTAAAAGCAAACTTTTAAATATCTAAACTTAAACTAAACTTAAATGGATTTAGGTTATTTTAAAATAACCTAAAATAAAATAAACGACTCATTTATAAAACCAAAACTAAAAACAAACAAAGTTGAAAAAATATTATTGATTTTTGTTAATGAAGAATTTTATAATTATAAATAATAATTATAAAATAATAATATTTCTAATACTTATATAAATATAATATATTATAATATTTAACAAAAATTATAATATAAACCCCTTTCCCGCCATTATATTAAATTCACTGTACTATTGTTCTTAACAATTGATTTAAACCATTTTGTTTTTGTAATCGATTGATCCTTTTAAGTTCTATCTACGAACAAAGAGTAAAAGAAAGAGATAAAAAGAAAAACGTTCAGTTTTCCAGGTTTTATCAGGTAATTAAGATCTTAACGGACTAGTCATATACGATGTTTACTTTTCAACATGAATGATTTAGATGGAAGAGAACATGGGTTACGGGGGAAAAAAAAAGATAAAAAGAAAGAAAGAAAGAAGGGAAGAAAAAAAAAAGAAACATAGAAAATGTGTTCTCTTCCCCATGAATGAAGTCCTTATGAATTTCTTCTATTTTATTTTTTGACGAATTGCAACGATTCATAGTACTCGACACCTATTTATGGGTTATTTGTAAATGTTCTTTTCAACATAACCTCAATTTCTAGTTAATATTTCATCTATTAATGCTTTGAGATTTAAATGTTATGAGTCTGAAGCTAATCTTGGGAATAATTCTTTTATATTGAATGTGAAATTATTAATAAACTTTATATTTTTGTACAATAATTATTTATTACAAAACAATAACAATTTGGAAAAAAAAATAAAAACATATAAAAATTGAACTGAATAAATGTAAAAAATTATTGGAATACGAGTTGTAAAAAAATTTATATTTTAAATAATAAAATATTTATTTGTCAATTAATAAATTCATTTTTCAACAAAATTACAATTATATTAATATTAATTAATTAATATTATATATTATAATTTAATAATATTATTAAATTATAATTATTAAATGTAATATTTATTAATTAATTATATATATAAAATATTATTGATTTTTATTACCATAATAATTATATAAATATATAAATATATAATATATAAGAAATATATAATACATAATAATTATGTAAATATAAATATATAATAGTTAACAAAAATTATTATATAAACCCCCTTCCGCCATTTTGTTAAATTCAATATTGTTCTTAACAAACCCTTAAAAATATAATTATATATATATGTCGAAATTTATAATTCATAATTAATTATGAAATGTATCCAATTTCGAATTGAAATTAATAGAAATGAACTTACGTTTCATACTTAATAACTTAATAACCTAATATGAATTTACAAAAGACCATTTACAAAATGTGAAATTAAAATTTGATTCGTTTTTAAAATCTGCTTTTCTTTCTATAACATTTCTATTTATTATATATAGCAAACGCATATATGCGCCCATAATCGATACCAATAACTTACCATGAACACCTATACATATATACATATATATACATATTGGAATCTCTAGCACTTGAATGCGCTATCTGGTGGTTAAATTCAAAATTAGAGTAGATAGGTCGAATTGCTACGCCACGTGGGATTTCTAGCACTTGAATACGCTATCTGGTGGTTAAATTCAAAATTAGAGTAGATAGGTCGAATTGCTACGCCACGCCCCTACCAGAAATCCCAATATCTTTAAATATAAAAATTCAGTGGCCACAATATGTTTGTCCACTAATAATTCCAAAATTACAGAAGAGATTTTAATGAAATTTTTTTTATTTCATGTAATTTTTTTCAACTTAAAATATAGGATAGTTTTAATCGCCATTATTTGTATTTTTTATTGCTAATTTAGAAATTTATTTTTTAAAAATTATCTATGTCTTTAAGTACTGTAATTTTTAAATAGATGGCACTGTATTACAATCTCAATTAATTCACATTTTTTTCAGATTTATTTATGACATAACCTAACCTTACTTTTTATATTTTTTTCTTGTATTATTATTTATTATATATTCCATTCTAATTGTGGTATTATTTTATATGTCGTTATAATTTACTAAATAGTTAAGAATTATATTAAATCAACATTTTATAACATCCTAGTATATATAAATAAAACATAAATTGTTTAATTATTCAAAACAAAAATATATCCTAACCAAAATTTATTATAATGTAAATAATTAATTAATATGTGATGAAACATGTAAAATCAAGCCACATACATTCATCTTATAAAAAAAACAATAATTGTATTGTAATAACGTAAAATAACAATAACAACAACAAAAATTAGCAAACGCATATATGCGCCCATAGTAGATACCAATAACTTACCATGAACACCTATATATATATATATATATATATATATATATATCAAAGAGTTTAAATCATCATTTATATATTTCTTTCAAACCCAAGAAAAAACAAAAGCAAAAAGAAAAGAAAAGAAAATGAAAGAAAAAGGAATGGAAAAGAACAGGTTCGAAGATTGTTGGTTGTCTTTATCGGCTAGGATGTACACAAACACATAACCATACAAACCAACCCACACACACACAAATACAAGCTAATATATATATAGTAGGTTCGTGCGGTAATTACTGAGTTGGTCAACCTGTTCGAACGGTTTGCGTTATCTAACGTTTAGCGCCATATGTCCGTCCTGCCAAACCAATTTCCTCGACCGTGTGAGCGAGTACACGCGTATGGAAAGGTAGTTCGTAATGTAGGGATACCTAGGTTGCAAGAGAAAGAGAAAGAGAAAGAGAGAGAGAGAGAGACATTAGGACACGTATACACAACGTCGACCAAGGTAATTGTGGCAACGACGACGGAAGTGTCAGATTAAAATCTGAGATGCTCCCGGTAGCACGCGATGCTTGTCCTAACCCTCTGAAACTATTAGGTTAACCCTCCTCGTCCTCAACTCTCTTGCCATAACCGCCCTTAATCGTGAAGTGTAGTACCTTAACAGTAGCTCTCAATCTTCCCCCAAAAAAAAAAAAAAAAAAAAAAATTATAATTTATTTCAATTTTTATCTTCAGATTTGATTAATTATTTTTATTCTTTGATTAAGATTTAAGTTTATATTATTACGTATGATTGGTGGATTATAGTTGTTTTAGTGTTTATAGGGGGTTTATAGTTTTGTTTTAGTGTTTATAGGGGTTTGTAGTTTTTTCAGGTTTTTTTTATTGTTTTAAGGTTAGGTAGCGTTTTTTTTAGGTATTTGTATATTAGAATTTGGGTTTTTTTCGTGTTTTGAGGTTAATTTGTTAATAGGTTTATTGGGTTCTTTAGTGTTTTGGTGTTTATAGGTTCATTGGTTCATAAGTTCGTAAGTTCATAAGTTCATAGTGTTGTTAGATATTTTAGTAATCTTAGGTATTTTAGTGTTCATGGGTTCATATTGTTCTAAGGTATTTTAATGTTCATAGGTTCATAGGTTCATAGGTTCACTAGTTCATAAGTTGATAAGTTCATAGTGTTGTTAAGTATTTTAGTAATCTTATGTATTTTAGTGTAAATAGGTTCATACTGTTCTAAGGTATTTTAATGTTTATAGGTTCACATTGTTCTAAGGTATTTTAATGTTCATAAGTTCATAGGTTCATGAGTTCATAGTATTGTTATTAAGTTCATAAGTTCATAGTGTTGTTATTAATTTCGAAAGTTCGTAGTGTTGTTAGATATTGTAGTAATCTTAGGTATTCTAATGTTCATAGATTCATAAGTTCATAAGTTCATAGTGTTGTTAGATATTTTAGTAATCTTAGGTATTTTAGTGTTCATGGGTTCATATTGTTCTAAGGTATTTTAATGTTCATAGGTTCATAGGTTCATAGGTTCATAAGTTCATAGTGTTGTTAAGTATTTTAGTAATCTTATGTATTTTAATGTTAATAGGTTCATAGTGTTCTTAGGTATTTTAATGTTTATAGGTTCATAGTTTTATTAAGTGTTTTAGTGTTCATCTAATAACCAAGGGAAATTATAATTGAATAAAATATAATTGAATAATTGAATAAAATATTAGTGAAAAAAAATTAGTAATTTATAAAATACACAAAAATGTTTTATAAATAATAAACATGCAAAATAACAAAACCTAATTATAATAAATGTTATTATACAACAAAAATATTAATATTAATAGATAATATTACCCTTTAGATAATATTATATAAAATGATTAATATTAATAGATAATATTACCCTTAATAAATAATAAATATTAAATAAAAAAATAAGAGAGAAATCTTATTAGCATCTGAATGCTAATGCATGTGAATGTATTAGCAAGTGAATAAAATATTAGTGAAAAAAATAACAAATTATTATTATTATAAAATATACAAAAATGTGTTTTACAACATAAAGATTTTATACTTTTATTATAACACTGTATTAGTTAATATAGTTTACTAATTAGATTGAAAATCAATGAAAAATCTTGAAAGTGATTAAGAATAATTGTTCAATAATAAGATTCGTTAATCTTATCTTACTCTTTGTTTCTTATATTTATTTTTTCGTTTCCTTCCCCCTGTTTCTCGGTTCGTCGCCTTTGGCACGAGTCGACGATCTGAAAAATCTCGGTATGAAACTCGAATAACATTTCCATACCGTTAGCATGAAATTATCAACGGTGGCGGTGGCAGTGGCAGCAACGGCAGTGGCGGCTTCTCTCTTGTTGTCTTGTATATACCATTAAAAACTTACTTCCCCTCTCTTTTAAGAACTCACATTAGCAAGTCAAATTTATAAGAATCACTTATTTGAAATTGAGAATCACTGCGACTTAAATCCCTATCAAAGAATACCTTAAATAATTGTATTAAAAAAAAAATCAAACTAAGATTGTATTTCTAACCTATAAACAAATTTTCTAAATTTTGTATTTTATTTTTGTACATTTAATATTAACCCCCCACCCTAACCCCATGAACAAAAGTTACAAATCTATAAAAATTGCAATCTGTAACTTAAATCCCTATAAAAGATAGGGATATTTCTAACCTATAAAAAAAATCTTCTAAATTTTCTATTTTAATTTTTTACATTTAACATTCAACCCCCGACCCTAACCCCATGAACAAAATTTACAAATCTATAAAAATTGTAACTTGTACCTTAAATCCCTATGAAAGAAAATACTTAAAATAGTTATATGAAAGAAAATCAAACAGAAATGGTATTTCTAACCTAAAAAAAAATTATCTAAATTTTCTATTTTAATTTTTTACATTTAATATTAATCCCCCATCCTCACTTTTATGAAAAAAAAAATATATTACAAATCAATATTTTTATTGATCCATTGAGAACCACTGACAAGAAATAATTCGTTTTGTCGTTTTACCTACGAAAAGACGAAACGAAACATAACCTTAAAAAGATATGAAAGGACAAAAATGGGGTCTGGCAGATGACTCTATGGTTCTCTTTCGTCGTTTCGTACTGTCCCCAAAACACGATGGTCTAAAAAAATGGAAATAAAGTATGTAGTAGGTTTATAACAACCCACCTACCGGACTTTATACTCGCTTATCTTGATCGTTGACCCTGCCTGCCGCTTGCTTGGCTCTTATGGGATCCTCTTCTCTTTCACCTGTGCTCAACATATGCCCAGGACATATTCTCTTTCCTGTCGATTACATTTCATATCAATTTCCCATCGTTTAGTTTTGCATTTTGAAATCAACGACACCATCATCGTTTTATTTCCCTATATATATATATATATAAATAAATACATTTACCATATATGTATATCAGATTTCTGATATTTCTAACCATAAATATTCGTCTATTTAAAATGAACAACTTTGTTCAATAATATCTGTAGAATGTGTTCAAAATAAACATATTAGATCTTTAACATGTCCTTGGATAAAAAGTTCGATCGTAAAAGTTAAATATTCCCCTCGTAATCGTTCCCCTTCTCTAGCCCCCTCCTACCCCCCCCCCTCACCCTATCACTATTTCCTAACTATATATAACTAGTAAGAATTTAAATGGTTTTCCGTGTGTTTTGAAGAAGATAATATTGTAGTTAAAATCTTTTACGATCTATATCGTAGAATACTCGTTTAAAACTAGAAATGTAACGCGAACTAGGGACAGAGGGGCGGGAGCGGGAGGGGGGAGGAATCATCGAGAACTATCTCTAAAATAGTCAGTTTTGAAGAAGAAGAAAAAAACAGATAAAAAGTGAAATTTGTTTTCTTTTAATTTTCCTTGATTTAAATGACAATTTAGTTTCTCTCTCTCTCTCTCTCTTTCTCTCTCTGTGTTAGTGTTTCTGGGGGAAAAATCCATGAAAAAGTTTTGTATGTTTATATTGGTATTGCAGCAAGTAGCAACGCCTACGGTCGTTAAGAAAATTCTGCGAATGAAACAGGAACAGCCGACGATGTTTGCCTGGGAAATACGCGAACAACTTGCCAGACAAGGTGCTTGTGATCCGCAAAGCTTACCCTCCGTTTCATCGGTTAACCGAATTCTCAGGGGTGGTGGACTACACACGGATCATCCTGGAATCGAAGGAAGCTCATCCACCGGTTATGCTACCCAAATCTCTTCCAATGTTGCTTCCAGAGGTAATTCACCATTTTGTTTTATCATTTCTTTGATATTTTTCATATTTTTAGAAAGCTAGGGAATTTTTTACTCTTTTATTATATGATGGTATATTTTTTAACAATTTTTTCCAATATTTCGTCGAGAAGTACTTTCTTATTCTTTTTTTATCAGTTTTTTTTTATATTTTTAATATTTATAGAAAGCTAGGGAATTTTGTACTATGTTATTATACGACTGTAATTTTAAAAAATTTTTTTCCAATGTTGCTTTCAGAAAGTACTTCTCCATTTTGTTGAATAGTTTCTTTGATATTTTTTATATTTTTAAAAATCTAGGGAATTTTGCGTTATATTATTATCCGACGGTATTTTTAAAAATCTTTTCTAATGTTACTTCCAAAAGTATTTTCTTATCACTTTTTGTTTATATTTTTAATATTTTTAGAAAACTAGGGAATTTTATGTCGCCTTATTATCCGACGGTTAATTTTTAAAAAATCTTTTTCAATGTTGCTTTCAGAAGGTACTTCCTCATTTTTTTTTCTACTTCTTTGATATTTTTGATATTTTTTAGAAAACTAGGGAATTTTGTGCCGTCTTATTATCCAAGGATATATTTTTTTAAATCTATTCCAATTTGACTTCCAGAGGAAATATCCTCATTTTTTTTTAAATAATTATAAATAAATTCATATTTTAAATAAATTCAAAGAACCTAGGGGAATTTGTTTTGTTTTTTTTTTTTATAAATTGATAGTTTATTTTAAGAACCTTTTTTCAGTATTGAAAATATATTTCCATTAATACTTCCTGAATTTCTTTTAGCATTTCTTTGATATTTGAAATAAATTCAAAAAATCTAGTGGATTTTTTTTCTCTCCCCTATTATATTCAATATTTAAATTTTTTCATCATAATATTGTAATTTATAATCTAAATGATTTATATTAAAATATATTAGTCGAGATTATAAATTGATCTCACAATCAGTCAACGATCTCTTTAAACATCTGTCTCTAACACATAATTGGTCTACAACTTCGTTCAAATCCCTTTTTTCCTTTTTTTTTGTTAGTTTTCTTTTTACTTTTGTACCCTTCTTTAGTCTCGATTAGCCTGGTAGAAAAAAAAAAAAAAAAGAAAAATGAAGAAGATATGGAGAAAGTCGATAGTCGAGAAGAAATTTTTGCAAAGACTTTGGTACTCAGTATGATTGACTCGTCAGTCTAAGAACACGCGAACTTCGGTGAATTCTCCACTCTGGACCAAGAAAAAAAAAAATAACCGAAACAAAAAAAAAATGGATCCGCAAATTTAAATCATTCCGCTTTCGTGACCTATGCAATTTTTGCATCAGACGATTCTCTTTCTTTACTTGTTTATTTTTAATTTTGCTTTTATTTATTTTTTGTAAAATACCCTAGGGTTAGAAATCAAATTAAAACATAGACGCAACACAACCTTATTTTTATTCCTAACATCTTTAGTAAGTTATACGAATATTTGAATAAATTCCAAATCATAATTTATACTTTTGTTTTATTATTTAATTTATTTAACTTTGTTAATATAGTTTATTTTATAAATTAATATCGTTCAAGTTAATTTCATTCAAAGGGATATTTAAAAAAAAAAAGAAATATCAAAGATGTCGCGAAAAAAGGAGGAAATACCCAGAATGAAATCAATTGAACAAACGAATGTGACGGGTTGCATAACGTTAAGGGGCACGTAACCTCAAACTTTAAATCCATTTATTATTACCCACAAAATGATAAGTTTAAACACGCGAATGTATTATTAATTCACCAAAAAAAAGATCGATTTTATCTAATAATTATATTCATCGAGAAAGATTAAAGATAACAAAAATATTCATCTTTTTCTTGAACCCTTTAATCCTTTGAGTGCTATGGACGCATATTTGCTTTTAGTAAACATTACGAACCTTATCGTTAGAAGCATATACATACTTGTTAATATTAATGTAAAATAATTTAATGTTAATAATAAATTATTTGGTTTCTACAAAAATATTTTAGGTTAAAGTATTCACCGCTCAAAGGGTTAAACATATTTTATTCTTAAGCATTTACACACAACATATGTTGTTTTATTTTGTTACAGAATCATTAATGAGGACAGATTATCAATTATTTTACCCAGGTGCATTAGGGCCGTTGCAAATTTCAACGAGTTCTGGAAACAACGGCACGCCATCTTGGAATCCAAGTTTTTATTCGTCCCTTTATCAAGCTACTACGTTACATTTACATCACGGAATGCAATCGTTAACGTAAGTTTCATATTTAACATTAAAAAAAAAAATATTTAACAATTTACTACAAAATTACAAATAATTAAAATAATAATAATAATAATATAATTGTTACATTTTTATTTCTCAAAATTTAGATCATTGGAAGCTGAAAGATTGGCTGATCAAAATGGCGTACAAAATCAAGTTGAATTAAAATCCAGTTCGAGTTCAATGGCTGGTAGCGACGATTCATTGGACAAAAGCGATTTGGAAGAAAATATTGAATCGCATGATCAATATAAATCATTCCAAAGTGGTAGAATAATATTGGAACTTGGTCAAAAAATTGGAAGCGACCGGAGTGCATTTGTAAGACATCCAACACCACCGGTAAATCCATTGGAAATGGATAAACAACAACAACAACAACAATCTCAACAACAATCCCAACAATCACAACAAAATCAACAAAAAAGAATCATTGAAACGGAAAAAGAACAAACGAATACGACGGTAACAAGTAATGAAATGCCCGTTGAGAATAGACCGGTTCCGGTACAAAAAAAACGTAATCCCTATTCGATAGAAGAGCTTTTAAAAAAGGATGAAAAGAAATCATGCTCGAAAAGGCCTAGGTTGATAAACGTTGATGTTGTACAACCATGCGGTATCATTTTAAACAAAGAAATTTAAAAAATATTTGACGAATAATTGAAAAGAAAAAAGAAAAAGAAAAATCAAAAAACTAACCTATCAACAACAACAAAAAATAATAATAATAATAATAATAATAATAATAAATCACATCTAGATATTAGGTTTAAATTCGAGTAGGATTATAGATATGTAAAAGTTGAAGAATAATTGTCTTCAAAACTTTGTGTCAGAATTTTTTTTTTTTTTTA